>NC_047019.1:44944609-45544609 GCF_902652985.1 Pecten maximus
TACAATTATGATTTCGATAAATAATTGGACAAAGATTTAAATAAATAAGGAAATAATGCATAAAAAAATATTTTTCATATATGATAACAAATGAAATATATATTCATAAATAAAACAAAAACTATTATATGGACATTTCACACCGATAAACGTCAAAAATGACAAATGCAGGTATATGTACTACAACCACTTACTTGTCTGAGCCAACTGGGACGATTATCGTGCATCGTTAAATGTCCATTAGAAAACCGGTGTTGAAGTCTATATATCTTTGAAGATCAATACATCGGCAGTGAACTTGTTAAAAGAACCAAAAGACTTGACAAAATTTCATGTTAATGCATTATATCTATTCATATGTCTTCTTAAATTCATAAATCATGAAATGTAGTCAGACATTGGTTTAGCTCTACTTCATGGGGAATGTTTCATGTTATCTTAGAGTAACGCTGTAGAACCAGATAACCCGGATAAAACCAGGCAGATAGTTGAAGATACAGATTTGCCAGATTTGGTCAGAGAAAAGGTATGTTGTCAGTATTTGTCATTAAGTTCAATTGTCATTTTAAATTTCAGTTAATTAAGTAATCCTAGTTCTTTGTTTATAGGTAAAATACACATCTCAGTTTCATAATAACATTCCCCTATTTTGATTTTTTTCGTTTTTATCATTCATGTTGCCTATGTATATTAAGAAACTGATGAATTGATATTTAATGGGAGCGAACTTTGGGTGATGTCTTGTCGGACAGTTTTTGTTTTTCACACGAGATTGCAATCCTTCATTTTCACCTTGGCATTTAATGACCATGTCGATGGAATGACGTGAACAAATAGACCTCTCTCGTCGATATTCATTTGCAACATAAGGGATGGGGAAAGCCTAGTAATAAATGGGTGACTACAATGATGATTCCAACTTCTTTATTTTGAATATAGATACATCCCGGTATCGCCAACAAATGAAGAGTGTATGTCATAATTCATCAGATCAAAAGGCATGCTCTCAATTTGGTGATTCCGTTGGTCTTATTCTTTTTCAGTGGTTTCTATGCAGATTTATATTTGTGTTCATGTATCGATTTTTAGCTAGAATAACTCTTTCCACTCCAGCTCGGTTTTCGAAATATTTGTTTAAATGCATGGTGTCTTGAATGATAAAATATCACTATAAACATTTATCATCGCCATAAACAATAATAGCATACCAAATCTGACGGTATAATTAGTCTACTAATCAGTTGTGTCGTTCGACCTCGCGTTGTCCGCTTTGAATAGCGGATCTAAATCATTTAAACAAGATTAGATAATTTAGAATGTAGTACAAATGATATTTATTATGCACATAAAATAGATAATAAACTTCCCTTCATTATGAACTGTAGTTTGCCACGTAATGATTCGGTTCATAGAATTTAGTTGCTACATGTATGTTGTGAGAATGTGAACTCGACAAGCTTACATTTTAAGTTATTGGGATAAACATGTTCCCCAACGAATGGCAGTTGAAAACTTATGTCTTTTCTGATTTAAAAATTAACTAACTCGAGTTAGATGAACTGATAAACAACCGTCACTTGCTTTTGGAAGAGAGATGCTATTTAGGTATCAGGTGTTTAAATCAAGTTAGTTTGAACACTTTTGTTATTTACACATGGTGCTCTTTTTTCACTCTGTCATTTGTTTTTCTATTGTTGATGCTATCTCAGAAATGAGTCATTTCATTACAATGATTTCCCAGTACGGATGAAAAATAATCCATCATATTATGTTATTTTATTTTATAGACGGTAACGTCGCCCCAGCACGTGCCTGACGGAGGTCAAGGTCATGGCGTTGCAGATATGACAATGTACAACGAGACGAGAGCAAAGACGGTAATCCAAATAACGAGAAAGACAAGATTGGACAGACATGGCTATTGTTAAGATGGGGACATTCATACTATTTTATCTATATGTGACTTCAATGTCACAGCTCTTTAATGCTTATGACGATGACAAAATATTATCTGCCATAATTGTAGGAATCGGAAATAGAAAAAAAGGATTGTAAGAAAGGCAGAAAGGTTACCGTGAAGAAACTAAGAAGTGAATATTAGTTAGTTTGATTTAAAAACAAAATTCAGTATGCTGCCCTCATCTATATAAAATATAGTATAGTTGTTGAACGTAGATCGTATCGGAAGCTACACTAAACTTTCCTTCATTATAAACTTAATTTTGTCGCTTAATGGTTTGGTTCATAGAATGTTCCCCAACGAATGACAGTTGAAAGCTTGTGACTTTTCTAATTTAAAAATTAACTAACTCGAGTTCGATAAACCTGATAAGCAACCGTCACTTGTTGGGCACCTCTATATACTTGTGTTTGAAAGAGAGATTTTGTTTTAGTATAATCTGTTTCTGTTTAAATCATTTGAAGTTTTAAGTTAGTTTAACACTTTTTTTCATTTACACATTGTGGTCTTTTCTTTGTTATTTTCACGCTGTCATTTGTTTTTCCGCTGTTGATGTTATCTTCAATGACAATGATTTCCTAGTACGGATGTAAAATAATTCATCCCAGTATGTTTACATGTTTTATAGGCGGATACATCGTCCCAGCACGTGCCTGACAGAGGTCAAGGTCATGGAGATGCAGACATGGCCATGTACAACGAGATGGCAGCAAACACGGTAAGCCAAATAAAGAGAAAGAAAAGACTGGACCGACATGTATGTTGTTGTAATGGGGGCACCTGTAAAATCATTAAAATCATTTGAAGTTTTAAGTTAGTTTTAACACTTTCTTCATTTACACATTGTGCTCTATTTGTTTTCACGCTGTCATTTGTTTTTCCGCTGATGATGCTATCTCAGAAATGAGTCCTTCCATGACAATGATTTCCTAGTACGGAAGTTAAATTATCCTTTAAAGTGTGTTAATATGTTTTTAGGCGGTAACATCGTCCCAGCACGTGCCTGCCGGAGGTCAAGATCAAAGAGATGCAGACAAGACCATGTACAACGGGACGAGAGCAAAGACGGTAATCCAAATAAAGAGAAAGAAAAGATTGGACCGACATATATTATCTTGCAATTAATATCCATAACCTATGTATGTTACATAACTTTACCTACCTATACGACATTTACTTAAATCCCTATATTATTGTTAATTAAAAAACAAACAATAAGTCAGATGGTTCAAGTTCATTAGTTGTAAAATGTTTATTCATATGACTCAATAATTTTATGGTGATCTATTGAAATCCAGAGTGATATCCCTGGGATAAGCCTGAGTAATGATGACCAAGTACCGACTTCATCGACACAGGATGGTAATGGTAAGAAGCGGAAGAAGAAAAGGAGCAAAAAGAGTCATAAAAAGAAAAAGGTAATAAAGGTCTCCCCTCGCTATCAATACCCTACCAAAACCTAAACATGAACGCAAACTAGCCCTGTCTTGGCCGAATTATTTGTGTTTCCATAAAAGACTTATATCCACAAACAGTCATCAAAGACTTTACAAAGGCATTAAATTTCGCCTTCGACATTTGTTTGCCGTATTGATCGAATATCCTATTGAGAGTGAACTCTGCCATCAGGTATAAATAATGACACTGTGTATACTATATGATTAATTGGATTATTTGAATTGTTGTCCTATTGTTAGTATTCGATATCTGCACAGCAAAATTCCCAAATTCTAACAAACGGTTGATATATAATAAGAATTCCAATATCCATGGGCATACTGTCGGCGTCATGATTTTGATAGATGTCAACTGAGAAGACTATGATAAAGATTTGTGTTGGACATCATGCTCGTATCAGAAAATATTGAATTTCTTTTTGTGCGATACGCTTGTGTGTTGTAACGTTTAATGTGCTCGATGCTAAATAATAGGACTAAAGATTCCGTTGTTACCACCCAGGTTCTGAGTTATCAAACATACCGTTACCTGAACTTGTTCACGACCGTAAAGGTTTACCCAGTCGAAATACTTGGTTATATTCTTATGTACGTTTCCATGGATATTCGTGTGGATCTATATATTTTCGCCACCTTTCATAATTTTACAATTACAATTTCATCAGAACTAGAATTGATGCAGAAGAAAGCGTCACAGCACGTTTTTGTGTCACCTTGCGTTTTACAAGTTTCATGACATATGTTTTATAGGAGGAAACACCATCACAGTACGCGACTTACGCAGGTCAGGAGCATGGACAAGCGGGCATGACAAGAGACAACGGGATTGCTGCAAAGACGGTAAGACACACATTTAATACGATATTCCCGACAGTGAGGACTCAGACGTTCACTCTTATAGAAGTAAAATCATTGTATTCTCTTGTTGTTGCCAAAAATGTGTTCTGGTGATGCCATACATCATATATACCTTTCCAACAGCGAGGACTCAGTCGTTGACTCTTATTGAAGCATTTATTTTTATTTATTTTTCTTTGTAACCTTGCCTTATTTTAGTTCTATATTACATGTCATCTATTCAGTCGTAGACTATTATTGAAGCATTTGTTTTTTGTAACCTTGTCTTATATTAGTTCTATATTACATGTCATCTATTCAGTCGTTGACTCTTATTGAAGCATTTGTTTTTTGTAACCTTGTCATATCTTAGTTCTATATTACATGTCATCTATTCAGTCGTTGACTCTTATTGAAGCATTTGTTTTTTGTAACCTTGTCATATCTTAGTTCTATATTACATGTCATCTATTCAGTCGTTGACTCTTATTGAAGCATTTGTTTGTGTAACCTTGTCATATATTAGTTCTATATAAAGTATTATCTATGTTTTATAGGAGGAATTACCGTCCCAGGAAGTAATTTACTCACGACAGGCTTATGGACAAACGCCAACGGCTACTAGAGACATCGAGACAGCAACAAAGCCGGTAAGCCACGGATGGGGAAAGGGAGAATGGGACCGACAGGTGTTTTGTTGTACCGAGGCATTAAAGATAACCCGTCTAGGTGTACCTCTCTAATGCAAAATGTATTCTCCGTTGCTCTTTGTATTTGCATTAAAATAATAGCCTGGCTCCATGAACCAGTAATTAAAATATTGTACTCTTATATCCATGTTTTGTAGTGTAATTAAAATCAAGGGTTGTTTAGGTGTTGGCAGCTTACCAAGTTCTTCGATACCGAGCGATAATGGTAGTGAATGAGAAACGAAAAAGAAGAAGAAGAGTAAAAAAGAGGCAGAAGTACAAGAATAATATGCAGAAGAAAAGTTGATGAACTAAAATCCAGTATTTATTGCAATTGTATTACGGAGATGATTTCAGTAGCTGGAATTTTACTCCAATTAGCCTACACATGTGAACAAAATGTAACAGTATTGGTTGAGACCAAAATCATCGTAGAGTTTTAAAAATATTTATGGACACTAAACTTCAATTCAACTATTTATCTCGATGTTTTCTCATATTAAAATTGGGCGTAATGATTTAAAATGTTCTATCTGCATGGTAATATTCCCTTACCCACCGATACTCTAAATGTCACGATATTCATTCATATGTTGACGGCTAGCTTCGAGAGATATTGGTTTACGAGAAGTTTGGTGCTTTGTTCTCGGCATCACAAAACACTTTTTGGCATCATAAAATACTTTTTAGGGCTTCTAGTACATTCGTTGAAAATATTTCGATGTATATCTTAATTAATTGTTGGTCTTTTACATTCAGAATGGTGATGATGAATCACCGCCGCCGTCTACATCTTTCTCTGTAACAGAGGACAAAAAGAGGAAAAAGAAAACGAGTAGGAAAAAGAAAAAGGTAAGAGATTGTGTGGAAAATAAATATAAAGAATTGTCAGTTTTTTACCAACACGCCTCCCTCCTCAATGCTGAATCTAGTGTAGATTTCACTAACATTTGGTTTATAGTTAGAAGACCATATGAACTTGTGTCCCCTGTAGTGATTTTGCGATTTATCCCTTTTTAACAGACAAAATGTGTCATAATTTTGTCCGGCTATGCATTCACTTAGTTTTTGACGGATTTTCTTGAAACTTTATACAGAGTTGAAGGAGGGCTGAAGTTGTGTCTCCAGTAACGGCTTCTTCCGAAAAAACCCTTTTTGACAGAGTTATGCCCCTTTATGTAGAAAATGGTTACTAGCTTGTCTGGCTATGCATTTGCTTTGTTTTCAATGGATTTTACTAAAAATTGGTATTTAGTTAGAGGACCCTATGATGCTTAGCTCTATGCAAAGATTTTGCCGAATGACCAGTTCTATGCATTCACTAAATTAGTTATTACCTAAACATAAAAATGTTTGATTTGGTTATAGTACCATAAATAGGCAGCTTCACAAAGTATCCAAACCAATCATGGAAAAGCGGGGGGTATACTTGTCACCCCCTCGGTGACAGCTCTAGTTATCATGTGGTTTCGACACATATTCGCGATTGTGTGAGTGTAGGCAATCTCAGTGTAATCAATATGCATTAATATAATATACATTTATATATCGTAATGATCTAATATCGTAATATCCAGGTAGTTTCAGCTCTTAAAGGAATCATTTATTCAACACAGCAAATTATTTTGTTGATCTTTACAGGAGAAAGGGAGGAACTATAAATCTACGGACGAACAGACAGAACGTGCATTTCCAGCTTTACAGGAGGTGGGTAGAAACGTTAAACCTACGGACGAACAGACAGAACGTGAATTTCCAGCTTTACAGGAGGTAGTTAGAAACTATACACCCACGGACGAACAGACAGAACGTGAATCTACAGCTATACGGGAGGTAGGGAGAAACTTTACACCTATGGACGAACAGAGAGATCGCGAATCATCAGCTTTACAGGAGATAGAAAGAACCAGACACACAACCGCAACACCTATTGAATCAGAGGAGGTTATGTATGCTAGAAATCAAAGACAGTCATTACACCAGCAAACCGAAGTATCGCAGAATTGCACTGATGAGTCAACTAGGACAAAGAAGAGAAAACGAAAGCGAAAATCTTATGCAGATGAGGAGCCTCTGATATATATTTTTGATTAGACCAACGGAACGATATAAGCGTTATAGAATTTTCTTGTCTTTCTAATAGTTTCCATTTGTATATTTTAACGTAAATTCTGCCATGGCATCCAGGATTATCATATCGGAAGTGGACGTATTAATAATGACATCGTTTTAAAATCAACGAAGCATGCCAGGCTAAATTCATGTCGTTAGGCATTTAAAGTAAAGTGTAGTAATTGTGACAATGCGATTTAAAACGTTTTTCTTTTGAGTAACGAAACAGGATCATTTTGAAGTTATTGCCCACAAACATGATAAATATATCAACTTATTGGGAGCAATGCATTGCGAAGAGAGAATTTGTTATTCAATTAGCTTTTAGATGACTTGTCTAATGTAATAGGTATTTGCTGGTTCACTTTTTATTAATTTATTTTACACGTATTTTGCTTCTTTTTTATTAATCGCATTTGTTTGTATTTTATCTATATTGATACATTGCTACATGTGATGCGGCAATTTCAGGGATTTGGCTCTCTGTTATATGTCAACATTGTTGAACTCCATTACTACATGTATATACAAAGTTACAAATTTGAAGGTGTCTTCTTTTATTACATAATGCCTATGCTACGCGTGAACTGCATTCAACAATTATTTCTATTTTTAGAAATATCACACTAATCGATATCCTTTATTGCATTTCGTGATATAAGAAAGTAAAACTTCTATTCTAGAAAAGGATATTGTGATAGCACTTCTCTATGTGCAGCTTTTAGAATATTCTGTATGTTTATATAGTAGGATATTGTGATAGCACTTCTCTATGTGCAGATTTTAGAATATTCTGTATGTTTATATAGTAGGATATTGTGGTAGCAGTTCTGTATGTTTATATAGTAGGATATTGTGGTAGCAGTTCTGTATGTTTATATAGTAGGATATTGTGATAACAGTTCTGCAAGTTTATATAGTAGGATATTGTGGTAGCAGTTCTGTATGTTTATATAGTAGGATATTGTGATAACAGTTATGTATGTTTATATAGTAGGATATTGTGATAGCAGTTCTGTATATTTATATAGTAGGATATTGTGATAACAGTTATGTATGTTTATAGAGAAGGATATTGTGATAGCAGTTCTGTATGTTTATAGAGAAGGATATTGTGATAGCAGTTCTGTATGTTTATAGAGAAGGATATTGTGGTAGCAGTTCTGTATGTTTATAGAGAAGGATATTGTGGTAGCAGTTCTGTATGTTTATAGAGAAGGATATTGTGATAGCAGTTCTGTATGTTTATAGAGAAGGATATTGTGATAGCAGTTCTGTATGTTTATAGAGTAGGATATTGTGGTAGCAGTTCTGTATGTTTATAGAGAAGGATATTGTGATAGCAGTTCTGTATGTTTATAGAGTAGGATATTGTGATAGCAGTTCTGTATGTTTATAGAGGATATTTTGGTAGCAGTTCTGTATGTTTATAGAGAAGGATATTGTGATAGCAGTTCTGTATGTTTATAGAGAAGGATATTGTGGTAGCAGTTCTGTATGTTTATAGAGAAGGATATTGTGGTAGCAGTTCTGTATGTTTATAGAGAAGGATATTGTGATAACAGTTATGTATGTTTATAGAGAAGGATATTGTGGTAGCAGTTCTGTATGTTTATATAGTAGGATATTGTGGTAGCAGTTCTGTATGTTTATAGAGAAGGATATTGTGGTAGCAGTTCTGTATATTTAAGGATAGTTTGATGTGAAAAGATGATCTACACATATCAACAATTGTTGAATCTAGAATCTAAACAAATTACGCTCCAATCTTTGTTCCGGATTCGTGTTCATCAGTCCATTTATATTGTACAGATTGTATCCGAGCTTATAAAAGGTATGTGGGTTATCGCACATGCTCCTGTGTCCTAGGCTCGGTTATAATCGGGACAAGGACGTTAAGCCCCATCAATCAATCAATAAAATTATCAGATATTGTCCATATATTGAAACACATATTTTATGTTTGATTGGTTTATGCTTTATGCTTAATTTTCTTATTACATCGCATTATATTATATGCATATATATATATATATATATATATATATATACATGTATATATAATCATATACTAGTTGTTACCTTTAGGAGATAACTTATATAGGCTATGCCTGTTGTTTAGTCCATTTTCTTTCTTGAAATGAAATTTGTTGAAAATTGAAAAAAAAAATGAATAAATAAATAAATAAATAAATAAATCACACATGCTTTCATTCCAACACTAGCAGTTTGCGCAAAACACCCGTATTCTTCACTCACCACGTGACCTGATCGACCACCTAAAAAAGAACTTACAGTACAGGTTGTACAGGTCGTAAACAAACATTAAAGCTGACAAGTACCTCTCAGCTATCTCCAATTTTTGTCTCAAATAAAAAAGATCCAAAATAGTACCTCCTTGTTTCTACGTGTATGTTTGTAGCTTCACATCAGTCTATTTGATTACTACGATATGTCAATCAAGCGCTTGTAAATATATATATCGTGTTTAGACTCAGCTAGTAAGGTATGTGCAAAGTGACCGCAACACACTGTGCGTCGCATACTCTTGTGATACAGGTATTTGAAAAGAAATCTTATTCCAATATATTTACATTTCCGATGTGTGTTCATTATATAACCTTACTAGGGACCAACCAACCAATTGTTTTTCCATAGACTTGAGTGTTAAAGTTTTGGAGTATTTCATTCAAATCTTTGAATTCAATATGACAATTATGGTTTATAACAACAGTTTACTCTCATATAACACCTAATCAAAAAAAAGTTGGGTCCTTCAGCTCAAATTTTCTCAAGAGTAGTCATTTTGAAAATGGGTGAATTTCGCAGTAAATTCTCAAAAAATCTTAAATGGTTACCTGTTAATTATTATTACCCGAACTTTTGGAAAAAAAATCAATCGAACTTACATGTCTACATATCTATTTTCTTACTTCATAACATACTGGCCAATCAGTAACTGCAAGACATTTTATCCTTGGCTCAACTTTATATACACAGGGGATGTTTCAAAAATCTATTTTTTTAATTGGTTGGTTGTTCCCTATAACGAAAACATTATTTCCAAGTGTGTAAATAACAAATTTGACGCATAGGAATACATTGTTCATAGCCAGACCAATGCACACGTGCACAATAAATGTGAATGCGCAATGATTTTTCTTGTTTCTGTTTTGACTTTGATGAAAATATAAAATGTTTGAAATATATTAAAGGAATCGATTAAAAGCCGATGTTACTATAGAACTCTATGTTGTTAACTCATGTAATTTACAACCTTTCCCACCAAATTGGAATCAGCTGTTAGACGATAATATTAAGTGTCCGGCTGTTACGTTTATTCGTATAACGCCTCAAAAAGAATGCCGATTTTATTTTCTGATTACATTGAATAAAAACACAAGTTAAAATGTAAATATAAGGAATAATTCTTCTTTTTTATCGTTAACTAGTGTATAAACTGCATCTTTAAATTATCAAATTATCTCAATTAACTATAAAATTCAAACGGATTGCAGTACTATCATATCACTAATTAAACTTTAAAAACGTATCATGCATTTTGAATGACGATGCTCCTGTTTATCAATTATAAGTGTCATGTCACTGTTGGTAGTGCTAATGATTCTCTGTTTACATATGACGTCCGCGGTTATAGCTCATCTTAAGATCGTATCCATGCATTCTGTATTTATATTACATTTCTACTTTTTTTGTAAATTTATTTTCTTGTTTTTGTTTTACTGTTAACTTTATTTATATGAATACAGTTACAGGAAACATGGATGGGGAGAAACATTCCTAACTATACAACCTTAATTCAAATATATTAACCATTGCTAAATCTCTGTATTTTAAATTCATACCTCTCTTATGTAATGCGACATTATAGAAAATTGCCTGACTGATCAGACAATTATACCTGGCGAACGAAATAGAAGGTAAGAAGATATGAAGATAATTCCAAGAAGGAAGATGGTGAGCTGGTTAATTTTGCCCATTTGGGGTGATTGGGCAGTACAGACGGTTCCTTCCCAGTGCCAATAAAAAAGCAATGCAAAAAAATACACAATAAATAAATCGTTTTCACCCATTATCATAAGAATGAATAACAAAACAACTAATCATAACGATTAGGGATTATGACATACATGTAATTAGCGGTAAGGAAATCGGATACTATTTGGATGTGGATCGATGTGGGGAAATATTAGTATGACAGACAGTCCAACATCCAATCCGTAATGTAACTCTGACAGACAGACAATATCTAATCCGTAATGTTACTATGACAGACCAATATCTAATCCGTAATGTTACTATGACAGACAGACTAATATCTAATCCGTAATGTTACTATGACAGACAGTCCAACATCCAATCAGTAATGTTACTATGATAGACAGACAATATCTAATCCGTAATGTAACTCTGATAGACAGACGATCATCAAATCCGTAATGTTACTATGACAGACAGACTAATATCTAATCCGTAATGTAACTCTGACAGACAGACCAACATCCAATCCGTAATGTAACTCTGAAAGACATACCAATATCTAATCCATAATGTTACTATGACAGACAGCCCAACATCCAATCCGTAATGTTACTATGACAGACAGACAATATCTAATCCGTAATGTAACTCTGATAGACAGACGATCATCAAATCCGTAATGGTACTATGACAGACAGACTAATATCTAATCCGTAATGTAACTCTGACAGACAGACCAACATCCAATCCGTAATGTAACTCTGAAAGACATACCAATATCTAATCCGTAATGTTACTATGACAGACAGACCAATATCTAATCCGTAATGTTACTATGACAGACAGACAATATCTAATCCGTAATGTAACTCTGATAGACAGACGATCATCAAATCCGTAATGTTACTATGACAGACAGACAATCTATAATCAATAATGTTACTATGACAGACAGACAATATCTAATCCGTAATGTTACTATGTCAGACAGACCAATATCTAATCCGTAATGTTACTATGACAGACAAACCAATATCTAATCCGTAATGTTACTATGACAGACAAACCAATATCAAATCCGTAATGTTACTATGACAGACAAACCAATATCTAATCCGTAATGTTACTATGACAGATAGACTAATATCTAATCCGTAATGTTACTATGACAGACAGTCCAATATCTAATCCGTAATGTTACTATGACAGACAGACTAATATCTAATCCGTAATGTTACTATGACAGACAGACCAATATCTAATCCGTAATGTTACTATGACAGACAGACCAATATCTAATCCGTAATGTTACTATGACAGACTAATATCTCATCTGTAATGTTACTATGACAGACAGACCAACATTCAATCCGTAATATTTCAATTTCTACCCAAGTTTGACTCAATGAAACTACCAAACTTTATCCGTTTCATTTGCTCATGAATTTGACCAGATTAACACTGATCAGTGCGTATGAATACATGGTTAAAATCCTTCCGCGGAACGATTTCACTTTTTCTACATTGCTCTTATAAGCATCGAATAATTATCAAAATTATCAAATTTATAATGTAATCCTGTATTTTATGAAAGACCAGATATGCTAAATACTTTTATTTTGACAAAGTAATACTGTTTTTCAATCGTAAAATAGCTGAATATTTTATTCGACCGACTAGACATGCACAATCCGGAACTCCTCGGGCTTTTCCGCATTTAGACTTGCACAAGCTACAAGATATTAATATCGAGACCGACTTTTTTATTCGAAAAAAAACCCAATTGAAATATAAGGATTGCATCTAGATTTGGTCGATTTCATGGGGTCATGAATTGAGTTGCTCTTGAGACAAATTCAATATGAACTGCTTCGCAGTTCATTAAATATGTCTAAAGAGCAACATGACCCCATGAAATCGACCAAATCAAGATTCAATCCTTAAATGTTACTATAACAGACAGCCAATATCTCATCTGTAATGTTACTATGACAGACAGACCAATATCCCCACACAGTATTGGGAAATATCATGTAAAATGACAGTTCATCTTTACGGCAAAGAAAGACAACATAGGACGGGGAAATATCAGTAAAATGACAGTTTATCATTATGGCCAAGGAAGACAACACAGTATTCAGGGAACATCAAGTAATATATCAAAAGTTCAGCATGAATCCCCGAGTAGACAACAAAGGCCACTGAAGCATAAAGTAACACAATAACAGTTCAACATGCTTACCCAAATAGACAACAAAATCCAGGATAATAAAAGTTCAGCAAGATGACATAGGGATACTTTAAAACGAGGATAAAGCAATACTGGATAACCAGAAAAAAATTCAAAATGAGATGATACGCGAAGAAAAAGGAACTACAGAATAGGGAACGAAATAAAAAGGTTGTAACCAGTAGTCTTTATTCACATCACAAGCGGCATCCCTCGTTATGTATCCTGTGAAAGAGGAAGGGGGGAGGCGAATGAAAAGTATAATACACAGGTACACTTAACAAATATCATATACAGACGAAGATAAAGGGTAACATTTCAGTTTATCTGGCATCAACACGTGCATGCTGGGCGTTTGTCATGGGGTTTTCACGAATGTAAATAGTTTCCATTGCATGGATTTCCCGTGAACATCTTTATGTTACCAAGCACAAAGCGTTGAAAATCAATACAGAGAAAATAAATTACACTTGCTGTATAGTTACGCCAGTCATCTTCCTTGATTCATGTGATCCTTTTAGGTACTAACTCAGTTGAAAATGTATGCATGTTTGCATTAAACTTGATGCAATAAAACTCTATATAACATTACAAAGGTTTATTATACATATAAATCTTTAAAACTATGAGATTCCTTTTACCGAGTCATTATATATGGAATTTGTAATTGGTTCTTTGGTTTTTTTCGATATATTTGAGGTAGAAATACTGAACATCACCAATCGTAATCGGTACCCAATGAGACGGTTCAGTAGTCAGAATCAGTACAGTAAGCTTTCATACAATATATTGCACTTAGTAACAGTACAGTAAGCTATCATACATTATAATGCACTTAGTATCTTAGTAACAGTACAGTAAGCTATCATACATTATAATACACTTAGTAACAGTACAGTAAGCTAGCATACATTATAATACACTTAGTATCTTAGTGTAAAAGGATCGGCTTTTCACCTCAAACCGACACCTTTAAAATATTTATACCCAGGTTCGGTGATCTTGGGTCCGTCAGGGTCTTACTTTCTGAGCCATAATTTGTATGTGAAGTCTGGCAAATAAACACAAACTCAAGATATATAAAGTTCAGGTAGTTTTATTAGGATACCACTAAACACTATGTAAAAATATACAGAGACACAGGGACAAATTATACAATTCTGTCACACACTCAACACACACATACTATAGGACAACATGACAGTAGTTTAGTAAACTAGCGGCTACATGGCCATACTATAACGATAGTACACAAAACTACTGACAGTGAGTGTTACCATAACAGTCTAACAAAGACTTTCATTCTGACTACGTGAGTCGGGGAGAGCTGAGCCAGGCAGTCCTACAAAGACTTTCCATCTGACTACGTGAGTCGGGGAGAGCTGACCCAGGCAGTCCTACAAAGACTTTCCATCTGACTGGCGAACTACACAGGTGTACCGGCTTATATAGACAGCCGCGGCAATCCGCACGTGCAATATTCGCGCCAAATTACCTGTACTCGGAACACTTCCGCTGTCAAATGACTAAGGAATTCCGAATAGTATAAACAGCCGGTATATCGAACAATACAGTCGTAACTTGTAAGTAGACAGTCACCATATAATCTATTCAATAAAGTTTATAAATTTTCTCAATTTTTACACTCCTCCCCCCTTAAGACAAAAGTTACAACTTTTTGTCAAAATGTACATAATTTGTAAACTTTGATGACAAAGAAATATATCTCAGCAGATCTTATAAAAACTACACAGGTCTGCACAACATCAGCTTTAACATACAATAGTAGTTTCAAAGTACAACGTCACTACAAACATACTTTCACAAAGTTTTGTACACAATTAATGCTACCTATAAACAATGAGCATACATATATGTTTGATTCAACACATGATACAATCTTCAAAAACATTTAACATAAATAGGAATACGTCCCTCTCACGAACTCTTCTAAAAACATGTAAACAAACATTATAGGTGCTACAAAAATAATCACATAATTTAGCATAGAATCCATTACTACCAAATAATTCATGAATTCATAGACACCATATCAACCAGAAATCAAACACCTACATTCCATACACTGCACATCACTCGTGTAAAGTACACACTAAACAATCACAAACATGACTTGAATCATTATATCCACTCCCCTAGAAACCTATATTGCAAAATGTAATGATAGTGTTACTACATGTATGTTACAACATCAATATAAAAATGGAACTTCAATCACAGAACTACACAGCACACTCCTCTCTGTGTTAATAGCTTCAAGAGCATAATTCAAAGTGCCCAGTAAACTTTTTTCCATGAATATGCTTACCATGCCAGGGTAACATGGCCAACCATTGCGTTTTACCAAAACTACCTACATGGTTGCTCACTCTTCAAAAGCATAAACACAATAAAAACAACTTCCTGTATAACAAAATAACAATACAATAAAATATAACACAAAATGCATAACAAAACAAGCACTTGATTATCTCGAGCTCTGCCACATCAGATTCATTTTGTACATAACCACAGACAATAATTACGGAATCACTACATAATGGCAAGATACACTAAGTATCCAGTTCCAGTAACTTTTAAGTATCCAAATCACAAAGTATTTTAAGCTGTACACACAATGAAAGCAACTCGCACAAAACAGTTTCCGGCAAAACACAAAGTCATTTACTACCCATTAGTTGCTACTCCAATAGTTGGTTCCACTATACCCACTGTACTTATGAGATAGACATACCTCTACAACCTCTAAGTGACGTTACTAGTCAGCTAGCACTGAGACAATCTCGCACACACATAGTTAGCTCTAGGTTGACCCGACTCCTTTCCTTCAGAGTCATATTCTAAAATGGATTCCTCTTCCATATTTAGACAGGAAATCTTATCACTCCAAGAATTCCACACTACTAACTACACAAGTAGTTCAACCAAGCAACAAAAGTATCCTTATCAAGTTTAATATAAACTAGAAACACTGCTAACCTGTCACCTGAGGCTGAGTACAGCATTATCACTTCTGCTTTTCAACTCTGGCCTCCTAGCCTTTGGTATAGATTTAAACTTAAACTAACACTCCACAAGATACCAGGAACCTTCACCATACCCTGTAGCATTAACAAAGGAAAACTCTGACTATATTATTCAACCAAGCCAATTATAACAACTTTTCCAACGACAGATTAAAGACGGGTCCCTGTGTTCGACATACTTCCGGTATACATCAGGATTTTTTCCGGAAATACCAAGTATATTTATAAAACTGCCACTCACTCCAAGTAAGCACACACAAATAAAGTCTATTTGCCATTACTTCACTTCAGTTTTACAAATCTTATCGCACCAACATTTCAAAAATGCCCAAAACGGGTTACCAAGATCCTGGTCACGGCACCAATGTAAAAGGATCGGCTTTTCACCTCAAACCGACACCTTTAAAATATTTATACCCAGGTTCGGTGATCTTGGGTCCGTCAGGGTCTTACTTTCTGAGCCATAATTTGTATGTGAAGTCTGGCAAATAAACACAAACTCAAGATATATAAAGTTCAGGTAGTTTTATTAGGATACCACTAAACACTATGTAAAAATATACAGAGACACAGGGACAAATTATACAATTCTGTCACACACTCAACACACACATACTATAGGACAACATGACAGTAGTTTAGTAAACTAGCGGCTACATGGCCATACTATAACGATAGTACACAAAACTACTGACAGTGAGTGTTACCATAACAGTCTAACAAAGACTTTCATTCTGACTACGTGAGTCGGGGAGAGCTGAGCCAGGCAGTCCTACAAAGACTTTCCATCTGACTACGTGAGTCGGGGAGAGCTGAGCCAGGCAGTCCTACAAAGACTTTCCATCTGACTGGCGAACTACACAGGTGTACCGGCTTATATAGACAACCGCGGCAATCCGCACGTGCAATATTCGCGCCAAATTACCTGTACTCGGAACACTTCCGCTGTCAAATGACTAAGGAATTCCGAATAGTATAAACAGCCGGTATATCGAACAATACAGTCGTAACTTGTAAGTAGACAGTCACCATATAATCTATTCAATAAAGTTTATAAATTTTCTCAACTTTTACATTAGTAACAGTACAGTAAGCTATCATACATTATAATGCACTTAGTATCTTAGTAACAGTACAGTAAGATATCATACATTATAATGCACTTAGTATCTTAGTAACAGTACAGTAAGCTATCATACATTATAATGCACTTAGTATCTTAGTAACAGTACAGTAAGCTATCATACATTATAATACACTTAGTATCTTAGTAACAGTACAGTAAGCTATCATACATTATAATACACTTAGTAACAGTACAGTAAGCTATCATACATTATAATACACTTAGTATCTTAGTAACAGTACAGTAAGCTTGCATACATTATAATACACTTAGTAACAGTACAGTAAGCTATCATACATTATAATACACTTAGTATCTTAGTAACAGTACAGTAAGCTATCATACATTATAATGCACTTAGTATCTTAGTAACAGTACAGTAAGCTATCATACATTATAATACACTTAGTAGCAGTACAGTAAGCTAGCATACGTTATAATACACTTAGTATCTTAGTAACAGTACAGTAAGCTATCATACAATATATTGCACTTAGTAACAGTACAGCAAGCTATCATACATTAAAATACACTTAGTAACAGTACAGTAAGCTATGATACAATATATTGCACTTAGTAACAGTACAGCAAGCTATCATACATTATAATACACTTAGTAACAGTACAGTAAGCTATCATACACTATATTGCACTTAGCAACAGTACAGTAAGCTATCATACATTATAATACACTACGTATCTTAGCAACAGTACATTAAGCTAACATACATCATAATGCACTTATTATCTTAGTAACAGTACAGTAAGTTATCATACATTATAATACACTTAGTATCTTAGTAACAGTACAGTAAGCTATCATACATTATAATACACTTAGTAACAGTACAGTAAGCTATCATACAATATATTGCACTTAGTAACAGTACTGTAAGCTATCATACATTATAATGCACTTAGTATCGTAGTAACAGTACAGTAAGCTATCATACATTATAATACACTTAGTATCTTAGTAACAGTACAGTAAGCTATCATACATTATAATGCACTTAGTATCTTAGTAACAGTACAGTAAGCTATCATACATTATAATGCACTTAGTATCTTAGTAACAGTACAGTAAGCTATCATACATTATAATACACTTAGTATCTTAGTAACAGTACAGTAAGCTATCATACATTATAATGCACTTAGATATTAATAGCAGAACAGTAAGCTATCATACAATATATTGTACTTAGTAACAGTACAGTAAGCTATCATACAATATATTGTACCTAGTAACAGTACAGTAAGCTATCATACAATATATTGTACTTAGTAACAGTACAGTAAGCTAGCATACAATAAATTGTACTTAGTAACAGTACAGTAAGCTAGCATACATTATAATACACTTAGTATCTTAGTAACAGTACAGTAAGCTATCATACATTATAATACACTTAGTATCTTAGTAACAGTACAGTAAGCTATCATACATTATAATGCACTTAATATCTTAATAACAGTACAGTAAGCTATCATACATTATAATACACTTAGTAACAGTACAGTAAGCTATCATACATTATAATACACTTAGTATCTTAGTAACAGTACAGTAAGCTATCATACATTATAATGCACTTAGTATCTTAGTAACAGTACAGTAAGCTATCATACATTATAATACACTTAGTAACAGTACAGTAAGCTATCATACATTATAATACACTAAGTATCTTAGTAACAGTACAGTAAGCTATCATACATTATAATACACTTAGTAACAGTACAGTAAGCTATCATACATTATAATACACTTAGTAACAGTACAGTAAGCTATCATACATTATAATACACTTAGTATCTTAGTAACAGTACATTAAGCTAGCATACATTATAATGCACTTAGTATCTTAGTAACAGTACAGTAAGCTATCATACATTATAATACACTTAGTAACAGTACTGTAAGCTATCATACATTATAATACACTTAGTATCTTAGTAACAGTACAGTAAGCTATCATACATTATAATACACTTAGTATCTTAGTAACAGTACATTAAGCTAGCATACATTATAATACACTTAATATCTTAGTAAGAGTACAGTAAGCTATCATACATTATAATACACTTAGTATCTTAGTTACAGTACAGTAAGTTAGCATACATTATAATGCACTTAGTATCTTAGTAACAGTACAGTAAGCTATCATACAATATATTGTACTTAGTAGCAGTACAGTAAGCTATCATACATTATAATACACTTAGTAACAGTACAGTAAGCTATCATACATTATAATACACTTAGTAACAGTACAGTAAGCTATCCTACATTATAATACACTTAGTAACAGTACAGTAAGCTATCATACATTATAATACACTTAGATATTAATAGCAGAACAGTAAGCTATCATACAATAAATTGTACTTAGTAACAGCACAGTAAGCTAGCATACATTATAATACACTTTATACTAAAATTTAATGACGGCGTGATTAATCTCTATACTAGAACGTTTACTGTATATGTCACAGGTAGGCAAACTTACAATATTGCTTTTATCTTAATATCATAAACGATATATATATATATTCTCTCGGTACAACTGCGACAGGAAATTCAAATCTATATCTTCGGATTACCAACACATAGTGTATATGATACATTGTGCTAATAAATAGATATATAGCTTAGAAACACAAATGACAAAGGAAGACAACTTTTTGACTCGTGCCCTGACCGGCGATTGGGTGCCGTAGATCGTGAGTTCGAGGCACGGTCAGGGCACGAGTCAAAAAGTTGTCTTCCTTCGTCATTTGTGTTTCTAAGCTATCTATATATATATAGAAACAAAATATACTAAAACTGTCAGATAAATCATTACGTATCACAAATTTAGTAGGATTTAGTACACTGCTCATTATGCCATTGCAATGATTTCCATATGGCTAAGTCAGGAGTGCTCGTTTCAATTATATCAGTTGGATTGCTCCCTGTTTCTCTGAGGATTTTGTAATAAATTACTTATCTTCATGTCTGATTTCGATATTTAGTCAGACTGAGCGATATTCGTATTGCTTATATTTTTTGCTTTCTTGAAAGACATGCTAGCAACGTTATCTAATACAGGTAGAACCTCAGCAGAACGTTTAATGTATACCCTCATTAGTCACCATAAAGGCCTCCTGGTGGATCGTGGGATATCACTGACTACAGTGTTATTTGAAAATATTTGCTTCTCAGTATGAAGATAGTATGGGAAGGAAGATTATGATCAATATATTTATCCTCGGACCACTGTTAAGTTGTCAGGGCTAGCTAATTGATATACCGATAAGTGTATCGTATATATCAACGTTATCTTCCAAAGGGGAAAATGGCGCTTACATCAGCATGGTATATTGCTAATGCCTTCATTATCGTAAGTAGAGACTTTGGGATAATATTTCATTTAATGTTCTATAGGTACTGTTTAAGAACATTTGACAAATACAAAATCGTCGTAATTTTGTTACATCATGAAAAGATGCTAGGATAATATTATTCACGTCTACTCTACAGTTGTGAATGCATGTTGTATTCATACGTCTGTACTGCTAACTTCTTAAGGAGTGCTTCAGTTGATGTTTTAACTATCTGTACTAAAGCCTATATTAATATTTGCTTTATTTCTATGAGCCTATTGAACACCCAAGCAGTGCTCTATTCTACTTGGCTAATGCTAATGATAAAATCATATACAGAAGATATATTTTCGTTTTGAAATGTATGTTTATGGGAAATGATAATATGGCAAACACCGACTCACGAAAATAGAAATTGGGATAAACATGTGTTCCGAAAAATAGAAATTGTTACAATCATATTGATTGATATATTTCCTCATAATAAAAATACCTTTTGCAATGATACATACACAATGTAAATAACTCTTATAATAATATGTTTACTTTTAATTGTATCATTACGAAGAAATGTTTCATTCAATATATATGTGGGATTAAATCAGTCGTATCGCTCACCAAATTAAGGATGTGTGACTTGATATACAGACATATCAATAGCTGACAGTATTCAACATGCATGCCACTGGTTACAGAATACAACTCATCTCATTTAATCATGAATAAAATATAGTGTTATTGATACCAGTGATCTAAGGGAGACAACCCTCTCAGAAATGTAATATATATGTAGTTCTAGGCCTATGCACTTTCTGTAAGGTATAATGTTTTGTTTACAAGTGTTTTTGACACATGGTTGTGTACAAGAAGTGTTAGAGAATTCCAGAACAGAGATGGTTGGATAATGTACTTTGAAGATTTGGAATTATAGTACAAATACCACGAGAGACAAATTGTTAATCTGAACTTGTTAAAATTGTCAAGGAGAGCTATATAAATTGTGTTGATTGCCTGGAATTGTGAAGTGTTGGATTTATAAACATTCTTAGCTAAAGAAACACATAGGAAAGGATTACTCAAGGACAGTTGTTTAAGAAATAATAAACGATGATTCGTGTATTATTGCAGGATATACAACGAGGACGAGGATATTTTGCAATTAAATTAATAACGAAGGCCGCAGGCCTGAGTTATTAATCAAAATTGCAAAATATCCGAGTCCGAGTTGTATATCCTGCAACAATACACGAGTCAAAGTTGATTATTTCAATTCTACCATGTACTGTTTAGCTCTGAGATCTACCTCTTCCTAATAGAAAAACGGCAACGGACCCCGGGAAATGTGTCGCTACATGGCCGTTACAATTCTCAAGAAACGATAAGACGCGGGTGCTAATTAATATTCAAAAGCTGACGACAATTCCAAGCCGTTTCGATAACTTTCGGGGAAGTCGGCAAGCAATTCATGTAGAAATGCTCTCCAAAGGTTACCTGTGGAAAAAGACCTTACAACATATTGTTAAGCAAAGTCTGCTCTGGGTGGATAGAAATTAACAATCTGCTGAATTTCTCCGTTGTTAAATACACGGTCTCCGACGTTCAAAATTTTTGGCGCCGCCATGTTTGTTTACACATGCACGATTTCGGTGGGGAAAGATTGTAACAGCCGTGACTCACGAGCATGTATTATTGACACGAGCGTGTATTATTGGAAAATAATACATGGTTTTAAACCAATCAAAACTGTCGTTGCATAGCAAACATGGTAGAATATAAAATAAGTAATTAACAGTGTTGATTTCATACACTACCTTCTACACCACTTTGGTTTTAATTCTGAATAATCTCTGTAACTTTTGTAAGTTTTATATATATATACATGCATAATTAAATTGTGTTTTGAACTTAGTTGCTGGGTTTCATCTTTCTGTACTTTCCCGTTACAATAGACACTAAACGAGCATAGATACAGTAGTTAAAACTCAGTTGTCATTCCAAATAAACTCGTATTGACGAAATATTACTGGATTTTTACTGATAAGTGTAGGTCCTTAAAAGCTCGGTATATAAAGATTTACGGTAAAAATGATTGTTCTTACAGATATATATACCAACTTATATAACCTAAGTAAATATGAACAAATCTGAAAAAAAAAGTTTTGTCTTTAAACATGATGAATAATTTTTTAAAAGCGGAAAAAACTAGCTTTCAGGCATTTACAAGACAAAAACAGCGTTATCTTACTTACTCAAAATATAGTGAAACAATTTAATAGCTTCTGCTCCTAAATTACCGTTTGCTAGCATTGAAGCCCATACCCCTACCGTCTAGCCCTAACACTGAAGGTAACATTACTTACTTAATGCAATATTGATAGCTCTCTGTAGTTAGTTTTATCTTTATTTTTTAACTGATGACTACTTCTATGGCTGCTTCACATGGAATGTCCGCAACCATTTCCAATGTAGACAACATATTGCCTTGAGTTTCTGCAATTTATTTTTTTATCTTTCTATTATCATGACATGAATGTCTTGCTGTTTATCTAATGACGTTACCAGTTTTATGTTACTATCGCTACAGCTGATGTCATCTTCGGTGGCTCTTTCACATCAAATGTCCGTAACCATATCCAATGTACAAAGCTCGGTACCTTGCCCTTTGATCGTTGTTGGCCACTTTACTTCCGGGTTTGTGTCGACATTCTACCAGATCTCGGGTAAGTTTTTCTCTCCTATCGTTGTCCATTTGAATTTAAGGATCAACCGAGCAGGTTTTTAGTTTACCCCTTAACGACCTAAACAATGCAGAATTTAAATATGATAGTACAGTTTTTAAAATACAAAATTTTCTTTGTCATTACAAAGTATCATTTTGATGTTTATGCTGGAAAAAATTTAGATAGCTGACCTAAAAACACTACCTTCTGCGCAACAGCCTATTTTTTCAAAATGTCTGTTACCATAACATAACAATCAAAATCGAATAATACGTTTTAGGCATATCTCTTATAAATATTAATGCCTTAACTCTTTACACATTTAAATATTTCATCAAATTAACCATCTATATTCTCAAAAAATATTTTCTAAATAGATGATAATACATGTATCTATATAACAGAGGTGTTTAAATCAAATCGCCTATTGAAGCCCAATAGGTAACCAGGTAGCCCTACTTCATTTATAAATCACTACGATATTTATTCGTATATTCGTATATTCGATGCTAAATAATTACGGGTGTTCGAAATTTTCGTGTTAAGACTTCTTGTGATAGTCAGGAACTTTTGCCGATTTATAGATACAGATAATTGATTAAACAAGTAACACGTTACATGTTAAGTGATATTTTGATACCTTAGAAATATTTCTTAAGAATGCAGGAAATTTGCAAAGATAGATACTTTGTCAAACAGGAAACGTAATCATAATGTCGTTTTTTTGGGGGGTTTTTTCAAACACGTTTATGCTGGACACCCTGAATGTACATCGGTATAATGTGTTACACCTTTAAAACAGCATACAATATTTAGTTACGAGGGCTGATTGATATGTTGTGAGCCTCGTATTGAAGGAGCAAGGATGTTCATTTTAAAGTCCTACTATTTTCTGACTACATAAGGCCGTGTACCCATGGACTGGTCTCATATAGTTAGTTTTTATCTACAAGGTACTACTTTAAAGTAGACAAGCTTTTGCAAAATAGACAAAATCGGTGAAAGATCAATGACCCAATATTAGCATAAAAAAGGTTTAACACCTAAAGATATCCATAACGATATGGTAGCAACACTAGGGAAAGATGCCCCTTCATATGCTTCAGTGAAAATGTGGGTGGTGAAATTTAAGCGCGGCCGACAAAGCCTTGAGGATAACACCCGTTCTGGAAGGCCTGTCAATTTTTCAACCCAAGAAATAGTACATAAAGTTCAAGATATCGTATGACTGACAGACAAGTAACAGAAAGATATATAGCCAGTAGAGTTGGCATTTCACAGGTAAGAGTACATACCGTTCTGACCGAGGATCTTGCAATGAGAAAGCTTTCGGCCCGATGGGTATCAAGACTTCCGACAGTTGATCAGAAGCACACCAGTCGCACATTATCGCGAGCTAATCTAACCTTTTTTAGGAAGAACCTGCCAAATTTCTTCGGAGATTTGTCACTATGGATGAAACATGGGTCCATCATTTTACAAGAGGCCAAACGACAATCGAAACAATGGAAGCACCCTGATCATCTGATCAGGTGTTACACCTAGTTACATACCCGTCATCTGATCAGTAGTTATAACTAGTTACATCACATATCATCTGATCTGTAATTACACCTAGTTACAGTATTTATCATCTGATCCATAGTTACACCTAGTTACATACCCATCATTTGATCAGTAGATACACCTAGTTTACATAATTTGTCATCTGATTTGTAGTTACACCTAGTTACATTATTTATCATCTGATCCATAGTTACACCTAGTTTTCATCAGCTGTCATCTGATTTGTAGTTACACCTAGTTACAATATTTATCATCTGATCAGTAGTTACACGTCTCGTATTTATTAATGTGTTTCAGACATTGCCAGGGAGCAACCAGTAACTGCAATTACAATTCCCACTGCTCAGACATGGCAATGCGTAATGAACATTATCGAAGCCTCGCTATCCCACCTCAGAATGTCTTCAACGAAACAGCTGTAAGCGCTGATCGAGTCTCAAGAAAACAAACTGTTCCTTTCACCGGTTTTCTTTCTCTTTTTTCAATCGCTTTAACTGTTTTGTTTAGAGAAATATCGAAGTGCGTGACAATGCATGCATACACAATGTTTGATTATTATGTTCTATGTGTTGTTGATCCGAAGGTTGTACTGTTTTCATGTATGTAATGTTATAGTAATAGTGGTTTTTTTTTTTAACATTCAGATGTTTTAGACTGATTTCAACGTTTGAAAATTCAGTATTTCTTTATTTATCAAATTATGGTTACCCGAAAGTCACTATCTGTCGATGCGCTCGGGGGAAATTACTACGTTTCATCTCCTCACATTTTAGTTTGGTTATAACTTACACTTAACAATATTCTATTTGGTTAACACTTAGTTATCTGTAAGTGAAGAATCTTATTGACCTCGATATTTTCTAGTTTTATACCATGTTTATCGGGTTTATTTTACAGCATTTGTCTTTGAGGCCGATGGGGCCGATTAGTTGTGTCTCAGAGTGCCAGGGGGCCGATGGGGCCGATTCTTTATTTAATTGGTTTGTCACAACGTGTTGAGTGTTTGTGATAAAACTGTTTGATTTATTGTTCTTCCTTGTATAGAGATATGACGCTGGTAATTTTGACGTTTTTATCTCTAAAACTGATGACGTAAATGTACGTATTTATGACGAAATTTGTAAAAAAAAAAAATACGTGACGTCATTAATTATTGCTCCAAAAACCATACGCAGCAATCGCTGTTCCACTGATAAGGGTATTTCCACCAGAACCTAACAGAGGCTTTGGATTTCACGATATTCCGCGCTTATTACATATGCCACCCGGAGATTCTCGGCCTTTTACCTACTCCATGCTTCTTTTTCCTGAGACACTTATGAAGGAAATTATTCGACATACAAACAGGTAATTAGCGTAGATCCATGTCGTTCTGTATTTCTTTGGCACTGTAGGCCTACTGTGAAACTATGTAAAATATTTTGCCAAATCTGGATATTTATCTCATCATTGAACATTGCAATACATTTTCCCATGATGTTGTATTTTTTGAACTACAGCTTTTGTCTATAAAAGTTACAATTATGTACTTGTAAGACAATGAAGGGCATTTTAACATTTTCAAATTTAGGTACGCACAGAATCATGTCTAGGGAAACCAGACCTCATCAGGCGTCATGCAAGGGCCCGGTCATGGAAGAAGATCAACTTGTTAGAGCTGTAAGCCTTTCTGTCAATATTTTTCAATATGAGCATTATTAGAAAACCGTCGATTCCGCACTACTGGAATTCAACACTTCCAAGTCAACGTTCTGATTGGTTCCATCACACGATGCCGAGGAACAGATTTCAAAACATAATGAAATTCATTCAGATCGCTGATTATCAGCGAATGGTTTTAAGAGAGGTAAATACATGTACCATGTTATATATAAGTAAATTATTATACACAAACATCTATTCCGACTGTTCTGAAGTACAGTATTACAATTTCTATAAAGACGTTCGTCATTATTTATAAAGGAAAACTAATTTATTTTGTAATATCGTAGGAGTAATGAAAAAAACTAGCGACTTTGGCAAGCATTCTGCCAGCAGGCTTAAAGAAAAATCGGATCTCCACTTGGACAATTTCAGCTCCTCAAACAATTTACTGTAAATAAAATAGATTCGGGAATCTTTTAATTCGCGAGCTCAACTCATCAGATATCTTTGCAAAATACATAATAAAATCCGAATGATGATCAACAATATATCTATATATAAGTGTCTACAACACTCTAATAAGTCAGGATCATATACATGTGTATGCATGTGTGCATATGTAAATTCGAACAAAATCATCCAAGCCGGGTTGAAATTCCAATGTCTTTATTATTCATATAAAATAAACCCTACAATATAAAAAGTAAAACAATATATATACATTATCACCATTATAGGTATTATGGACATGTCACACGGTGAAACTTATAAACTTTAATTATTTAACATTTCCCGCCATTTGGCGTGCATGTACTTACCCTTTAGAATAATTTACACAAACACAATATTCTCTTATATATCTATGGTAAGTATAATTCCATCGATGATACATATCTATAAATTTTACATAATATATGTACATACGTACCCGAACAATGGGTTTGGGGTGTCAGATGTTTCATGAAAAAACAAATAATAATGTCCTAAATTAATAATATATTAGATAATGAACACCAAAACGAAATCAACCGCGTCCAATAAATACCAAATAACAAAATATAAAATATGACTTCTAGAGTTTAAAAGAACTAACCTTTTAACGGACCAACTCAAACACACATCCTTTCACCTCGGCGGCTCTACGTCTGATAAAACTATACAAGACAAAGACACCAAATTGACCGCCAAAACCCAAAACGAGACGACACTGGACATCACCATATAAGGAAACATTCCAACACCACATTTACATAACAATTCACAACATACATGTAAGACAGGTAACGTACACAGGTAAACAGCACAGTCGTACACAAGTCCGCGCGCACCGCGAAAACGTTGACGAAAACAGCGAGCGGCGGGTACCAGGGGTAAAATATATCAAACATAATAAAACCAATAAATTGCCAAATTTTCACATTGCTACACATATTGTCGTAATTGTAATTGAGTACAAGCTCGACTACCGTAATAGAACGAGTTGTATAAAATGTAGTGTAGAAGTATAAATTTTGCCAACATTTCCAAACGTCAGAACGTCAAACTATATGTCGACTGTAACTACATTCACAGGTCCCTGTGTGTATAACAACCAGCTGCAGTACTTATTAGGCCAACATTGATGTTCGAATTTGCTATTACTCTCCTCGCGATTAAACGCGAAGATAGCTACCTCACGAAACGAAATATAAGTGATTTCGTTTAATAATATTTTATTCAATATTCATTCAAGTATACATACATTTGTATAATTTGGGATCAGAAAACAAGCTTAAAGCCTATATCAATTCCTTTCCCAATCAATGTGTTCGTTCTGGTATACATATTGGAGTGGCGTAAAAAGTGAGGCTGTACGTTATGCTATGGTGTTCCGTTAGGGCCAAATTTCCAATATCGCTCCTTTGCTCCTTCGACTTAAACGCGAAGGAACGAAGTAGCGAAAACACGATGGCTTATGAGCAAAGTTCCATCGCTCCTTCGTCAACATGTTTTCGCTCCTTCGCCTTTGTGTTTTCGCTCCTTCGCTTCTTCGCCGCTCCTTCGCGTTTAAGTCGAAGGAGTGAAGGAACGATATTGAAAATTTGGCCCTAACGGAACACCATATTAAGCTATGACTATCTTATCTAGACATATGATTATCAGAATAAAGATTCACCAGAATGATTCACAAGATATTTTTATTTTTATTCAGCATCCAGCATATGACCCGGCCGCAAGATTCTGGCCTCTTCTCAACTTTGGCAACAGACAGTTCTTGCAATTAATAGTTCCACGGAGGGAGCTTTGCGTTGATGAGTCATTGGTTAGCACCAAAGGTCACAGTGTAATGAGGCAATACATTCCCTCAAAGGCGGCAAAATACGGTGTGAAATTCTGGTTACTGTGTGAATCGGCTTCAGGGTACGTGCTCCAGCTGTCCGTATACAGAGGCAGACAGTTTGACCCTACTCCTCCTGGTCAACTACAGGGCACCAACGTAGTGCGCAACCTACTGCAAGAAGTATCCCTACTTGGCCGTGGTCACCATGTGTTCTGTGATAGTTTTTCACATCCATGCATCTTGGCCATGTGCTACTGCAACATCAAACTGTACATATATGACGGGTACGGGTCAATTCAACACTATTCTGCTATTGAACTAATGTATTGCTACGTATTTAATCGAATAAACCAAGTTACCTTATTAAACTTACTCTGCAGTATCACAGTAGTTTGTTATATACCTGGTATTCATTTGCTTTGTTTGTGAGTCGACTATTTTCTTTCTTTCTTTCTTTACCTTTTTTTTTTTTTTTTAAATAGACAGAACTCAAATAACGTGTATAGAATCATATATTTGCATGTGATTTCAATCTTATACGTTTTTGTTATTGATGAATATATATTTTCATTCAATGAAAGGTACACTTCGGAAAACAAGACCGATGCCCTTAACTATACGGAATGCTGACCCCCGGCCAGGGACTGCTGTGTACATGAGGCGGGGCAACGTCCTATGCGTAGCTTCTGGCGATGCCGACCACAAAAAAAGCCAGTGTGGCTTCTGTCTACAATTCTTCCTGCCCAAGACCTTCCAAACGGACGGCCAAAACTTGTTATGGAGTATAACTGTAACATTGGTGCGGTTGATATGGATGATGGGTTATTAAGTGCCTATGGAAAGCAGCGGAAAACCAAGAAAGTATGGAAAAAGGTGTTTCTAAAAATACTGCATAGAATTATGCTAAATGCTTATATTCTTTACAGGGAGACCACTACAGATCGACCCGTGCTGAGTCGACTACAGTTCATATTGCAGGTTGTCGAATCCCTGTTTGGTCGCCAGCCGACTGTCTTGTCCAGACGCGCACGTCGGCAACGCCAGATCCTGGTCCTACTACCTCCAGGACAGGAACGGGATTGCTGTGTGTGCTCTTCCCATGTGCGGCACGGAAGGGGAATACGCCGAAGGAGTAGAACTGCTTGTTCCCTGTGCAAATGGGGACTTCATAGACAATGTCAGGAAAGGCACAACGCATGTATAGAGATATAAAATTTGGGGTACATTTCGACAATTGGTGAAATGGCGAGAAAACTGTGCTGTATAATGTAAAGTACAATACATGTTTCAAAGTTATGAATTATGACTAGATTTAAGTGCCATTTAAATATGATTTTACTGACACCTTATTCCGATGATGTCGGTGAAATATTAGATTAACTTGGATTAAATAAACCAACAGAGAACATGTACATGCATTGTTATTGTCATTTACAAATGCCGAGTATTACTAACACATGGAACACGTGCTCGACAAACTGAACTACAACTTTTTATATTGTATTGATTTCCATCGATATTTTAATGGTATACGCAAATGCACGTCCCTGGAAAATGAACATAAATAAACATACACTGTACATTGCTATTTTCAACTTGGAATGGGATCAACAACGGTAAATTATGTATATCAAATCGGCTTATCATCAAAATTATAGTTATCAAATACATCTCGGAAATTGTCTTCATGTTGTTTGTTTGATGACGTCACAATCGGGAAAGAGTCATAATATGTTCGCTGCAAGTTTCTGGCGTGATTGGCAAATTCAAAATCTTGACACTCTAAGGGTTAATATTGTTCTCTGTTATTTTCAAGATCATTGAATACACTGAGAGAAAGCATTCATAGCGTTAACTTTTAGAATAACATGTTTTATATCTCATTTCAATTTAATCATTTCGTTTCAACGTTTAGTTCTCTGTCTTTGATATGTATCTTTTATTTAAGATCAAAGTCTATATTTTTGAAATAAGAGGGAGCTTTATCAGCTGCAGAAATCCTCTAACATCTGACTGCCGGTCAATTACAACATCGTATTCAGTCAACAGAACACAGTTCAGGTTTGTCGTCTTGGTCAATTTTCCTCTAACAATGATCGCCTGATTCAAGTCGTATGACTTTTAATCTAAAATAACAATCTTTACCAAGCTATGATAAGGACACACCTTAGTTCGCTGAAAATTAGTTTCCTAAAATAGAAAAACTAAAGTTTATATCAAAAAGAAAACTAAAATCTGTCAAATAAATCTATTCCAAAATGTGTAGTTATTAATTTTACACATAATCTAAGTTTTATAATTGATATAAAAAAAACACAACATGCCATTTTTATCAAGCATTGCCATTATCATCTATACTGTGTACCATCGAAACGTGTTCATTGTCACCAAACAAAGATGTTTGTAATTGCCATCAGATTTTGTAAATAATTGTCATTTAATAACATAGAACGTACCTATATCTGTCATTCAACAACATACAACGTAACTATTTCTGTCATTTTACAACACAGAGCGTACCTATTTCTGTCATTTTACAACATAGAACGTACCTATTTCTGTCATTTTACAACATAGAACGTACCTATTGCTGTCATTATACAACAAAGAACTATCTATTTCTGTCATTTTACAACACAGAACGTACCTATTGCTGTCATTTTACAACAAAGAACGTACCTATATATATATTGCTGTCATTATACAACAAAGAAGTATCTATTTCTGTCATTTTACAACATAGCACGTACCTATTTCTGTCATTTTACAACATAACACGTACCTATTTCTATCATTTTACAACACAGAACTTACCTATTTCTGTCATTTTACAACATAGAACGTACCTATTTCTGTCATTTTACAACATAAAACGTACCTATTTCTGTCATTTTACAACATAGAACGTACCTATGTCTGTCATTATACAACAAAGAAGTACCTATTTCTGTCATTTTTCAACATAGAACGTACCTATTTCTGTCATTTTACAACATAAAACGTACCTATTTCTGTCATTTTACAACATAGAACGTACCTATGTCTGTCATTATACTACATAGAACGTACCTATTTCTGTCATTTTACAACATAAAACGTTCCTATTTCTGTCATTTTACAACATAGAACGTACCTATGTCTGTCATTATACAACATAGAACGTACCTATTACTGTCATTTTACAACATAGAACGTACCTATTTCTGTCATTTTACAACATAGAACGTACCTATTTCTGTCATTTTACAACATACTGTAGCACTTACCTATTTCTGTCATTTTACAACATAAAACGTACCTATTTCTGTCATTTTACAACATAGAACGTACCTATTTCTGTCATTTTACAACATAGGACTTACCTATTTCTGTCATTTTACAACATATAACTTACCTATTTCTGCCATTATACAACATAGAACGTACCTATTTATGTCATTTTACAACATAGAACGTACCTATATCTGTCATTTTACAACATAGCACGTACCTATTGCTGTCATTTTACAACATAAAACGTACATATTTTTGTCATTTTACAACATAGCACGTACATATTTTTGTCATTTTACAACATAGAACGTACCTATTTCTGTCATTTTACAACATAAAACGTACCTATTTCTGTCATTTTACAACATAGAACGTACCTATGTCTGTCATTATACAACAAAGAAGTACCTATTTCTGTCATTTTACAACATAGAACGTACCTATTTCTGTCATTTTACAACATAAAACGTACCTATTTCTGTCATTTTACAACATAGAACGTACCTATGTCTGTCATTATACAACATAGAACGTACCTATTTCTGTCATTTTACAACATAAAACGTTCCTATTTCTGTCATTTTACAACATAGAACGTACCTATGTCTGTCATTATACAACATAGAACGTACCTATTACTGTCATTTTACAACATAGAACGTACCTATTTCTGTCATTTTACAACATAGAACGTAGTTATGTCTGTCATTTTACAACATAGCACTTCCCTATTTCTGTCATTTTATAACATATAACGTACCTATTTCTGTCATTTTACAACATAGCACTTACCTATTTCTTTCATTTTACAACATAAAACGTACCTATTTCTGTCATTTTACAACATAGAACGTACCTATTTCTGTCATTTTACAACATACTGTAGCACTTACCTATTTCTGTCATTTTACAACATAAAACGTACCTATTTCTGTCATTTTACAACATAGAACGTACCTATTTCTGTCATTTTACAACATAGGACTTACCTATTTCTGTCATTTTACAACATATAACTTACCTATTTCTGCCATTATACAACATAGAACGTACCTATTTATGTCATTTTACAACATAGAACGTACCTATATCTGTCATTTTACAACATAGCACGTACCTATTGCTGTCATTTTACAACATAAAACGTACATATTTTTGTCATTTTACAACATAGCACGTACATATTTTTGTCATTTTACAACATAGAACGTACCTATTTCTGTCATTTTACAACAAAGAAGTACCTATTTCTGTCATTTTGCAACATAAAACGTACCTATTTCTGTCATTTTACAACATAGAACGTATCTATTTCTGCCATTATACAACATAGAACTTACCTATTTCTGTCATTTTACAACATAGAACGTACCTATTTCTGTCATTTTACAACATAGCACGTACCTATTTCTGTCATTTTACAACATAGATCGTACCTATTTATGTCATTTTACAACATAGAACTTACCTATTTCTGTCATTTTACAACATAGCACGTACCTATTTCTGTCATTTTACAACATAGGACTTACCTATTTCTGTCATTTTACAACATAAAACGTACATATTTTTGTCATTTTACAACATAGAACATACCTATTTCTGTCATTTTACAACATATAACGTACCTATTGCTGTCATTTTACAACATAAAACGTACCTATTTCTGTCATTTTACAACATAGCACGTACATATTTTTGTCATTTTACAACATAGCACGTACATATTTTTGTCATTTTACAACATATAACGTACCTATTGCTGTCATTTTACAACATAGAACGCTAGTACCTATTTCTGTCATTTTACAACATAGAGCGTACCTATTTCTGTCATTTTACAACATAGAAATTACCTTTTTCTGTCATTTCACACTATACGTCATCAGATTGTTTGATACGTAAGAACCACGATTATGTAATTCAAATTAACAAGTACCTAACGATTCTTCGTATCTCAGTTTTCAGGTAACACTTTCAGATCTACTAGGCTTACCACGCTTTATCCCGAAGACTCATCAGACATTATCAACGACACCAGGTATACTCAATATTTCTAATCGAGTTTACGTGTCATAATCTATAGCTTGATACCTCACAAAGTATCTGATATATATTGTTTACATCGTCAGTAGTTGTACACATAATCAGTTATATATATAATGTATAAATTCTGTTTTATTTGCATGTGGCTATATATATATTGTATAACATCTGTTGTATTTTTATTTGGCTGTATATACCATTATTTATAAAGTTTTCCGTTGTAAATACCCTCTGTTGTTCATTGCATAAAGTATGTTGTATTAAGGATAAATTATTTAAGTAATGAACAGCGGTTTTAATGTTGTTATTGTCGATATGGCAGCAAGATGTATGGTGGGCAAATGGCATGGGAACCCGTTCAATACTTATATTTACATTATCTAACCATTTCCGTCAACTTTGAAAAAAAGCTGAACCAACAAACAAAAAATCCCGCCTTTTTTAATGTCACATGACCCACAGGGTGTTATAGCCTGAGGCACTGGGTGTTATAGGCGTATGGTGGCAACTGCCTCTTAGCATTGTGTCAATGGGGAAATGCGGAGCAAATGTAAATATATATCTGTTGGTTATATCATACACCGCATTCAATATTAGTTTATATGTTGAGAAGTTTACATCATTAGTTGTTTTCCCTTGTGTGATGTGAACATCTCGTGTCGTATCCAACATAAGATATATGTACATGTTATTGACATCATCCTTAGCTAATATCGTAGTAGTTTATGTTACGCGAAGTCACCAACATGTCCTTTGAATGATACTGGTGTAGTATGTTGGGCAGTGAGTCGCGTACTCATTGTATTGTTCGTTATCCGGTATATCTGTCGCGGCCCCTCACTCCACACCTGAGCGACACCAATCAGAGACAGGTAAGTGTGACATAATTATCTAATGATCGAATTTTAATCATTATTGTCAAAATGACTAATGCACATGGGATACGTGTAACTGGGTCATATGCAATACGTTTGGTAGGGAGAATTTAGATAGAATACATCAATTAGGTTTTGATACTGTCCTTATTGCAATGTTGGTGCACTGATTATAGGCATACAACTTTTACCAAATTCGGTAAACACAAGGCTTGATTCTGTTTTATATTTGGCTTGGGACTTGTTATTTGATATTTGTCATTTTATTTCTATTACTCAGAGTTCACAGTAGTAATGTTCTAAATAGCTGTACCAATTACCCACAGTTCATAGTAATAACGTTCTTAATATATATACCAATCACCAACAGTTCACAGTGAGCCCTCAGTTCACATAAAGGATGTCATGATATCATGTACCAATTACCAACAGTTCATAGAATGAATGTTCTAAATAAATGTACCAATTACCAAGAGTTCATAGAAATAATGATAGAAATATATGTATCAATAGATCGACGCCTGTATGAATTTCTTCTGTCCATTAATGTGGCTGATCTTTCTGAAAATTCTTACATACTCTTTCCAGTTAAATACATGTAATGAGTTAAATGTCATACCACTTTTAATCGCACTCTACGAATTTTACATTATTTCTAGGTAACAATGTATGACAGGACGTACTTCATCCACATTACCTGTTGATTCTCTTGTTCTGTAATAGTTTGTATTATTTTCCTGTACTAATATTTTCATTCATTTTCCAGTCTCTAAAATAAGGCGGTAATATTACAACTATTGAGAAATGCCTCCAGACATCAAGTGCTTTAGGTAAATACCATATTGAGCCCTCTTAAAATAACCTCCGCTAAACCCTCCAACGAGCGTTGGAATAGTTCAAATGGGAAACTAAAAAAAATCATAAGTAAAGAAACCTTTTTAAAAAAATGCTACCAACAAAAACAAACAAAATCAAAAACAAAGATGAAAAAAAAAAAATCTACACAAGAAAAATTCAAAACTGTCTAAAAAGCTGAGTGGGGATTGTGAGATTCAAAGGAAGATGCTTTTGACTGTATAAAGACTCAACTGTATCAGCTACTGCTGATGACACTCAACCTTTCACACTGAATGATCGTTAAGCATAGGGCGTTATGTCTGTATTGTTGGACTGTTGTTCCATTCAATCTATTGAACCCAAAATGTCAACTGTTTGTAGGCAGTAAGTAGCAATATAAGTAAAACATTCAATGACAACTCTTTCTTAAAAGGAGTAATCAGCAACGCCCGACTGACAAATCGTCCTGGCAGTACAACCATTGGCAAATAATCGAGATGGACCATTTGCATTGTCATGAATCTTTCCACCTCGGTACTTCACAGAGAAGTTATAATTGATCAAATTAGTTACCCACCTCTGATTGCTGGCATTCGGTTTAGCTTTGTAAAGTAGATATTCAAGGTCAATGTTGTCTACATTGACAGTCACACGCGTTTTACCATACAGGTAATCATGAAGTTTGCCCGTCGCTGCCCTATGTTCTTTCATCTTGAGGGGGTAGAGCAGAGCACGGCAGAACTGTTTACTAGACACTACTACCGAACTGTTTCCCTTGACGAAGGAAGAACACAATCTTGTTCTGCCAAAATAGTACCATGCCATAACAAGGGAGTTAATGGTGACTAGTTTCCATTCATAGCACCAGACCGTTTCAAATAGTCTGTAAAGATTACTTAGTCTGGAGGTTGATTGTGGATACGAAAGTAAGTAATAACTCACGATTTCAGTACATCTACTCTGGCTGTGTCCTGCTGTTACATTGCCAAGTGCTGGACAGCCAAACTCTTACACAAGGGTTGGGATGTCCTTGTTCGCGGAACAGACCCATGTTTGATTGATGTACCAGATGCCATGAGTGACACCTTAGACTTTATGTGAGCATTACAAAGCATTTCACAGCTTTCTTCTAAACATCCTATAGGAAAGGGTCTGGTAAAACGATTTAACAGTACTCTACTCGGGTGCTTGGTACTCTTGCAAAAGACCAGAAAATTATGTGTCGCCACTCTTTCCCCGACGAGTATTCCACATATTATGTATTGATTCGATGGCACCTCTCTCGTCATTTGACGCTTTCTTTGAAACAATTTGCCTGACAAATGAGAGAAAAAAGTATATTTCCTTGCATTGGGGTTACGTCAATATTAGATACATAAGAGGATAAATAGGGTAAGAGAAAAATAATCATTCACCCCACTGGAAGTGAGACAGGGGAATCTCAACCCTCGGGGTAAGATAATTAAGCTGCCAAACACTCAGCAAGCCTCGTGTTTGGCAACTTAAGAATCTCCCCATCGGGTTGAGATACCCCTGTATCACCCCCACGGGGTGAAAGATTCTATTAATCTCAATCCGTGGTCGACGATTCTTAAGCTGCCAAACACGAGGCTTGCTGAGTGTTTGGCAGCTTAATTATCGATATCTATATTCTATTTATTTATATCTATATTCTATAAATTTATATTTAAAATCTATATCTATATCAATCTGTTGATATCAGTATTCTATCTATCTATATCTATATTCTATCTATTTATATCTATATTCTATATATTTATATTATATTTATTTATAGATATATTGTATCTATTGATATCTATATTATATATCTTCATATATGTTCTACCTTTGGCCTGTTAGCACATCTATAGCTGATATTGTACTGTTTTGAATATTACGTATGAGTTATATCCCTTGAATCGTCAGGTCCGGGTAGTGTGTTTGGTACCAGTATGAGATGACTTGTAATTAGGAGTCTATGTCGTGTTTTCGACAACACCTTTGTAACATCGCACATTCGGAAAGCATAACAATTTAGTATTTGACCATTTTTTGTGGTTTTTTTTAGGATTATTGGATTGGATTGTTGGCGGAGTTCATCAAGTGAAAGTAGAGGGGAGAAAGCAAATGAGGAAGAAAAGGAAGGGGAAGAATTTCATTCGAGAAGGATACCATCGCAGGGGTAAGAAAGATATAGCAAAGGCCTTCAATTATATAGTGAAGGTTGCTACATCACTTGGAATCAATTACGAACAAGTTTTCAGCCGCACACATCGATCTTCTTACAAGGTAACAGGCAGGGTAATCTAAGGAGTAAAATTTGCCTGATGATTTAATGATCCTATTGTAAATATTCTAGATCAGTAACATTCCTGTTTCCCCAACTCATGGTGAATTTATGGCCCAATTAAGTTGATATCAACAGGATATTTGTTTTCAGTACCATGATTCTGAAAGATATCAATTGATTAACATAAACTCCTTCTTATTTCAATCAACCCATGACTATTTAATACTCTCCACGACCCTTGAAATTGTAGTTCCGACATTTCATACCCAAATGCAAAAATGTGATAGAAACTCTGATGTATGGATATGTCTCATTGACGTATATTTACATGTATATTTTACATATTTTCTTAATCGGAGATCAAATGCACACACACATGATGGTAATGAAAACTTACAGCGTAAAATGGCTTTCGTTTTCAATTATTATGGGTATATTGTAGTTCGGTGTGTAAAACAAGAAACGTTTTGCAATATAATGTATGTTACACTTTTGTGACTGTATCATACCATTTTTGATAATTGTATTGAAACTTTTGCAATGATAGCGTTATGACGTTTTGCGAGAATAAATATATAGAACCGTCTTTAACCATGCTATATCGAACAGACCAGGGCTGCTCCGAGAGTGGAGGCAGCCATCTTCAATCCCATTACTTCAACATTTAACTAATACTAAACACAATTCTCACGAATTAGTTCACTTTCATTATGATATATGCATATCTCTTAAGCGAACAGACGAGGCGTGAATCCATACTCTTGCAAGAGATGAGCAACAACAGCATCGCAGAATCGTACTGATAGGGCAGCTAGAAAAAGGAAGACGAGGAAACTAAAGCGAGACTCAGACGGAGGAGTCTTAGGTTTATATTGATGAAAAGGAATCAGTATAGATTCATAGAACTTTTCCTTTTAAATTTTCCGTATATTGGCCACATGTATATATTCTTTTACGTATATCATGCAATGGCATTCAGAGTAATAATATTCGGAGTGGACGTGTTAATAATAACGTCATATTGAATTGAATGAAACCTGCTAGGCTAACTGTATGTCGTTATACATAGCGTTGATGGTTAATGTCACACTGTAATATACAGTATCCCCCGTCTTTACTATCGTGATGTATTTATTTGAGTGACATGCTTTACGTTTTTATTGATTTATTCAATAAAGGTATTTTACACCTATTTTCCGCAATAAAAATAATAAAATGAAATATTGTTAAAGCGCAATGCAACGTAAACATATGTCATTTGTTTAAATGAAGTAAAGTTCAATGGCTTGATCATTACACTTAAATATTGTGTTTGGTATCTGATTATGTTATTGAAATCATTCAACTGATTGCGTAAACATATTATCTCAAAAATATTGGTATATATATTAGAGAGCTTGTAACGCAGCACAGAACAGCTGGTACAGTATCATTACAGTACAATCTCACTGGAATGTTAGGGCTAATCTACAAAGATTAAATCAGTCACAGTATCAAAGTATCGTACAGAAGACACACAAGATACCATCACCCTTCAAAACAAACGATACAGTAGAGTCAATATCATATTAACTACAGCAAACAGCGGTTGGTTGTCTCCCCTTTCTATGACTCGTCAGTGAGCTAAGACAACCAAATAACATGAAACATGTTGAAAGTAATGTCAAAATTTAGATGTGAAAGTAAGACCCATAATTCAATAAATATCACGATTTTCAATTTTTGTTTCCAAAAGAACGTTACGTATATGTACGGAAGCCGAATAGGACCAATGAAAATAATAAACTTAGTTGGTATATTAAAAAATAGATAAAACATCTCGTATATACGAGATTTTTATTTATTTTTTAATGATACCAACTTAGTTTATTATTCTCATTGGTCCTATTCGGCTACCGTAAGCTTCCGTATGTGTATGTCCTGAACAATTTCACTGTTCAAATGAATTGAACCAGGAATTTACGATAAACCTTGTGAACTGAAAAGTCCGCCAGTAGTGTCCACTATATACAACATAAAGGGATTGTACATATGTAAAAATATATATACATATAACATTACATGCAACATCATACAGCTGTTATGTCTTTCTTATGACTTATCAGTGATGATAGGGACACCATACATCTAGTTCGTCGTCCGTCTAGGACTCGTCAGTGATGTTAGGGACATCTAGCAGCTGGTTTCTTCGTCCGTAGACCACACAAGGAAATAGATTTAAAGATATGATAAAAAGAAAGAAAATGATTGTTTCTATGTATCATCACAGGCACGTGAGAAAGGTCACCTGCTTGACAAGGTCGTGGTCATAGATATATATAATTAGCGGTATTGATATGGATGTGGAGCTAGTGTGGTTTATTCAAACCACAAGAATGTCCTAAGAAAGTGTTATACGCGATAAGCATATAACTGACCATATGCCAGAGGGGTAGTTATCTAACCTCTATCAATAAGGGAGAAAATTATCGAACAAAATCGGGAAGATAATGTGGTATGATAAGATAAAACATCAAGTGTTAATACGGTAGACATACCAATATCACTTTTATACGGACAAAACGGGACACGTCTCTCCTCAGTGTCACGTCTGTTGACACGTCTCTCCTCAGTCTTGCGTCTGTTGACACGTCTCTCCTCAGTCTTGCGTCTGTTGACACGTCTCTCCTCAGTGTCGCGTCTATTGACGCGTCTCTCCTCAGTGTCGCGTCTGTTGACACGTCTCTCCTCAGTGTCGCGTCTATTGACACGTCTCTCCTCAGTGTCGCGTCTATTGACACGTCTCTCCTCAGTGTCGCGTCTGTTGACACGTCTCTCCTCAGTCTTGCGTCTGTTGACACGTCTCTCCTCAGTGTCACGTCTGTTGACACGTCTCTCCTCAGCATCGCGTCTGTTGACACGTCTCTCATCAGAGTCGCGTCTGTTGACACGTCTGTCCTCAGAGTCGCGTCTATTGACACGTCTCTCCTCAGAGTCGCGTCTGTTAACACGTCTCTCCTCAGTGTCGCGTATGTTGACACGTCTCTCCTCAGTGTCGCGTCTGTTAACACGTCTCTCCTCAGTGTCGCGTCTGTTGACACGTCTCTCCTTTGCGGTGTGTGTATTCTTGGTGAAAGGTCATTGGTGATACACATTTTTATGGTGATACGTCTCTACACAGTGACATGTGTATCCTTGGTGACCCGTCTGTCCTTGTTGACACGTCTGTCCTTGGTGACATGTCTCTACACAGTGACATGTGTATCCTTGGTGACACGTCTGTCCTTGGTGACACTTCTCTCCTATGCCATTACTTGATATACGTCTATTTTATATCTCCATTTAGGCTCAGCCCCCAAGGTGTTACAGAATGGCGTTGTACCTGCTGCTCGAGCGGATTAATTTTCCATCAACCTAAATGTACTAAGCTTTGTCGGTGGCTTTCCTTTGTGGCATGAGCTAACTTGGTACATTTCCTTTCGGTAAGCCTTTATTCCACGATCCTTTCCCATGTTCACTAAGTCATTCACAAAATCGAGTCTGTCCCATGTCCGACGCGAGACATTTCGGAATCTGACGTTTTTATACGTGCAAAACCTTATCTTAAAAGAGCTTAATTAAATTTTGGGGTTTTAGGTAACTATAAAACTTTGCAATCGAGTTTATTTGCACGACAAGGTGTACCAGAACAGAAAGCAAAATAAAAGCACTAAGTAATTTCATACGTTAAGGTATACATATAGACATGATACATATATTTAGGTGCTGGTGCGGTTGCCTGAGCATTCAATGGTGAAAAGGTATTTCTGAATTCACAGTATGGAGAACAACAACAAAAAAAGCAAAAAACAGGTAAGTATTACTCTGAAAAAACTAGGTAATCAATTAACAATCGCATGGTAAGTTATTAATTAGCGTACAACAGAATCAACCGCGCCAGATAATGTCAGGATTAACGTGGTTTCAAAATAAGACTTCCATTAGTATACGTGGGATAACTATTGTTTTTATACGACATGTGTCGCGCTGATATTCTTTAAGTTCAGTGGGTGACACGTTTAACTAAGGCGGGTAATTCGTGTTTACCATCACAGACATGGTACCACTGACAATATCTACCTGACAGCAGGTATTGATTCAGTCATTTTACTACGGTACGAGGTGTACCAACACTGTAAGTCATATATTAGAGAATTAATTATCCTGATCATCCTAATACATATTTATATAAACGAAATCTATTTTAAATGCCATTCTATATGAAATCGATTATGAGGAAACATTTTCACGTCACTAAGAGTGGCATCCGCTTACAAATACTTCCAATACCGGTGTAAGAGATAAGGGCGCTGAACTTAACATACAACCACACATAATATGGTTCACTAACTACACCTACACCAAATAATCAGGATCCAATACTTATAGTAACAATATATACAACCGCACATACGACATATCGTCGAATACGAAACAAATAGAAACATGGTAAAACATTACCCAGGCCATCATACACATGGAATTTCGAGGTAATAATTGATCAGATATATCCCGTACACTAAAACTAAGATAATCTGTATATTTAATGCCTATTTGCTGTATGTTTTAGCTGACACGATATCGATACAATATTTGGTCATTACATGTAACGTTAGCAGCGTCTCATCCTGATGTTGTCCCATACCCGTTGTATTGTGAATAGTTTTAAGATGGTTTAAGTTGTGGTGGACATCGGTTCTATGATCGAGATTCTAGCGTGTTATAATAAAGAGAATAAAGACCTGGATATCCATGTATGTAAAATAGAAATTAAGACCAGGTGTTCTTGGATGACGACCGTCTTTTGTTTTATCTACATAAATCGCCATGTTAGTTGAGGTCTAGTAGTGGAAATGTCATGTTTTCCTAATAAGAACCGTGTTGAAGTAAAAAAAAAAAAAACATTGAACACATCAAAACTCATCTCATGCAACTAAATATAGGTAGGGAGTTACTACTAATATATTCGTTAAGGAAGCCCTCGCCCTTTTGATAGAGTAAAGTGATAATTAGCCAGTCTGCATTTGCTAAGTTGTAAGTAACCTGGCATTTGACTCGCTGGAACTATCGCAAAGCAGAACTTTGTACTGGGACGGTAACACGCCGGTATCACATAGCTAAGAACGTACGGACATCGTCATCAGAACATCGGCAAAAAATAGCAGTGGCAGGCGTCGGAGTAATTTTTAAACATGCTCAAAGATTTCTGCCGATGCAACGGCCGTACAAAGACATCATTCCGGTAGGGTTTCGTTAGTGTTGACCACCGATAGCTCCCCGTAATGAATCAGTGGCCTCAATGTGTACCATATTGGATACTTTCGATGCACCACTATCGCACTACGTACCGTTGTGAATAGCTAGGGCAACAAGAACGCCATGCTTATTGTGATTTTATTTGTTTGATATATATCTTTCTATTGTGACAGGCCTTTAGCAACTAATGTGGAATGTGCTTCTATCAAAACATTATCACTATACTTAAATATGAACTTGAACGCATGTGTCCCACTATCTGAGAGGTACTTAGTGTTCTTGTGTTATAGTCTCTAGTATATTAAAATTTTACCCGTCCTGTGATATGGTCTCCAGTGAATTAGAATTTTACCCCGTTCTGTGTTATAGTCTCTAGTATATTAACATTTTACCCCGTCCTGTGATGTGGTCTCTAGTGTATTAAACTTTTACCCCGTCCTGTGATGTGGTCTCTAGTGTATTAAAATGTTACCCCGTCCTGTGATATGGTCTCTAGTGTATTAAAATGTTACCCCGTCCTGTGATATGGTCTCTAGTGTATTAAAATGTTACCCCGTCCTGTGATATGGTCTCTAGTGTATTAAAATGTTACCCCGTCCTGTGATATGGTCTCTAGTTTATTAAAATGTTACCCCGTCCTGTGATGTGGTCTCTAGTTTATTAAAATGTTACCCCGTCCTGTGATATGGTCTCTAGTGTATTAAAATCTAGTATATTAAAATTCAACATCAGTCCTGTGATGTAGTCATATTAAAATGTGACCCCGGTACTCGGAATTCTTTCTGGTCAATGACATCACCGAATGAGAGGCAGCCATTTTCCGCGTGGGAATGATAACAACGGAAACATTTTGACAGTTTAAATCTCCCTATCAAGTTATCAGCTTTGAAATTTTGTATATTTATTTTGAAATTACTTGAACGTATACATCCTAATTCAATGCGATAGTTTAAGTATATATTTAACGCAACACGTCAAGTCTTCACAAACAACACTGGCCTTCGTACGTCTGGGTCGGGGATCGGCCGACAGTGCTTAACCATACTTCATAAAATCACGACCATATCAATACACACTTATTTCTTTTCTGAGATTCTTTTAAGATTTTATTTTCATACTGGTTCCATAATGATTAAGTAAAAGTTTCATTCGAAACTATGTTTACCAATTACAATGTAAATACGTATCCTAGCCATTTCAATACTTTTTGTGCAAAGTATGTTGAAATCTCATCAGAACATTTCATTTGCTCTAGGTTGGATTTTTAGAATGGTGCACGCATTTTAGGTTAAAAAAAAAGGTCATCTTAATTACTCCGAGAGGAAGAATTAAATTTTTCAGATTACAGTTATTAAAATGTTAATTCAAATTATTCTGATTGGATGATTATTTCTTCGAACGAAGACGTAACCAGTCTTTACTAGAAAGTCACTAGACTCTTCATCACTCGTCGGTATCTGCTAGTTTGCCCAGTACCCACGTTATTGGGGATATCGTCGGTAGGGCGGTTGCTAATGTCAACATAGATAACAGAATTCATAAACAGGACATAACTGCCATATCATATACTCAGGTACAGTCTACTATAAAGTAGGGTAAAGTATGGAATCGGGTTTTAATCCGTTATAATGCTGGAACATACGGGATGGCGAATTCTACTCCTACTTGTGGTAAGTACCATATATCACTTCTTAACTTTTGATTTTTTTTTTTATTTACTTTAAAAATTGTGTGTGCAATTTTTTTATCAAACTTGATTTTCTGGAACTGCAGAGTGTTTTTTTCGTGTCCATATCACACTGCATACAGTAATTAATTGTCGTTAACATTATGTTTTTGACATACAGTTGTAGGACAGTCGTTGGACAGTTGTAGAGATTTAACCACGTTAATGTGTTATATGTCTCCTCTACTAACACCGGGAATAATAAGCGTTACAATGTTCATACAGTTGACCTGAGCTATACGAGTAACATTCAAACTGCTAATTAATTATATATTTTGGATCCATCCTAGTATTGTACTGGAACAAGTTGATTATTTTACGGTTTTGTTATAATTCTTTCCCTGACAAATAATGACAAAACTTACACGGAGATATCCATATATATGTTTGTATTGATGCAAATATTTCATTCCGCTGTCTACGCGTATTGGTAACGTGTGTGGGGGTAACAAGGGTATTATATGTTACAGATAGGTGTTGTCCACGAGGTAGACGGTCAGAATAGACAGGTGGTGATATCACAGATCCAGTACTCATGCCCTTCCTATCCCTGTTCTCTACGTATATGTGGTTACGTTTTACCTAGCCTCAGGTACGTGACGTTTTAACCCCGCCTTACCCAGACAAGGTATGTATAGACCACGCCTTTATACGGGACGGGTGATCTAATCCATTAAATCCGGAGTTAACTAACCCATCAAACAGGTCCTCATCATTGAGCTCCTCATAATGATTGAATTATATCATGATTGTTCGATCCTGATTTCTTTAACTGTATTTATACATGCATTTTGTTTCATATAATGATTTCAGCCTCAAACCACGTACACGTAACTGATACTAGACTCTATAACTAATAAAGATATTCTCTCTATAGTCACAGCATTGTAAAGGAGAATTAGAAAAACAAATGACATTCAGAGTTAGAGTTCTAATGCTTCCTCTTTCACCATAAAGCATATAGTATCATAATTCAGGTCACATAACACATGCTATACCAATAATATATTATATAAAAATAGCACGAAGACACTGGTCACCCAAACCGAACAAACAAAACCTTATAACATCTACCTACAGTATGACAATAATGGTCACCTCACTACCACACAATATAACATTTACCTACAGTGTGACAATAATGGTCACCTCACTACAACACTATATAACATCTACCTACAGTATGACAATGCTGGTCACCTCACTACCACACTATATAACATCTACCTACAGTATGACAATAATGGTCACCTCACTACAACACTATATAACATCTACCTGAAGTATGACAATAATGGTCACCTCACTACCACACTATATAACATCTACCTACAGCATGACAATAATGGTCACCTCACTACAACACTATATAACATCTACCTAAAGTATGACAATAATGGTCACCTCACTACAACACTATATAACATTTACCTACAGTATGACAATAATGGTCACCTCACTACCACACTATATAACATCTACCTACAGTATGACAATAATGGTCATCTCACTACCAAACTATATAACATCTACCTACAGTATGACAATAATGGTCACCTCACTACCACACTATATAACATCTACCTACGGTATGACAATAATGGTCGCCTCACTACCACACAATATAACATTTACCTACAGTATGACAATAATGGTCACCTCACTACCACACTATATAACATCTACCCACATTATGACAATAATGGTCACCTCACTACCAAACTATATAACATCTACCTACAGTATGACAATAATGGTCACCTCACTACCACACTATATAACATCTACCTACGGTATGACAATAATGGTCACCTCACTACCACACAATATAACATTTACCTACAGTATGACAATAATGGTCACCTCACTACCACACAATATAACATTTACCTACACTATGACAATAATGGTCACCTCACTACCACACTATATAACATCTACCCATAGTATGACAATAATGGTCACCTCACTACCACACTATATAACATCTACCCACATTATGACAATAATGGTCACCTCACTACAACACTATATAACATCTACCTACAGTATGACAATAATGGTCACCTCACTACACTATATAACATCTACCTACGGTATGACAATAATGGTCACCTCACTACCACACAATATAACAGTTACCTACAGTATGACAATAATGGTCACCTCACTACAACACTATATAACATTTACCTACAGTATGACAATAATGGTCACCTCACTACCACACTATATAACATCTACCTACAGTATGACAATAACGGTCACCTCACTACCAAACTCTGTAACATTTACCTACAGTATGACAATGATGGTCACCTCACTACCAAACTCTGTAACATCTACCTACAGTATGACAATAATGGTCACCTCACTACCACACTATATAAAATCTACCTACGGTATGACAATAATGGTCACTACCACACTATATAACATCTACCTACGGTATGACAATAATGGTCACCTCACTACCACACTATATAACATCTACCTACAGTATGACAATAATGGTCACCTCACTACCACACTATATAACATCTACCTACAGTATGACAATAATGGTCACCTCACTACAACACTATATAACATCTACCTACGGTATGACAATAATGGTCACCTCACTACCACACTATATAACATCTACCTACGGTATGACAATAATGGTCACCTCACTACACACTATATAACATCTACCTACAGTATGACAATAATGGTCACCTCACTACCACACTATATAAAATCTACCTACAGTATGACAATAATGGTCACCTCACTACCAAACTATATAACATCTACCTACAGTATGACAATAATGGTCACCTCACTACCACACAATATAACAGTTACCTACAGTATGACAATAATGGTCACCTCACTACAACACTATATAACATTTACCTACAGTATGACAATAATGGTCACCTCACTACCACACTATATAACATCTACCTACAGTATGACAATAACGGTCACCTCATTACCAAACTCTGTAACATTTACCTACAGTATGACAATGATGGTCACCTCACTACCAAACTCTGTAACATCTACCTACAGTATGACAATAATGGTCACCTCACTACCACACTATATAACATCTACCTACAGTATGACAATAATGGTCACCTCACTACAACACTATATAACATCTACCTACAGTATGACAATAATGGTCACCTCACTACCACACTATATAACATCTACCTACGGTATGACAATAATGGTCACCTCACTACACACTATATAACATCTACCTACAGTATGACAATAATGGTCACCTCACTACCAAACTATATAACATCTACCTACAGTATGACAATAATGGTCACCTCACTACCACACTATATAACATCTACCTACGGTATGACAATAATGGTCACCTCACTACCACACAATATAACATTTACCTACAGTATGACAATAATGGTCACCTCACTACCACACTATATAACATCTACCCACATTATGACAATAATGGTCACCTCACTACCAAACTATATAACATCTACCTACAGTATGACAATAATGGTCACCTCACTACCACACTATATAACATCTACCTACGGTATGACAATAATGGTCACCTCACTACCACACAATATAACATTTACCTACAGTATGACAATAATGGTCACCTCACTACCACACAATATAACATTTACCTACACTATGACAATAATGGTCACCTCACTACCACACTATATAACATCTACCCATAGTATGACAATAATGGTCACCTCACTACCACACTATATAACATCTACCCACATTATGACAATAATGGTCACCTCACTACAACACTATATAACATCTACCTACAGTATGACAATAATGGTCACCTCACTACACTATATAACATCTACCTACGGTATGACAATAATGGTCACCTCACTACCACACAATATAACAGTTACCTACAGTATGACAATAATGGTCACCTCACTACAACACTATATAACATTTACCTACAGTATGACAATAATGGTCACCTCACTACCACACTATATAACATCTACCTACAGTATGACAATAACGGTCACCTCACTACCAAACTCTGTAACATTTACCTACAGTATGACAATGATGGTCACCTCACTACCAAACTCTGTAACATCTACCTACAGTATGACAATAATGGTCACCTCACTACCACACTATATAACATCTACCTACAGTATGACAATAATGGTCACCTCACTACAACACTATATAACATCTACCTACGGTATGACAATAATGGTCACCTCACTACCACACTATATAACATCTACCTACGGTATGACAATAATGGTCACCTCACTACACACAATATAATATCTACCTACAGTATGACAATAATGGTCACCTCACTACCACACTATATAAAATCTACCTACAGTATGACAATAATGGTCACCTCACTACCAAACTATATAACATCTACCTACAGTATGACAATAATGGTCACCTCACTACCACACAATATAACAGTTACCTACAGTATGACAATAATGGTCACCTCACTACAACACTATATAACATTTACCTACAGTATGACAATAATGGTCACCTCACTACCACACTATATAACATCTACCTACAGTATGACAATAACGGTCACCTCACTACCAAACTCTGTAACATTTACCTACAGTATGACAATGATGGTCACCTCACTACCAAACTCTGTAACATCTACCTACAGTATGACAATAATGGTCACCTCACTACCACACTATATAACATCTACCTACGGTATGACAATAATGGTCACCTCACTACCACACTATATAACATCTACCTACGGTATGACAATAATGGTCACCTCACTACCACACTATATAACATCTACCTACGGTATGACAATAATGGTCACCTCACTACCACACTATATAACATCTACCTACAGTATGACAATAATGGTCACCTCACTACAACACTATATAACATCTACCTACGGTATGACAATAATGGTAACCTCACTACCACACTATATAACATCTACCTACAGTATGACAATAATGGTCACCTCACTACCAAACTATATAACATCTACCTACAGTATGACAATAATGGTCACCTCACTACCACACTATATAACATCTACCTACGGTATGACAATAATGGTCACCTCACTACCACACAATATAACATTTACCTACTGTATGACAATAATGGTCACCTCACTACCACACTATATAACATCTACCTACAGTATGACAATAATGGTCACCTCACTACAACACTATATAACATCTACCTACAGTATGACAATAATGGTCACCTCACTACCACACTATATAACACCTACCTACAGTATGACAATAATGGTCACCTCATTACCACACTATATAACATCTACCTACGGTATGACAATAATGGTCACCTCACTACAACACAATATAACATCTACCTACGGTATGACAATAATGGTCACCTCATTACCACACTATATAACATCTACCTACGGTATGACAATAATGGTCACCTCTTTACCACACTATATAACATCTACCTACAGTATGACAATAATGGTCACCTCATTACCACACTATATAACATCTACCTACGGTATGACAATAATGGTCACCTCACTACCACACAATATAACATCTACCTACAGTACGACAATAATGGTCACCTCACTACCACACAATATAACATCTACCTACAGTATGACAATAATGGTCACCTCACTACCACACTATATAACATCTACCTACAGTATGACAATAATGGTCACCTCACTACAACACTAAATAACATCTACCTACAGTATGACAATAACGGTCACCTCACTACCAAACTTTATAACATCTACCTACAGTATGACAATAATGGTCAACTCACTACCACATTTTATAACATCTACCTACAGTATGACAATAATGGTCACCTCACTACCACACTATATAACATCTACCTACAGTATGACAATAATGGTCACCTCACTACCACACTATATAACATCTACCTACAGTATGACAATAATGGTCACCTCACTACCACACTATATAACATCTACCTACAGTATGACAATAATGGTCACCTCACTACCACACTATATAACATCTACCTACAGTATGACAATAATGGTCACCTCACTACAACACTATATAACATCTACCTACAGTATGACAATAATGGTCACCTCACTACCACACTATATAACACCTACCTACAGTATGACAATAATGGTCACCTCATTACCACACTATATAACATCTACCTACGGTATGACAATAATGGTCACCTCACTACAACACAATATAACATCTACCTACGGTATGACAATAATGGTCACCTCATTACCACACTATATAACATCTACCTACGGTATGACAATAATGGTCACCTCTTTACCACACTATATAACATCTACCTACAGTATGACAATAATGGTCACCTCATTACCACACTATATAACATCTACCTACGGTATGACAATAATGGTCACCTCACTACCACACAATATAACATCTACCTACAGTACGACAATAATGGTCACCTCACTACCACACAATATAACATCTACCTACAGTATGACAATAATGGTCACCTCACTACCACACTATATAACATCTACCTACAGTATGACAATAATGGTCACCTCACTACAACACTAAATAACATCTACCTACAGTATGACAATAACGGTCACCTCACTACCAAACTTTATAACATCTACCTACAGTATGACAATAATGGTCAACTCACTACCACATTTTATAACATCTACCTACAGTATGACAATAATGGTCACCTCACTACCACACTATATAACATCTACCTACAGTATGACAATAATGGTCACCTCACTACCACACTATATAACATCTACCTACAGTATGACAATAATGGTCACCTCACTACCACACTATATAACATCTACCTACAGTATGACAATAATGGTCACCTCACTACAACACTAAATAACATCTACCTACAGTATGACAATAATGGTCACCTCACTACCACACCATATAGCATCTACCTACAGTATGACAATAATGGTCACCTCACTACCACACTATATAACATCTACCTACAGTATGACAATAATGGTCACCTCACTACCACACTATATAGCATCTACCTACAGTATGACAATAATGGTCACCTCTTTACCACACTATATAACATCTACCTACAGTATGACAATAATGGTCACCTCATTACCACACTATATAACATCTACCTACGGTATGACAATAATGGTCACCTCACTACCACACAATATAACATCTACCTACAGTACGACAATAATGGTCACCTCACTACCACACAATATAACATCTACCTACAGTATGACAATAATGGTCACCTCACTACCACACTATATAACATCTACCTACAGTATGACAATAATGGTCACCTCACTACAACACTAAATAACATCTACCTACAGTATGACAATAACGGTCACCTCACTACCAAACTTTATAACATCTACCTACAGTATGACAATAATGGTCAACTCACTACCACATTTTATAACATCTACCTACAGTATGACAATAATGGTCACCTCACTACCACACTATATAACATCTACCTACAGTATGACAATAATGGTCACCTCACTACCACACTATATAACATCTACCTACAGTATGACAATAATGGTCACCTCACTACCACACTATATAACATCTACCTACAGTATGACAATAATGGTCACCTCACTACAACACTAAATAACATCTACCTACAGTATGACAATAATGGTCACCTCACTACCACACTATATAGCATCTACCTACAGTATGACAATAATGGTCACCTCACTACCACACTATATAACATCTACCTACAGTATGACAATAATGGTCACCTCACTACCACACTATATAGCATCTACCTACAGTATGACAATAATGGTCACCTCACTACCACACTATATAACATCTACCTACGGTATGACAATAATGGTCACCTCACTACCACACTTTATAGCATCTACCTACAATTTATGTTTCCTTATGCATGCATCTTATGAGTCTTTTGTACAAACCATGATAGACCCATTGATGGCATGATGATTTCCAATATTCTAGCCATTATATATACGTTTATGATATATAATCAATCACAACAATCAAGTTATCCTTTATTACGCTTATCTAGGCAGTGTCCCATCGCCACTACAACATGCCCTGACACAAACTGCGACAATGTCACGTTCCTCAGTACCTCTATCGCAAGTAGGAGTGTGACACTGAGTCTGGACTACCCAACACAGCTGAAATCCATCGTACGTTCCCGTTATAGTATTTACTAAGGATTAAAATAAAAAAAATAACATTATCTTGGAAACAATAATGATTTGTGTGGATAATGAATATTTAACTTTGTAAAATTTCATCATTATCATCTAGTAATATACTTATCCATTTTAACAAATATTTATTAGTCATATATGCACAAGTTCGCTATACATAATCAGTTACTAACGGACATTATTGTTTTGTATGAGGATGATAATTCTACACTAAGGGTAACAAAATAAGCAACAGGAACTTTCATTTTCGAGCCAGATCTGTACTTGGATACAATGATTTTCTCCATTACATTGAACATCATTTAAATCGTAGGACTGTATCTTTATATTATCTTATCGTCATATGCTTTTTTATATAGTTGAACATCAAAGTGTACTTTCGACAGTCCGGATCCTCGGGAACGTGTGGATACTCGCTCAGAAACAGCTGCTGGGATTTCACATACACGAACACAAATCTCATCACCGGAAGTTCGTTAAGGTATAAATACGTCACTTCCGTATTAAATGAAGCACCGTTTAAATGGTCAAGAGTTCGTATCCTCGTAAGAGTATCATATAGCACGTGAAAATACATTTGGAAATAGTGCCTGACAATTCGTAATATTGAATTTATTGTCCATGTAGACATAACTGCTTGTCTGTTGTCTGTTTTACAAAGCAACGTTGATAAAGCTGTTATCAATGATGAACAACTTCATACAAAACACCAAATTCAAACACATATTAATATTATCAATTGAACTTGATTTTTTTGCATGCTTAGTATATATTTAAGTAGATTTTTAAATTATTGGCAACACGGATTGATTACCATACTGTAGGATGACGACAGTCAAAATGGACTAGAAGTAAGTCCGATATGTTGGTATATTTTGGGGTATTCATCGTACTATATTTAAGATTCGTAAAGCAATAGCTATTGTTTGTTGATTTTTTTTTTTTTTTTTTGGTTTTTTTGGTTTTTTGTCATGATATTTGTATAAATTGAAATCACCAAAATATTTCAGAGATGAATCTGATAGCTATGGATTGTATTTTATTTGAGATTTAGGTATTAATGAAGTACGACTTAGTCTACAAAACGATAAGCATGTTTATTTCAGGGAAAAGAATACAAAAAATATCATTTCAGTGAAACATATATCGGAGATAGTCGTTATTTCAATATATGAAGTAAAAAAAGCAACTAATAAAATAATGTTTGATGTAGACTATACTAAACATACTTCTTCACAGCTTCCAAGTGCAGTTATCAAAATCAGGACCAGTCACCACTTCTTCAACCAGCAGCTGTGAGTCTAATCAATACTATATAAATCGTTACATTTATAGATACCTATTGTCATTCTTAATATAGATTGAGTGCATATTTAATTTTAAAGGATACTACACGCATCTACCACATACAAAAATTGACACATATCTTTCAAATATTAGTTTTAAATACAGTTCTAGTTTTATTAGGTGAAATAATCATCATGGTTTAACGAATGACCTTTACTTATAGCTTTCGCATTAGTGTTGTAATGTGGTCCTCGATTGCTAAGCATTTGATCTGGGTTGGTAAATGTTGGTCATGATATGATGTGCCGAAGTGATGCCATTTATATATTTGAACACGTGAACACACATTTGTAATAAATATTCTTAGATATTGAACATGATATCAATATTGGGCATCGCGATGCCTTATCTGATTAACAAATCATATTTTACCTATCCAGCTTTATTTATGTAATTCCTTTAATCATTGCGAATACATTTCACAACATAAACAAGAGCGTTATAGATACAGAAAGTTTCACTCATACAGAAAACATACAATTATATATGAGAGGATGATTAAGGAATTATACATTAAACTTGAACAGCACCCTTCATATCACTGTCTACTAACGAGCCGACACGATATGAACAGTACAAGAAGGATGAAAATAAGAGTTGGAATTCGCGGTCCGATTATGTTAAGCACCAAATATATTTATATTTATGTTGTGGTTATTGAATGACAAGTCAACCATTCCTACTGATGGTACAGACAGAGATCATTTTATTAAATTCAGGAGCTTTGATATTATCTGTATTTGTGTACAGAAAGGGACATTTTAAGCAGTTGTGATGAGATTATCGTGTCAAAAATGTCATGCATAAAGTAAACATTTCCTTATATCAGTATAATATTTTCAAACGTGAGGACTTTTCAACTGACAACGCTGATAATATTATTATAAAGTCTAGTATCTTTCTATTTGTCGGGTTCGTTAAGCACCGATAGTGTGTGTTTTTTTTTTTTTTTTTTTTTTGTTTTTTGAAAACAGTAATAACTAGTAACCATAGTTAATACAGAATCGCGATTAACGTCTACCGCTCTGTTTCTCGAGTTGTCCAAAACGACCAATATTTAAACCACTTAATTACTAAAATTACACCGCACCCAATAATTACACGTATTTTAGATATATATGTATTACGTTTTTGTAGTCAATCCTTAAAATCAACAACAAATAGCATACAAGTTAATATATGATGTAAAATAACCTCTATGTATTCGATAAAAATATGAAGTAGGATTGATGTTAGAACGTTATATGTTTAACAGCCACAGCCAGTACCAGTCCAATGGTCAGTGCTGTACTGTCCACTCTACGTCCAGTCCCTGGCACTAAACCCCTACCAACGCCGTTCATAGGAAAATCAACAGCCGACGATAAGGGTAGGTATAGTAATTTGATACTCCACTGACCATGGTACGTACACTAACACTAGGTAGGAACGTTAGTGGAACCTACTGGCACTCATGACAAGGGTAAGGATGTTATCAGAACTCTCACAAACTCATGACAAGGGTAAGGATGTTATCAGAAACTTCTCCCGAACCAATGATAAGGGTAGGTATAGTAATCGTACACTAACACTCTCACAGGTAGGAATGTTAGTGGAACCTACTCGCACTCATGACAATGGTAGGAATGTTATCATAACCTTCTCACAAACCGATGATAAGGATAGGAATGTTATGAGAACTCTCATAAACGATAACAAGGACAGGAATGTTATGAGAACTCTCATAAACGATAACAAGGATAGGAATGGCAATATCAGGGGTAGCAGTGCTAATGGAACGTTCTCAGAAGATTATTGTTTAACGGTATTACTAACGAACGTTTGATAGGAATTCTTAGAAGTGTTTCAATGTTGATATATGCTCTTTAAAACGTTTTAGCACGTTTTATTGGTAAACTCATGTATGATACGCTCTATAAACGGATCTAGTTGTGGATGTTATTTCTCCTGGATGTTATTCTCGTATTAGGTGGATTTCCAGCTGCTGCAGCCTTCGGTATCGCACTAGGAATCGCCTTACTTATCCTCATCCTAGCCATTATTATCTGCCTGTGCTGTAAAAAGAAGAAAAAGGTAGATTGATTGAAGCACCATCCGTTTGTATGTTTATAATACCTTAATAGCTATATACTGTATGTATTATGTCACTAGTTCTATCTAAGAGATTGAGTGGTATTCGTTGTTGTGATAACATGTAGCGTTATTGTGATGTAAATTACAAAATCAAGCAATATTTCATTAATTGTACATGTGATTTGAAATAATGTTGATATTCATATTGAATTTTTTTTTAATAAATCTTACAATCTGTAATTCGGTAAGAACGCGTTTACTGTCAATGGAAAATTTAAATTTCTCATGCAGTTTTCTGCCGAACAGGTGAGAGAATATACGCGTACCACAAATCACTGAGTTCTTTAAGAAGCAGTTCCACAGTCATTTTTATTTCACGATAAGAAATCAAACGCAAGTAATTTCAAATATATCACACACGCAAATTCTTGTGTAGAGATATGTAAGTGATAAAAAGGAAGAAGGAGAAAAACTATGGTTGTTTTGGCAGGAGACTGTTGTTGCCGTGGTCAGTTCGCCGCGAACTAACGAGAAGCCAGTGTATCCAGCACCTCTCCGATATGAAGAATACATGAAGTCCGGTCCGCTTCCTGTCGTCCAGGACGGTATTGATGGCGACGGCGGGAGTGATACCAGCTGTTATCAAATAGAGATGGTGGCGGACGCAAACACGTCCACAAGTAAAAAGAAACGGAAGAAGAAGCGGAAGTCTGGAAAACATAGCAGAAGGGTAAACAACTGATAAATATGGAAATCATAGAGGAAGGATAAACAATAGATAAATATGGGAAACACAGCACAAGGGTAAACAATCGATAAATATGGACAATACAGCAGAGGGTAAACAATAGATAAATGTGGGAAACAACAGAAAGGTAAACAATAGATAAATATGGGGAACAGCAGAAGGATAAACAATAGATAAATATGGGAAACACATCACAAGGGTTAACAATCGATAAATATGGACAATACAGCAGAAAGGTAAACAACAGATAAATGTGGAAAACATAGAGGAAGGGTAAACAATCGATAAATATGGGAAACATAGAGGAAGGGTAAACAATAGATAAATATGGGAAACAGCAGAAAGTTAAACATTCGATAAATATGGCTAACATAGCAGACGGGCAAACAATAGATAAATATGTGAAACACAGCAGACAGGTTAGCAATCGATAAATATGGGAACCATAAAGGAAAGATAAATAATAGATAAATATCATAAAGACAGCAGACGGGTATACAATTGATAAACATTGGAAACAGAAGACGGGTAAACAGTAGATAAATATGGGAAACATAGCAAAAAGGTAAACAGTACATACATATGGGAAATATAGCAGAAAGGTAAACAGGAGATTAATATGGGAAACATAGAGGAAAGGTAAACAATAGATAAATATTGTAAAGACAGCAGACGGGTATACAATTGATGAAAATGGGAAACACATCAGAAGGATAAACAAGAGATAAATACGGGAAATTATATATATAATATTTACCTGTCGTCACAATAAAGCATAATATATATATCTGTTCATTATGATTGTCCTCGTACATTCAATGACTGAAACTACGAACTTTAGCATAAAACAGAATCACACAGACGAAAAGTTTAATGTACACATGTTTGTCTATTACAAATATTTAGATATCATGAAACAAATTGGCAGACCATTAGATTTGAAAATATACAGCTACCTTACGAAACCGAAAATAAAATGATCACCAATTTATCTCGTTATTAACCATGTCATCACCATTAAAACGTAAATGAAGACAAAATAACAGCTGGAAGAATTGGTTCTATAACATTTATCTTGTTAACTGAATTTGTACAAGGAAACTCGTGGAAATCAAATAAATGCCGAATGTAAGTAGCGTCACTTTTATCATGGTATCATACAATGTTTAGGTATAAACATACACAATTTAAACGTTTGCAGGAAAGAGAAAGGAACACTGAATCGGATTTCAGTCGGACGACAGGAGAGAATTATCACATCGCTTCAGACACATTCTTCATTAATGCTGCTACTCTACCACAGAGCGAGAACACTGCCACGCCCCTCACACTCCCACCAGTAACGCCTACCAAACGTACACATTCTAGAAAGTACAAAAAGAAAAGGAAAATGGCTTCATACGATTTTACCGAATTTGACCGACATGATGACCCTTATGTACATATGTAGACTTTAGTGCGAGCAGTCTGCTGTTAAATGTAAAGAGTGTGTAAATTGTAAATGTTTTAATGTAATCACATATAAGTCATCTATATGCTATATAAGGTGCAACTTTATATGATCCGCTATATATGTAAATAAGGCGTAACTATATAAAGTCCGCTATATTGTATATAAAGTGTAACTGTATATAGTCAGCTATATTGTTTATAAGCTGTAACTTTATATAGTCCGATATAGTAATGTTTATAAGGTGTAGCTACATGTATATATAAACCGCTCTATGTTATATAAGGTTTAACTATATATATTCAACTATATTGTATATACAGTTTAACTTTATAAAGTCGGCTATATTGTATTTAAAGTTTAATTATGTAAAGTCCGTTATATTGTTTATAAGGTGTAACTATATATAGTCCGTTATATTGTTGATAAGTTTTAACTATATATAGTCCGCTGTTTTATGTAAGGTGTAACTATATATAGCTCGCAATATTGTATATAAGGTGTAACTATATATAGCTCGCAATATTGTATATAAGGTGTAACTATATAAAGTCCGCTATATTGAATATAAGATGTAACTATATATAGTCCGCTTTATAGTATATAAGGTGTAACTATATATAGCTCGCTATATTGTATATAAGATGTAACTATATATAGTCCGCTATATTGTATATAAGGTGTATTGTATATACATGTATTAGCTGTAACTTTATTATATATTATGTCTGGTCTATTGCAGGTTATTTCTATATGATAATTAAACGTTATGTTTTATTATGAAACTAAAATTAACATGTATCATACTTATGGTAAGTATTATACCGCAATGTATTATTCTGCCTTTACTATAAAAGCACATCTATAATTACTTTACTGTACAGTATGTTTACTACCATAATTATTGTGTTTTGGAGGGAATAAAGATAAATAAGAATGCATCATTACTATAATGTAATGTTCAATGACATAATTATTGTACGGTGATGTATAGTGACTGTGAGTATTGTGGATTTCTATCATCACCAAAACGTGGGAATTACTGTTTCATATAAAGTTTGTACATCTTCAGTTATGTTAATGTAATTTTAAATCGGTTCTATATAGGATATACCATGGGAATATATTCAGTGACACATACATGATATTGTGTAAGAATATTATTAAGAATGGAATAAAAAACAACTTAACATTTGAATGTTTCAGTGTTGAAGAGTGTTAATTAATCACTTGTTATCTCAAATTGACTTCAGTTTCCAAGTACATATCCTAATGATTTCGTTACGTGAGGGTCATTTCCTTAATCCTATACAAAACATGTGCGGTTGTTTTAAATTCATTAACGTACCTATAAAAAATGTGAAATTTATTGAAGTTTGGGGCTTTACATTTCGTCAGTCGCCTGCTACAATTGTAAATATCAACACTTTAGATTCTTAGCATCACTGACGGGTCTTAGAAGTGCGAAATAACTGAATAATGTTCCTAACATCACTGCCGAGTCCAAGAGTACGGAACAGTTGAATGATGTTCCTAACATCACTGCCAGGTCCTATAGTACGAAACAGCTGGATAATGTTCTTAACATCACTTACGAGTCTTGGAAATACGAAATAGCTGAATATGTTCTTAACATCACTTACGAGTCTTGGAATTACGAAATAGCTGAATATGTTCCTAACATCACTTACGAGTACTTATAGTACCAGCGCTGTAAGATGTCCCTAACATCACTGACGGGTCCTAGAAGTACGAAACATGCAGTTTGATTAATTTATTCGCCTCTGTATCAATATTGAAAAGAGCTACTATCCCGTGTGTTTGTACAGTCCCTTCGACAGGTAAAGCCAGAGATACGTCCCAGCTGGCTGTCCATCATGTTCGTACCATTTGTCCGTCTTTGATTGACAGTTACACCAGCAGCGATCCCGTGTGTCTATTGTTGGTGATAACGCCATGGAAATTCACTGGTCAGTTACTTCTCTGTACACGACTGCTAGACGACGTGACCAGTGTAACATACCTTTGTTACATTATCAATCCCCTGGTACGTACTTGGTTAGGCGTGTAACTCAGACATTATGGCATGTCCTAGCCCAACCCGATGTCCTGAAAAAAACAGAAACGAAAGGAATTTCAGCGACGGTGATCACGATTCATCAGAAAATGAAGGGATGGGTCAGACCAAAACCACTTTTGCCAGCATCATGGTAGCAAATAATGATGAGGAAATGAGTGTTACAGATAATTTTGGAGACAAAGAAAGTGGAAAAACTAACGGCAGCATCACACAAATTGGCAATGGTGACAGGAAGTGCCGCTCAATAAGGTGTCCTCCTATTGGGACGGTGAAGGAGACTCGGAATACTATCAACAGGAGAGAACGGCAAAGGATGCTCCAGCTTAACAAAGCCCTGGACGGTCTCCGAGCTGTGATGCCCTCGATACATTCGTCGTCTTCTCGCAAACTCTCAAAAATAGCCACACTGTTGTCCGCCAAAAATTACATTCAGATGCTGAATAAATCCATCCAGGATATGAGTGTTTTATTGAGGGATCTCCGTAGATCGACCGCTTGTATCAGCACAAACATTCCTTGTATACCTCATTGTGTTCCAACGTTTTCCCCGTCAGCCGATGGTCTCGGGAGCTCTCTGTCAAAGCCAACGGGTTTCGTTTCGCGTAGTAACTCCTACCGTGGTGAGGTCCCAACAGCGTCGGCGCTGTATGTGTCACCATTACCCTACCAAGAGTATGGTCAACAAGTGTATTTTACAAACAGATCGTCAAAGATATTGGAACATCACCCACACAGCGTCAACCAATTACATTACTATTACTGACATATGGACTATTGGACATGGCATATCGTGTCGGCTTCACCGAGTTATCTACCCGAGAATGACTCTTTCTACCGGTATAATATAGGAACACATGGAATTAGTGGAATACAATTCTATCTGTTGAAATCTATCATTATGTATTGATATGATCTTTGATTTAAATAAACACGTAAATGAGACACTTCGTCCGGTGTTGTTTATGAAAGAGTACTGATAGATATTGATATACTGATGAATCCTAGATACACGTTCGTAGAAAGAACCTAGGTGATATCAGTATACCTGTTATTTCTATACTTTGTTGTTGATTAGAATAACAAAGGAATGTGACGTCTTAAATGGTACAATATCTGTTTTTCTTACTCAATACCTGATGTTCAAAATTGTACAATGTACCGTAATACGCGGTAAACATGTTTGTTAGTAGACTATTGTCTACCTATGTGTTTATCTACAATTCACGGTTTTGTTCTTATGGTATATTTCAGTTGCACCTAACCATATATAACTTTAACTTTATAAATTTTATTGCATGAATTTGAAGAAAATGATATATTTCAATATCAGGTTTTCAATGTATCATGCATGATGATGATCACCGAGAACGATAAATGTCGATAATTCGATACCACTCAAGGATTGATTGTTTTAATTTTTATTGCTTCATCGAAGTGTATTAAAATGGAGTAGGTACATATTGCTTGTTGCACGAAAGCGAAAGTATAAGTTAAATATGTATTAACCAAACTGCATATACACTTTGAAGTAGCTGCAAAAATTAACAATCAATCCTTATATTTACACTTGGGAGAGAGGGGGAGGGGATGTCACATCGTACACATCGTTAGAACATCGGCAGGCGCGGATCCAGGAATTTGAAAGGGGAGGGGGGGGGGGGGGGGGGGGGGGTTCCAGGAATTTAGTGGCAATGCGAGGGTCGTAGGCGCGAGCCGAATTTTCGGAAAATGTACTGATTATAGCAAATTTGCAATCTTTCGGGATGAAGATTTCGATAAGTGTGTGTGGGGGGTGGGGGGTGTTTGGCATAGGCGGTTTTTTAAGGATATAAAAAAATTTCCTCATCCGATAAAGGGGGGGGGGGGGGGGCTGGGGGTCAGGACCCCCCCTGGATCCGCTAGTGATCGGTCAGATTCATAGAACAGCCAAATTAATCGGAAAACATAGACAGTAAACAAATCATGTGACATTACCTGTTTGATAAATAAGTGATATTAAACTTTGACATTACCTTTATGTTAAATAAGTGATATTTAACTGTGACATTACATCTCTGATAAAAAAGTGATATTAAACTGTGACATTACAGCTTTGATAAATAAGTGATATCAAAATGTGACATTACCTGTTTGATAAATAAGTGATATTAAATTGTGACATTACCTATATGATAAATAAGTGATATTAAATTGTGACATTACCTATAAAATAAATAAGTGATATTAAACTGAGACATTACCTGTTTGATAAAAAAGTGATATTAAACTGTGACATTACCTATATAATATAACATTACTTCTATGATCAATAAATGAACTACGATTTTCTCTGACACATTGGCGAGAGGGACTGGCTTTGTAAACAAGTTATATCGACTTATATCATACGTGGCCCCATACCATTTGACAGGGAATGATGCCTCTACGACACAAATTTTGCGTCAATGGATAACACAATAAACATAACCCTGAATTACGACATTACATTATCAACATTAGGGTGTATATCTATAACCCTGAGTTACGACAGTACATTGTCAACATTAAGATATATCTGTAACCCTGAATTACGACAGTACATTGTCAACATTAAGATACATCTGTAACCTTGAATTACGACAGTACATTATCATCATTAAGATATATCTGTAACCCTGAATTACGACAGTACATTGTCAACATTAAGATACATCTGTAACCTTGAATTACGACAGTACATTATCATCATTAAGATATATCTGTAACCTTGAATTACGACAGTACATTATCATCATTAAGATATATCTGTAACACCGAATTAGGACAGTACATTATCAACATTAAGATATATCTGTAACCCTGAATTACGACAGTGTATCATCAGCATTAAGATATATCTGTAACCTTGAATTACGACAGTACATTGTCAACATTAAGATATATCTGTAACCCTGAATTACGGCAGTACCAACATTAAGATATATCTGTAACACCGAATTACGACAGTACATTTTCAACATTATGATATATCTGTAACCCTGAATTACGACAGTGTATCATCGGCATTAAGATATATCTGTAACCTTGAATTACGACAGTACATTATCAACATTAAGATATATCTGTAACCCTAAATTACGACAGTACATTATCAACATTAAGATACATCTGTAACCCTGAATTACGACAGTGTATCATCGGCATTAAGATATATCTGTAACCTTGAATTACGACAGTACATTATCAACATTAAGATATATCTGTAACCCTAAATTACGACAGTACATTATCAACATTAAGATACATCTGTAACCCTAAATTACGACAGTACATTTTCAACATTATGATATATCTGTAACCCTGAATTACGACAGTGTATCATCAGCATTAAGATATATCTGTAACCTTGAATTACGACAGTACATTATCATCATTAAGATATATCTGTAACCCTGAATTACGGCAGTACCAACATTAAGAAATATCTGTAACACCGAATTAGGACAGTACATTATCAAAATTAAGATATATCTGTAACCCTGAATTACGACAGTACATTATCAACATTAAGATATATATGTAACACCGAATTACGACAGTACATTATCAAAATTAAGATATATCTGTAACCCTAAATTACGACAGTACATTATCAACATTAAGATATATCTGTAACCCTAAATTACGACAGTACATTATCAACATTAAGATATGTCGGTAACCCTAAATTACGACAGTACATTATCAACATTAAGATTAAACTGTAACCTTGAATTACGACAGTACATTATCAACATTAGGGTGTATATCTGTAACCCTGAATTACGACAGTACATTATCAACATTAAGATATATCTGTAACCCTGAGTTACGACAGTACATTATCATCATTAAGATATATCTGAATTGCGACAGTACAATATCATCATTAAGATATATCTGAATTACGACAGTACATTATCAACATTAAGATATATCTGTAACCCTGAGTTACGACAGTACATTGTCATCATTAAGATATATCTGAATTGCGACAGTACAATATCATCATTAAGATATAGTATATCTGTAACCCTTGAACTACGACAGTACATTATCATCATTAAGATATATATGAATTACGACAGTACATTATCAACATTAAGATATATCTGAATTACGACAGTACACATCCATTTGCTTTTGTCCACTAATCTTATTCCCCGATTTCGATTTCGTTGACACCTCTTATAGAAAGTAACCGCCCGGAAATGAGTGAGAATAAGTTGTCAGAGTGACAATGACCAACGGTCAATCTAGCGAAAAGACGTGTTGAGTGGTTAGTAATTGGTTAAACACTTGATACATGGCGTTGCATGACCGTAATAGCGGCTGCAGGTGTGGATATTATGCTAGCTATAAGTGTTCTGTTTAGTCAGTAATAAACATTGGAGGGGAGGGGACTCGGGAGCCAGCCACAATAACGACAGACTGGACACTGAGGGGTGTCCACTATCTCACACAATGTACCGCGAGTTAATTGATACGAGTCGCCGGAGACTTATAACAGTCTACTGTAGCTGGGGTTGGTGGCACGCTGACCTTCGTCACGCCCATCACCACGCCCTATCCTGCCTCAACAATACTCAATCTGTCCTTCCTCCTCATCACCACAACTCACGAACCCAACCCGACACAGTGCTTGTTTTTATCAAATTAGCCAGCAACACTCAGTACTGTTCCAGGTTATACAGCTACAATCAATGGAATAGATAATCCCTACAGATGTTTGAGGAGACAATATCGAAAGTATATATTACATATTTCTTGTCAAGACTATGGACATATATACCAGGCGCTGAGAGCCTTACAGTCTAGATGTCTTTATAATTATCTATCCTAGTCGTCCATTGTTTTACACAAATTGACAACCCTCTGTACTAGTATTTGGTTTTCAAAATGTATAATCTAACACCCAAACACATGTGTGACTGGTATGAGTTAGCATCCCCCAAAACAATGTGCAGTACCCGTGTCCAATCCTCACCCACTCATGTAGCTAATATACATGATGCTTTAAATAATAAAAAAAATAGCCCGGCGCCATGCTTCGACTAATTAAGGCTTCAACCTAGCTGAGCAGTTAAAATAAATTCCTCTAAACTCCTATAAAATGTTCAAACCCTTGAGACGTGATACTTTTGATTATGAGTGGCTAATATAATGTATCCCCGCTACCGCGTGCTGATCTTGTAACATAGACTTACATTTTAATATGTGTGTTTTCGTCACAGACTTCGAAACATAGCACGAGCTCACAACCTTTGCCCGTAACTTTTTAACATATTGATATTTAGCCTAAAATTACATTTTACAACATATCTAGGATTCTATTTCAACTCATACCAAAAACTCATTAAGCCTGAGACCTTGTGGCGAGGTTACTTTTTCCATGAAATTTGTCAGAGATTTCCAGCATGTTGCAATCCTTACGGCATTGCATCAATATATTTTATCACATCAGCTACATGTGGTGTTTGGTCTTGCATAGGTAGTAGTCACCTATCAACATTAATCACCTAGACGCACTTTAATTGTTTGAGGTTTTTAATGAAATAATATAACACAGTAGATGCTATCGGACGCAGATGTTTTAGGTTTTTATGAAATTTAATCTAAAACAGTAGAGGCTATATTAAACGCAGATGTTTATCGGTTTTGCTATCAGAACTAAGTGTTTCGGAGGTTTTATTGAAATAATAGAACACATCACCTGTTGTTATATATGTAAGACGTAAATGCTTTACATGTTTAGTTAAATGAAATCTTAGAAAAAATACATTAAGTGTTATAAGCTGCAGACAACAATTGTCCTTGGTGAATTAATGTAATACTTGATGCATACATTTTTCCTGCAAAATAACGTATTAGATATGATATCAGAGGTTGATTTTATTATGTATAACATTTGTATTATATAAATGATTAATTTGTTTTGTAAAGAAATGTATTTATATTTATGACCTACATTACTATTGAATACTGCTTACATGTACATTCAATAGTTTTTCATTTGTATTGTATAATTGTTTATTGTCGACGGGACGATTGTACGCCGTTACTTAATTTTGAGTAAACTTCGCGTTTATCTAATGACCGAATCCTCTGTAATCCTTTTCAATATCATGATTTTCGACGTATCGATGAGTCGAGGAACGTCGCGTTTACGCCTCTGTAGTCCAGCTCATCTCAGTTTTATTGTCCGCTTCGATATCTGACTCCTTATCTGTTTCCGTACCAGCATAAACTGGTCGGACATTGTCAAGTGTATTTTGTCATTCAGAAGAATTACCTAGTGGCGGAAACATTTGCTTTCATCCTCTACCTACTTCCTCATCGGAGAATTCAGCCATTATTATAGTATGGGTAAATGGAGTTCAGGTATTTTGAAAGAGTCCGGATAAGGCAGAATTAAACTACTATTCACAAATATCCGGACAATACAGGTTCCAGTTTAGACAGGGTCACTTGTATAATATAAAATTTTCTCGCTCTTTGTGTGTGTGTTTGTTTTTTTGTTGTTGTTTTTTTCAGTGTAAAAATGGGTTTATGATATGATGGTATTAATATTAGCAGGTATGCCTCGTGTTTATGTTAGAAACTGCAAATTATACTAAACGGAATCGCATGTCTTTATTTTAATCATCATTAAATGACTGATTATCCCCGAGTCTGTTGTTGTAATTTTCTGCCAAAATAATAGACATTTTCAAAACGAACAATAGTGTCACCTTTGCCGGTTATTTTCTTTTTTCAATATTTCTTGTTATTCAATAACACTAAGTTGCTGTGCAATATTTTAAATGATGATGCACAGTTGTTCATTGAATCTAGCCTTCGTGTTTCTCTCTTTTTCATGTATACATTTATTTATTTATTTATTTCACCATTTTTTGTTATTATTAAGTAATCATTAATTGTTAGCTACAGTATATGCATGGCATATGAAAAAAAGTCCTGTTTAATTTTATAGAGAAACAAATATTCTACCCGATAGATGGACTTTAGAATCCTGGTAAAGTCAACAGTGTGGTGAGCATGGTACATCATTACCTAGGACACAACGGACATGGAGAGACTGACAATGTGACAAAGGAGTAAACAGTGTGGTCAGCGTGGTACATCATTACCTAGAACACTATGGACATGGAGAGACTGACAATGTGACAAAGGAGTAAACAGTGTGGTGAGCGTAGTACATCATTACCTAGAACACTATGGACATGGAGAGACTGACAATGTGACAAAGGAGTAAACAGTGTGGTGGGCGTGGTACATCATTACCTAGGACACTATGGACATGGAGAGACTGACAATGTGACAAAGGAGTAAACAGTGTGGTGGGCGTGGTACATCATTACCTAGGACACTATGGACATGGAGAGACTGACAATGTGACAAAGGAGTAAACAGTGTGGTGGGCGTGGTACATCATTACCTAGAACACTACGGACATGGAGAGACTGACAATGTGACAAAGGAGTAAACAGTGTGGTCAGCGTAGTACATGTACATCATTACCTAGAACACTACGGACATGGAGAGACTGACTACGGACATGGAGAGACTGACAATGTGACAATTACAGTGGACAAAACAAAATAATGTTTTGTGGAATGTGATACGTAGAGTACTCACAGGTAAAAAACACATTTGCTAAATGATTTATTGTGTTAAAACCCTTTTAATGTATTGAGGTAAGTGAATATACTGAAATATATCTCCGTATTAATTTGATTCTTTAGACTGAAGTTTGTTTTCTTTCCTTTCTTTGTTTCATGTGTGTATATATCATAATCTTTAATACTGACGTGGAAGTTGGTTTTTCAACATAGTATTTGCCTATTTGGCTTATGATTAGAATTCTATTTTTTAAAATCATTTAATGTTTTTCTCGCACATGTACATCTCGACAAATAGTAAGTGTTAGGGTTCTGTATCGTGGAGAGAAATATAATGTAATGTCAGTGTCGATTACATGTTAGTTCATGCCATGCGGGCTAAAAGCTGTATATCTATATCTTCATTAAAAATCTGTTTTCAGGATTACACAGAGGGAAATAATATTCTATGATGATAATTGGACATAACAAATGTGAACCAGGCTGACATTGGGCAATATGGAAGATGATATGGAGGAGTCCCACTGCTGAGACAATAACACAGGTAAGATATCTTTCTATGTTTTCATTCATTGTGATTTAAAAAGCTGTATGACACTCTTTTTGTTTACAAACATTGTCTTAATCCAACTTTTTAGAGATATAATCCTTTGATGCATGCTCACAGATACTCACTATACATTTATAATTATCATGTAATGATATATGATTTGTATGTTTCATTAGGTTAACAATATTACCAAACTAAGTTATAGGCCAGATATGCACATAATACATTGAACAAAACGCCTGAAACAAATAGATTATTATTGAGATTTAGTCAAGTAAATACTCGTAGTACTTTAATCGGAAAATATGTATTACAGATACTAGTAGCTGATACAGTTTTGTAATCCAGCAAACATGGGCTCCTTCTACTACAGCTGGTGGGTAATGCTGTAAAACCTGTTGTATTTAGGGAGTAGGAAACACACCTGAAGGCATGTTACAGACCTGTGATATCTATCAACAAATATCACCTTTGTTATCAATGTCAGTAAACCGGGAGTTGTCTCTTGTAAGGAATTTAAAGCATTTCGTCTCCTGAAGTTGAAGTGAACCTGCTGCGATACAAACATATTCAACCTGTGGCAGCAGTACTTCCTGAACCCAAGAACGGAAAGAAATTGATATTGCACAGTGGTGGTATTTATTTAAATAAATCAGGGAGCTCTGTACATCTCTTGCTTAAGAGACCGTTTGTCAAAAACCATGTGAACATAGCCTTAAACAGTTCTTAAAATAAGTGGAAACAACAATGGAGGGTCCAAGGGAGGAGAAGGAAGCCGTTGACTGATTTGAAACTCAATATTAATTTGATCATGCTTAGTGATGAAAACAATTTGATCCTTCGACTGAAATCATCTATTTTATAATGTTGTTGATATTAAGTACACGCCGCTGATATATTCTATCTTGGTTACATTTTTGTAACGAAGTTGGCGGGGATATACAAATTGGTCTTTCCGTCCGTCCGGATTCGCTTTCCGCACGATATCTTTTGATTCTGAGGATTGATCGGATTTTCATGAAACTTTCTTGGTAGACTTATGACCTATACCCCTTCGCTCAAGTTTGATTATCGTCAGGTCAGATTCCATGCATATTAAATGATGTTGCTGTGATCCGATTGGTTGATTGCTTTCCGCACGATATCTTTTGAAAGATTGATCGGATTTTGATGAAACCTGCTTTGTAGACTTGTAACTAATTCTGTTGATTACTTTCACAGGGGCTTGATGACTGAACTACAATGTACGTGATCGCAATATATAGGACAATGAATTTGTTTATATCATATAGGGGGTACGTTTTGGGGTAACGGTTCTAAACTCAAATCTGAAGTGAACCTTTGCCGACACCGACAAGGGAAAAGTAACGCCATAGTCTTTCCTTTGTGACATTTTGATTTCGTTACAGGTAAGACAACATATCTTGCAGTTCATCTGTTTATCGATCTATTTAAAGCTATCTGTAAGCTTCTCGATCCCTTTGATTTCTTTTCCTTGTTTAGATATCGGTGGGATTCATATGGTCCCCATTGATATGTGTATTATATCCATAAAGCACACTCTAATGTGCCTATCAAATCGGTACTTATAAAATGTATGTTCAATTACAATAAAACAGTTTCTGTGTCACACAGTATACTATTATATTTGCTAATGGAACTCCCGGGCATGGTGGCAGTTTTGATTAAATTTGGTTGGAATGTTTTTGCAGTAACAGTTCAAGCGAGTTTCAAACATATTGAGAGCATTGGAATTTACTGCATCGCCTCGTTTCAATGTTTATTAACCTTAAGCATTTCGGCTCGTAAGTATTACACTCATAACACATATATACAACATACAATAATGTACAGATCGTTACAGCGATGGAAAATCAAATATAATGTATACATTATTAAGCAATTGAAGGATAGTTGATTGCTACAAATCTGACTAACGGCAAAATGCACCAGAACTGTAATAAAATAAAACAAAAAACCAACATGAACCATTAGTGCTTAGCACGTTTATACAGCAAGTCCAAGACCGATTTATAGGCAGATTTGGGGACTTTAATTCATGTATCAATATTGAATATACTGGAGAATATGAAGAAATATCCCTCACCCCTCCAAAGTGACGCAACCTAATGCACCTGAATGTCTATAATCGGTCTTGGACTTATAAACATGCTAAGCAACTATACATGGACATATGTAATTGAATTGAAAAATTACGTGACAAAGAGAAGTCGGTTATACTTTTGTTGTGCCCTCTTGTTCCGTATGTCTATGATATCATCAGTGATTCCAGTGAATCAGAAAATTCAACTGATGAACCCAATCAAAACACCCGAGAGCACTTATCATGGGCTGCTTATCATGCGAACAATCAACGTGAGACCACAAGTAAAACAGCTATAAGTGCATTGCTGCCGTTATTCCAAGATGACTCAAAGTCGGTTGCTATGATAAAACATTCTATGGATGTGGTGAGGCAAGCTGTAAATATCCTTAATCCAGGACAAGTCCCTGTCATAGCATGTGATCAACCGCTGTACAAAATCGCAAAGGACATTCAATGGACATGGCCGGAAACTCATGGGGAGGACTCCTACGTGGTAATGTTAGGAGGCTTGCATGTCAAGATGGCATTGTTAAAATGTTTGGGTGACCTACTAGATGGGACCGGATGGACATCGGCTATATCACAGGCAGAAATAGCTACTTCAGGAACTGCAGAGAGTTTTCTCAAAGCTTCCCATGTGAAGAAAACTGCTAGAGCCCATCAGGTGACTGCATGTGCACTCTTCAAACTTCGACAAGATGCCTACTACTCCAATGTTGGTACCGATGTATCTCGTGAGGATTGGTCCAATGTGCGAAGAGCAGTCAGTACTCAGTTCAGGTTCTGGGAACTAATCTTGCACACAGAACTTACCATTATGGCATGGGACAGAGCCATTCATGAAGGAAACTTTCATTTATATGTTGAGAACCTGTCTGCACTTCAATGGATCTTTCATGCTTTAGACCATTTCCATTATGCAAAAGCAGTAGCAGTTCATCTACGGGATATGCTGACACTACAGGATAGGCACCCTGCTATCTACACAGAGTTTTGCAAGGGTAATTTCACAGTGAATAGATCCTGTCGCCCTTTCTCCACAATGTCTCTAGATGAGAGTCATGAGCAGACAACGCTTGTGTGAAAGAGGAAGGTGGAGCCATCGGTCTCACGGAAAAACCAGCTGCTCTTCTAAGGTGGATGGTAGCAGGTCCTGAGATGGCTCGTGTTGTGACGGAGTTCGTTGATACATTGGACAGCACCTGTGCAGATGTACAGAATCGACATCATGAAGATAATCCAGGTACATGTACGCATGTTATTGTTTGATGCCATCATATTGTAGTAATATTCATTTTTCAAACACTAAATTGTAATTTGAATTATTGAAAATAATATGTGAAATCATGAGTATACCCTCTAAATAAAATTTTAATACATGTATACACACAATGTTATAACATCAACCAAAGTAAGGAAATCTGCACTATATTGATCATTTTCCATTTTTCTATTCCAGGAGCACAGAAAACTTTTCTTCGTCATGTGGGCTCTCTGGTGAACACAATTTCAGACATGGGTAACCCTTTTTTGGATACTAGTGGAGATCTTCTTGTCCTTGACACTAGAGTGGTAGCCGATTGTACTATTGTCGATTCCATCAAGACGATGAAGTTTATAGGACAAGAAAGATGTGACAGTTTCTTTGTAGATCGACTCATAACCAGAACGACACCCATCCATGCCACCATTACAAAGGCAAAACTACCTTTGGATGGATTTGGGAAACCTCTACTGAACAATGGAAAATCAGATGGATGACTATTCCACCTGCGGGTGAAGCATGCCGCGTTGTCATCAAATGTGGGTGCAGCAAAGGCTGCAAGAGGCAGTGCAAATGCAGAAACGCAGACTTGCCTTGTACCACACTTTGCAAGTGTGGTTGTCTGTTGTGAATTTTACAAACCATGTAAAAAGGAACATGTTTACTTTTAGCCTATAGTGATCCATATTAAGTGCACAGGAACTTTCGTTTTTCGTTTCGTTTTACGTCTTACATTTTGTGTTTTCGCCTTCAAATAAGCACATAGTTTGTAACGGACACATAAACAATGTCTTTTGTAACATATGGACTTAACAACATGTATAACTTGCATTTGATGGAAAATATTGATCCTGAAAATAAAAAGTTTCGATCATTATTTGGTACTAATTTATTACGGAAATTGAACATTTAACCAAAAATGGCGGCCATATTGGAAAAAAAATGGCTGGCTCAAAATATCTTGCAACTGTTATCATATTTGTATTCCCTGACCCTGAATATATGGGTATAGACACAAAAACCATGTTCCTATCTCAATTATAATCTATGATATAGAACATAAAACATTTCCATGTCGGCCATTGTCGACCATTTTGGAAAATGGCCGCCACCACCGCCATAGGCAAAATCTGGATGGGGTCCCGGTTGGAAATAAATTGGATTAGGCTATAGTAACCATGTACCAAATTTCATACTTGTATCAAAATGTGCACGATTTTTCCCTAAGCCTCTGGACTACCGGTCTCATTGGACAGTTTGAGTATTTTTCGGCCGTTTTTGGCTAAGTTTATCATTGCCGTCCATTATACTGAACATGTGTATGACGTCGCTCCTTTTTCTCATGAATTCCAATGATGCCAACTTAAAATCAAAAGCCTGTCCTTGTATGTTTTTCCTTGAGCCCGTACACCAGTTAAGTCGTTGCACTCATTCTATTGCCTGTATAACTCTTGTGAGTGACATGGACTCCATACAGCGCCTGCAGAGTCCAGAGGAGGTCTCATTAGGCCTTTCTACAAGGGAAGGCACATTTGTTTATTTTAGGTGGTGAACGTCCTTTTGATAAGCCCGGTCATCCTGCTGATACATAAGTTAATTCCTTGACTAATTTCCTGGTTACCTGTTCCTAAATGTAAGGTTTTGCATTTGTCGGCATTGAATTTTAACTGCCATTGTTCTGACCAGTCACAGGTTTTTTTTTTTAATCTTGTGGATATTGTTAGTGTAACTCGATGAATGGTTTCTACCTTAAATATTAGTGTCGTTATACTTACCTGATGAAGCTATTGTTCCCGGTAAATCGTTAATGCAGATAAACAGCACTGGTCCGAGGACACTTCCTTGAGGGACTCCGCTTTTGACCTTGACCCACTTTGAGGCTGATCCATTTAGCACCACTGTTTGTTTTTTATCCATCGGAAATGCCCGAATCCAATACAACAGTTTCCATTTGATTCCAATACTTTCCATCTTTTCGACAAGTCTGATGTGAGGCATATTGTCAAAGGCTTTTTGGAAATCTAAGTAAATCATTTCCTCAGTAAGGTCATCGAGAACTTCTAGTAGTTTGGGGGGAGGCGGTAAATTGTCAGGGTTTTTTTTTTCCAAGTACACCATACTGTATATTAACGCCAACATGACCCGCACGTTTAGGTAAACATTTTTTTCCTGTCGCCAATATCAAATGAATCGCTTTTTTCAAACAAATATATCTGCAATAATGCATTACGTAATGTCGGAGCTCTATACTGAGTACGGCCATTCCATAGACTGAAAGTTATTTAAAACTACCAATATTTTAGAAAAAAGACATATAATGTGCAGTGATTTCCTCAAGTTAATTGACCATTATTTCTATGCTTACTATTCCTCGTGTCCATGTTAATTTGAGATTTTATATAATTTATTCAATATTTCCCATAAACAGTTTCAGAAGGTTTGGTTTAGTTTGTTTAAAGTCCTATTAACAGCTAAGGTAATTTAAGGACGGCCTACCGTGTGTGCGACATGCATACGTGTGGCGAGTGCTTATGTGTGTTTGGGAGGCTGTGGTATGTTCGTGTTAAGTCTCCTTGTGATAGGCCGGAACTTTTGCCGATTTATAGTGCTACCTCACTGAAGCATACTGCCGAAGACACCCAGCAGCACACCCCACCCGGTCACATTATACTGACAACGGGCGAACCAGTCGTCCCACTCCTAATATGCTGAGCGAAGGTGCTTTCTGGTAAGGGAAAATGAGATTGAAAGGCGATTTCCTGTAAAAATAGCCATTGTAACGGATAGACTTCAAATTCTTTATGTCAAGTCCATTTTCAGGTGCTTTGTTGGGAGGTCGTTTTTCTTGACTGGCAAGCATTCCCCAAGTTCTTTGCTTTCTCTGTAATCTTTGATTTGCCCAATAATGGCCACATTGTCACAGACCACTGTGACCGTAAATGTCAAGGTTTTCTGTACTTCATTCCAGGAATCTACAAGCCTTTGATTCTAGGCGTTGCAGTTACTCATCAAAAGTAAATCGAATGAATTTTTTAAAACCAAATTTGACCCCTGTGACCTTGAAAATGGTTCAAGGCCATTTCTTCTCACAAATTTCTATTCAAGGAACCTACCAGCCAAATATCATGATTGCAGGCCTTTTGATTTTTGAAATGTCATTAAAAGAAAATTTTGAAGCCAGACGGACAGCAATGCTGCACCACGACAATATGCTCATTTGGCCATTCAGACAAGGTGATCAGCTCATTTGGACTAGGTGACAAGCTCACTTGTTCATTTGGACTAGGTGACAAGCTCACTTGCATGTCCATTTGGCCATGTGACAATCTCATTGGCCATTCAGACTAGGTGAGATAAAAAGAAGTAGCGCGAATAAAAGGAGAACAGGTAAGTACCTATATCAATCTTTATTCAAACGTTTACATACTACATATATATTTGTGAGGTGAGATGATCTTTTCACATTACCAATTCCTTTCCTCAGATAATTTCATCACAATTAAAGTGACGTTAAAATATAAATACTACTCTAAGATATCTAAGTAACATGCAGTGGTGAGAACATATGTATGAAATTAAAAGCCTAATCTAGACATCAAAAAGGTGCTACTTTTGTTTGAAATACCATGTTCTCAGTGACTTTACCAAACCAGTTACTTTCTGTCAAAAAACTTTTATATTTTCATCTGTTTATTTAAGTCTAACATGTTCAAATTAATCATATCTTTCAAAAATTTAGTCCCTTATACAATTTGAAACATGGCAGATTTGGCTCTAACATCGGAGAGTATTTGAACGCTAAGACTATATCTGAGTAGAGGATTATCAGCTGCAGCAGGGAAGAATATGCATGATGAGAGATTATCCCACCAGTTAAAGATATGACTATTACCCAGATAATGACCATATCTAATACAACTGATGTGGATGTCAGCCATCAGGTCCCTGTCACAGAATATCGGGAATACCCAGTCTATCAGCTGTGTACATAGAACAAGTCTGAGACAGAGTTTGATTATGCAAAAAAACATCTAAATGCCCAAACACATAGTGATGTCCATATTGATATTGTTCAATCTGATGGTGTCTCCAGCAAGCATAACATCATTGCTACCAAAATGTTCACAACAGTTGCAATTTAAAATACAAAGCATCAATTTATAACAAATCACGATGGTTATTCCAGGCTTATACACTATATATTATATACAACCCATTACATTTCATAAACAAATTCTTTCATTTCTCCTACCATTCATTGTATAGCTTACAAAATCCATCTGCATGTACTTTGACATACAAGAAACCAAGGCAAAATCAATCGAATTAAAACAAATCATGAATACAATGTAGTGCAGTAATATGCACATCAGGTATAATTGAACAATCTTGACATTTTCATTGGATAATAAATTAGGTTTTATGTACTTCAAATAAATGTCCCTGTATTTGTTTCTAGATCTTACCAATAAGGCAAAAAACATGTTAAACTACCTCATCACATTTTGATAATCATTTGGCGTGTTAAAAAATGGTTTGTTCAGTGAAATCTGCGAGAGGAACATGAAAACAAGGCATTGATCCTGTTCATACACTTTCACATATTACAATTGGTCCTAGATTTTATTTGTTTAGTTTGTCAGATGAAAGTGACCAAGTGGAGTCACCTGAACATCACCAATAAAATCCAATAATAATTGTAATATACTAAAGTCTATTCACATGTACATACTTACCTACCTTAAGAAAATATTAAGTTGGCGATATTTCTGAATTGGATTAGATATAAAAAAAATGCTTAAAAAAAAAAGAAAAATAGTTTTCAAAAAATTGAATGCATGGCTATGCCGTCACTGGAATAAAATATTATGATATACTATGTACTTTATACACATATATAGCAAAGAAATTGTAATTTTCTACATACACAGTAACTATATTGAAATCAATAGTCACTGTTAATCCGGTTTATTGCACAAGGCTACCTGTCTATACTCTAATATTTACAAAGTTTAAGGGATATCAATGAAGACTCCAATATCTGGAACAAAGACTGTCATTTTAAACTTTAAAAATAAAAACATCAAATATTTCATACCTGGAAAAGAATTCAGTATATCAAAACCATTTTCTATCTAGAAAATTATCATTGATTTCAAAAATGGAAAAACATCAGCTTTTGCAAAGTTGGACACTACTACTTATATTTGAATATAGAATGGTTTACAACATGGTTTAATGTAAACATTTCGTAGTATGTTACTACAAAATATCTACATACTTCTCCAGATATCACATGCTTGGACAATGACTTGAACATGCAGAATTAACATATGGTCGAGTTACATTTTATTGTTATAATCTGGACTGCAGACTCATTATTCCTATAACAGAAAACCGGTTTGACAGCAACAAATGGCAATGAATAAATAGCAATCAAGAGAACACTTCTATTTTATGTTTGACGGAATGAATTTTTAATCAGATATATATCTGATCATTACGGTGAGTGAATATTTATCAGAGGTGGTAAATCCCTATATACATTTTATATTGCTAGCTACATGCTATCATCATTGTACCTAATCTCATCAAGACTTCGTCATTATTTCATATGAGAACTGGACTGTTGAAAAAATCCTACAAACCTTCCCAATTTTCTCCATTCAACAACAAATTAACATTTCCTTAAAGAGAGCATTTATCTTAAAACAGAAGTTGATTTTTGTTCAAAGATGTTCCATGGTATTCATAGATATCATGCATGAATTCCAGTTTTGAACTGAATAGAAAATCTTGAAGGAAAACCAAACTATACTGACAGCAGCATATATCAACCTAAAATTCATTTACATTGTTATATTATACAACAGACAATGTTTCACTTTGGTAGGTCCAGCATGAAGTCACAGTACCAGAACATTGAAGACTACAATAACTTGCCTAAAGTGGTACAGGCATTCTTTACACATGAAATGTATATGAAATAGATTGAAGAGTCTTTGAGAGATTTTTTCTCATCATGTATTTCTGATTTTGCCAGGAACATAATTCTTGTCAATTACTTGTTCTTGAAGAAACATGTGTAAACACCTTTCATTCTGTGCCAAGGGATGTCCAGCAACCCTGAAATCACAAAAAGGTAAAAAAAAATTATATTAATTGTTACATATTTTAGAATTTAAAAATAGGCATAACATAATTATCTCCCTTCCCAAATTTTATCTGAAACTTAAAAGTCTAAACTAAAACATATATAATGAGGAAAACTTTTGAAATTGTGATTGAACCTTAATTATTAATACAAGACAATCAATTTCTTGAGAAAGAAATCTGCTATTTCAGTGGTTTAACAAATTACTTTATTTTCTTTACCAGAATTAAATTTGATGTATTTAATTTATCATACAAATAAATTTGTTTTAAGATACATGATAATGTTAACATTTTTTTTTCATTTTAAACTCACTTGTTGACAAATTGTTCTAGTCCTTTTCGTCGATCTTCGATAAATTCATCCTCAAATATGCCATCATCACTTCTGAAGGGCAGCTGACGTTTCCATGCCTTACCCGGCATCGCTGGTACCACAATCTGTCAACATTAAACAAGAATACAATAATCATGTCAGGAACTTCCACGTTTTAGTCACAAAGGACCATTAGATTAAATTGTACAAGGAAACCAAATCGAATCAGCTCATATTTCAAAATAAAGAAAATTATATAAATCATCATTCAAATGATAATTAAAGATGAAATTATAACTGTATTGTGTATTGTTTTATGGCCCATCAACAACTGGAGTAATTTAGGGCCAATGCCAGCTGCATCCATTACAATCTACAATGGGGGTAATTAAAGCTGCTTTACAAAATCTCATTTAAACACTGAATTGACATCTGCGCCAATGTAACTTTTTTGGGTTACAAATAAGTGTGTTATTTTCTTTAAAATGAGGAATTACACCATGAAAAATATCAGCTTCCTAAGACATGCTTAATGAGTGATTAAATTTAATTTGTTCATCTGGTCTCCATACCTTGCTGTCACGCTCTAACTCATTCCGCAACCATTCAAAATCACTGTAACGTCGCCGTACACTTGACTCCTTCACCTTGAAAACTGGTAAATTTGTCTGTAAGATCAAAACAAATTATATCATTATTTTGTTTATTCAGGCAAAAGACATGTTAAAATTACATTTATCACATATTACATTAATAAGACTATAGTGCAGTAATCACAGATTCTATTAAAATTAATGTGATATAAAATATTATATTTTGCATCTTATTTTTTTTTTAATAAAGCTGCTATTTACATAGACAATGAATTTAAACATCAAACATGATTATAAAGTATGAATGCAGTATGGCTGGAATGGTTACCCAGATAATTGTTTATATTGGATTTCGTCATTTATTATCTAGTTTGAAATTGATTTAATTAGAAACCAATGCCTGAACTGTACCTCCCCCCCCCCCCCCCCCCCCCCCCTAAAAAAAAAAACAACATGACAATTTATCTCCGTATATTTTTGAAGGAGGGATCGTAGAGAGCTGCCAAACCAATCAGACAGCTCCTTGCAAAAACTAATTTGAAATCAAAGGCACTTCCGTCTCACAGAACAGATGATCTCTACTTCAGAAATATATGGAGGAAACTTATGTCTTTTACTAGTAAAACACAATGGTTTATGTTTGGGATCGATGTTACCTAAATGTAAGTTGGAAATGTTGAAAGTGGTAAATGTAACTACAAAATATGACAAAATGTGAAAAATATATCTAATTTTTTAATTTTTTTACGATAATGTCAGAACGATTTTCCGAAGAACTCCAACGAAAGCTGAATAACTTTCTTTATCCTGCAACTGCCACCGCATTGTCAGAATACACCCACCATATATATTTTTGCTGTATACGGCAGTGACGGAAAACAGCAGTATTTTAAAATCTTAGCATGTGCGTCAATTCGACTGACCTACTTCCAAGTAGAGCTGTCATCGTTACAAACAATATTGATGTATTGACCATTCTCATCTTCCGGAACCATATTGATTCATACTTCAGAGTATCGATACGAAGGCAGACAACTGTGGTAGAATTTGTATATGATGATAAAATGATTATTGTGGTTGGGTGGCACAGTGGTATTACACACTTGCCTTTCACCTAGGCGGCTGGGGTTCGATTCCCCGATCGGACGTGAAAAGGTATGGGGTCACCTGCCTACGGTTTCCTCCCACAGTAAGACCCCTCGCGTTATATATCGATACTCATCACTCATATCAATGACAGCTCTACTTCTAAACGAAACAACGTTTAAAAGGCAAACATATTTGGATCATTGTTGATACTGTTTCACTTCAAAATGATTACTTTTGATAGGCTAAGCTGTTGCAGGATAACTAGAATACATATGCATGGTCATGTGTCTTTAAAATATAAGCTGTATTTTTGGCTCGGGACAGAAAGACAAAAGTAGCTCGCCACTTTTGTTTTTCTTTACCCTCGCCAAAATACAGCTTATATTTTAAGACACTGGCCATGCTTTCTCTATGTATATAGTACATATCGAGGATAATTTTAACAGTGGTATTTATTATATAATTATTACCAGATACAAATGCCTATGAGCTAAGTGAAGTCATCCCCAAGTCTGAAGTTCCAGTGAAAAAAAGAATGACATTGAGCCAAAGCATGCATTGGACAATTGTCTTCTTTAATATAGGTCAAATGCCAAATGTAGGCCAGAGTGACATGTGAACTGGTGCACGTAAATTTGCTGAACCAAATTCAGTGTAATGGGGTCACCACGTGACCTTTGACAGTCGTGTGGGCGAATCCCTCAGCCTATTACATATATACTAAATATCTAATATGGCAATTGCCGTAACTTAGAAAGACAACGTTTAGCCGATGTTTCCCAATGAATACACTCACAGATAATGACATTAATTAAACCAATGTTGATATGGAAATAATCTAACAGTCGAATGTAAGCAAGCACGAATATTGTCGTTTTTAACTATGATCTGATTTCACAACATGTAATTGTCAACAAATTCAAAATGCTCAGAAGGAAATAAACGCCGTTTCTATATAAAGCAATAGAAGAAGAAGAAACTTAAAATTTGTGATATTACTGAAAACCGGAATAACATTTTTTAATCGAAAAACAAAGCACAATCGAAACTTCCGGATTCCCGACTCTGCATCTATCAAACTTACTCTCATACGGACTTCATAATCCGTATATCTTTTCTTATCCACGCCATGTGTTTGAGGATCTAAAATATCTATCTCTAGGAAATTCGCTGGAGGTGAATATGCGTCCTCTAGTGTCTGTTTTTTAGTAGTAATACGGGCTGTCGCTGGCTGGGCAGTCATTTCGCTGCAACTCCTACAGCACTTATATCGATGACATCATCAATTTATGTGTGTTTCAATATACTAATATTCTGATAGGGTAACTGAAAACAAATCCGGAAAATATATAAAATAGATGTTTAAAACAAAAAAAAATAAACGGTACTACCCAAAGCATGAAAACTTTGTCTTATCAATTACGATAAATGTTCGTTTCAAACTTGGAATTTTCTAGCTAGTCTTGAGCCTTCCATCTAATGTGCTGTAACCTGAATGATCTGACGTTATCTAAAGTAGGCCTAGTTAACGGTTACCACGGAGCGGAGTTTACGTGTGAAAGGTGTGAACATTTATGGTTGCAAGATGAACGTGCCCACGAAATGTTATGAAGGACAGAGAGGACTTGGGAAATGAATGGTCACAGGGTTATCTTGACTGGAACACGACGTGTTTTTGAAGGATTTCACGATTGTTGTTTTTTATCTCCCCACTTAGGAGGTAAATTGTTGCCTTTGATTTGCCGATCACGTATTACACAATGACCATAGCCATCTAGATAAGCATGTCAATCTGTCAATGACATGCATATGATCAGCTGATAAAAGTAGGCCTAAACTGTCACATTACTAAAAGGTAGGAGGTTTCAGGCCGGTGCAGGCAGGGATAACTTTTGGTGTGATATTTCAAAATTTTACCCAAATGTCTGTTGAAAGTATCACGGAGTTTTAATCCCATACACTTCTTCAATGTAATTCACCATTATGACCATATAAACTGATCATGAATAACCATGGCCAGGTTGACTACAGGTTGTATTGGGCACAATCGGCACATTACTTACCAAACTGACAAAAGACAACACTTTTTTTGGATAAAAGTTCATGCACGCATAACAGATACCTGAAACTTGCAGGGGATGTTTGTAAACAACATCCAAACAGTGTGTCACAAAAAAATAATATGTCTGATAAAAGAATTTCTCTCTCCCGAGAATGACCTGTCCCACAACTACATATTCTTGACAGGAAAATATATATAGTTGAGGGACGGGTCATATGCGGGAGAGGGTTAATTTTTGATCAGACAACTATTTTTTTGTGATGTAGATCCACGCCTACCCCCTGTGCATTCAAATATATCCATAGCATTTCTGATCGAGATTAATTCCGTTAAGTAATTAAATACATTGTATTTGCATTGTGTTCAAATGCTGTTTATAAACATCCGCAGCAAGTTTCAGGTGCTGATTTTGGGGCACATGCATATATAAATAAAGAAAAAAACAACATATTTTTGGCCAGTTTGTCTTACAGGCTATAAATAGCTATTACAGCAATATATAGCTATAAAAGTGATACATTAACACGTACCCAACCTGACTACAATTATTACTAATAAAACACTCAATAACAGTTGATATCTACTGCAGTATAAGTACAAAAAGTTTATAAGTATTAAAAGTAGAGGCTAGTATTGGGTGGTAAACCAATTAACACAGCTTATTGATCCGTGTCACAGGGTATTTCCTCTTAAGGAACTCCTCTTTCAAACACATGAAAACATTTGTATATATATTCATCATTATTTCAGGGAAAATTTATACGTGCATCAAACTGATGGCCCATGTATTTGTAGTCCCTTGATAACTACCAAACTACTGTACTATCCCTTTTTTTTTTTTTTTCAGCTCAGTTGCCAGAATCCATTTGTGACATTGTCCCCAGGTTTTGATCTGAATAGCCATGTTTGTGTTGTCTATAAATAAACATGTACATGCAACCTCTGTCAATAATTTATCAAGCAAATCTTAACTTTTATGAATTGGTGTGTCATAATTGTAGGAAGAAGACACCAAACTACTGCTGGAAAACATGCATCCGATGTCAATGAGAAGGAAGAGTTACAAGGTTCTCCAGGTGGACCAATGTCTATATACAGGGAGAAAATTGAAAACAAAAAACTAAGATTTGACAAACATCAAGTCAGCATCGTACAAAACCTTGAGGACCTTCATACTACTCTAGAAAATTATGTACCTCAGTCTGAAGGATGGTTCACAAAGGTAGAGTGTACTTCGACAGAGTTGAAGCCGACCCCACTGAAAAGGAACAAACTTTTTTCAGGAGGATCATGTTGAATTATACAGAGGCACCATTTTATCCAAAAAAAAACCTCATTAATAAAATATCCCTGTTAGAGGGATTATAACAAAGTTACTACAGTAGTGCTCTACCACCCTAGGGAGTTATGTCTCTTGACTAATGGGTTATCACAGAGGTACAATACTGTACCACCCTAGGGAGTTATGTCTCTTGTCTAAGGGGTTACAGAGGTACAATACTGTACCACCCTAGGGAGTTATGTCTCTTGTCTAAGGGGTTACAGAGGTACAATAGTGTACCACCCTAGGGAGTTATGTCTCTTGTAAAAGGGGTTACAGAGGTACAATACTGTACCGCCCTAGGTAGTTATGTCTCTTGTAAAAGGGGTTACAGAGGTACAATACTGTACCACCCTAGGGAGTTATGTCTCTTGTCTAAGGGGTTACAGAGGTACAATACTGTACCACCCTAGGTAGTTATGTCTCTTGTAAAAGGGGTTACAGAGGTACAATACTGTACCACCCTAGGTAGTTATGTCTCTTGTATAAGGGGTTACAGAGGTACAATACTGTACCACCCTCGGGAGTTTTGTCTCTTGTCTAAGGGGTTACAGAGGTACAATACTGTACCACCCTAGGGAATTATGTCTCTTGTCTAAGGGGTTACAAGGATACAATACTGTACCACCCTAGGGAGTTATGTCTCTTGTCTGAAGGATAACAAAGGTACAGTACTATACCACACTAGAGAGTTATATCCCCTGTCTGAGAGATTACAATGGTACAGGACTGTACCACACTAGAGAGTTATGTCCCCTGTCTGAGAGATTACAATGGTACAGGACTGTACCACACTAGAGAGTTATGTCCCCTGTCTGAAGGATAACAAAGGTACAGTACTATACCACACTAGAGAGTTATGTCCCCTGTCTGAGGTATAAAAAGGTAGGGTACTGTAGCACCCTATAGGGAGACTTCTCCTGTGATCAATGATCCATTAGCGTGATATTAAATTTTGATATTGATTGTTTTTGAAGATTTTATATTAAACTATAATATGATCTCTTTTGCTGATTCTGTAAATTTACAGATATTTTTAAAGAAAGGAAAAGACAAATCAGATCATCCCAAAGGCTTATACCTTCATGGAAAAGTAGGTAAGGAGTTCATTTTACTACTGTGAAAACAGTTTATGTTTGTTTGGTTTTTGTTATTATTGACTTCTATATATACATCGTCATGGTCTGGTATATATAAAGGATCTGAATATTTTTCATTTCATTCCAGATTTAATGAAATGATTAGTAGACATTTTTGGTTTTGGGAATTTGGCGAACAAAAATTAAAAAATTGAGACAAGTTTCATAAAATCTCACAAATCTCAGGTTTTAAAGCAAAAATGTAGAGAACAAAATCAAATGGAGGCAGTCATTTTGTTGGTTTGTTTTCAATTCAGGATGCAACATCATTGTCCATTGTCACAATTGATCTCTGAATAGCATAGCCAATTTAAAACAATCCAGGGTATATTACACTATAGTGACATATTCAAAAATTATTTACATCAATTGGCAAATTCATTGGGTAACAGGTCGATTACCAGATATGTGATGAACAGAACATATTTCTTTTAAATGAAAAGTTAATCAATTGAAGTCTCTATACAGTAAATATGGTAGTTATGTCATGTTTGCATTGTTTCACAGGTACTGGTAAAACTATGCTGATGGATCTATTTCATGACCAAAGTCAAGTGAGGAAGAAAAAACGGGTCCATTTCCACAAGTTCATGTTAGATGTTCATAAACGTAAGACCATTGTCTAAAAGTAGATTTTCTGAAGTACCTAACTTCTAACATATCTTATATCAAGCTGTTGAAATTAGACCAATGCCAATTAAAAGTGTTTCAACTGAGAGGTATAACAATTCAAACAAAGGCCAAGCTAATAGAAAAAAATTATTTCATCTCAAGGATTTCTTGATTACCAAAGATTGGGTATCAGAAAATACTAAGGTTACAAGGGAAAGAGTGCCAGCTGATAGAATGTCACCCTTCTGTCATTGTGTCAGTCCCAGTGTCCATATAATATCTGACTTTTTGGATACTGTTAATAACAGAGTTATTGTAATGAAAATGTTTATTTGAGGCCATAACATTCCTTTTACAGATAAATGCTTGATTAGATCTGAGGCTATCCAGTTGATCTTGGGTCAAATGTGTTAATCTTTTTTTTTAAATATCATTTGAATGATTTTCAGTGCCAAGGTTAAAGATATTTGACACCTGTCATTTGCTAAAGCACTGTCAGTTTCATTCAAGAATATGACCATGCCAACTTTCATTACAATTTCTTCTAAGCAACCTTAGAGACCTAAGATAATTAGCTGTGTAGGAGTGTCTACTCCAATATTAAGGTAGTCTACTAATACATATCTTACTCTAACCTTACAGGAATCCATGCCATAAAACAGACAATACCTCGACAGTACAATGTACAGAAGATTGACCCCTTCGATCCTATTCCTCCAGTAGCCAAGGAAATTAGTGAAGAAACATGGCTCCTCTGCTTTGATGAGTTTCAGGTAAATTTACAAATTAACTGCTATAAGTTCTTTTATTTTACCTATGGTGAAAGTCTGTGGATCCTTCAGAAGACTTCAATCTTTCAAATCCAGAACACATAAGACCTTAATATATAATAGCTAAATTGTAAACTTTCTCTCAGTGCTTTGGAAAGTGGATTAGCTGTTGATGTTCTGATGTATTGTAACATCACCCTATGCAGTCACCAGTTATATATACCCAGGTATTGTATGGTAAATGATATTTTATGTAGAACCCTTCACCAAAAAAGATATCACATATGATATACTGTACGTGACACAGAATCTAATGAGTATGAAATATTTTTGAAAGTTTGCTGTCCAAATTGTTGTCACCCATCCCTCTTTATCATGGCATTATCAGTGTTTGTATTTGAATTGACACTATTTTGACTCTTGATTTATTGTTGTGATTCATATATTCAGGTAGCTTTCATGATACAATGAAATGTGTTCTGTGTCTATACATGCCAAATATGATTCTCAGCCAATTCTGCTTCAAGAACTAACAGCATTAAGTGGACATTTGTTCTGGGAGACTCTTAACCATGATGTTTTGTAGCCATCATTATAACCTATTGTACATGTATGTTGACATATATAATGCCAACCCATCTTTATATTTTTACTGCAGGTGACAGACATTGCTGATGCCATGATACTGAAGCGACTGTTTATTGAGCTTTTTAAGAATGGCATTGTTGTGGTGGCCACCTCCAACAGACCACCAGACGGTATGTCAACATCACCCTGTCATACATACGGTAATGTAGTCATAGATTAAAGGTAGTTTCAAGACGTCTTTAATTTTTAAAAAAAATCTTTGTTTGCTGATAGTTTATAAATCTAGAAATTCGAAAATAATGATGTTGAATTACAAATAACAATTTTGTATTATGAGAAATTTCTGGGATCTTATTGTATGAAGAAAAATCAACTAGATATTTTTTTTTTCTTTTCTGCAGACTTGTACAAAAACGGATTACAACGAGGAACATTTCTGCCATTCATTGGAATTTTAAAGGTAAACATATAGCAATTACATGTACAATAATAAGTCCCCTACCAGTGAAACCAGGGGAACTATAGATGGCCTTTCCATCTGTCCGTCCGTCCGTCTGTCTGTCCCTCAGAACAATCAGTTCTCCACACTTTTCTCAACCATGCTTTAAGTTACATGTATGTTGGTAAAAGTTGCTATGTCACTTCAGTATGAGTAACTACAGATCAAGTTCGAGTTTCAGAGTTTTTGGGTCAAGGTCACTGTTATCATTTAAAGTGGGGGCTGTTGAGGATATGTATTGCTTAAGCAATACAGAGCATGCTTGTTAGTGAATAGCTGTAATAATTTTGTTTCTAATAAGAGATTTTGCTGTATAAATCAAGTGCATATCAATAAACAGGATAGAAGTGATGGCCTGCTACAAAACAACACTATACATCAGTAGCACACAGATAAGTACTCAGTAATAAACATGGAGTTACACATTTTATAATAATTATTAACTGGAATTAATTTGTTAATGAATTGAGTTAAACATCTCATTCCAATCTATATTTATCCATACAGAGCCACTGTAAAACTCTGAATCTGGACTCGGGCATAGACTACAGAATGACTGTTGAGCCAGCTGAAGGCAAGATTTACTTTTTGTAAGTATAAAACATATCATGGGGGGGGAGACTGAAAAGTCTTGCATTGTGTCCTTCCATCATTCTACATGTTATCTTGTTCAGGCTCTGTCTCCTACAGTACTTCACACTGGCACTTCTTACCCTGAGTTTTCTCTTTCTGGCCCCGACACCATGTCACCACTGTTGGCACTACTATATGAAAACATGGAATTCTCTGACACAGTTTGGTGTCACTAAGATTTTGGTGCAACACTCCATTGAAAGCTTGCAACTATCGGCCAAGTGAAAATACCAAACTTTGATCAACAGACATGTTTAGGTTAATTGTATGTGTCACATATTTTAACGTTGATTCAGTTTTTTACATTAAAAAAAAGCCATGCACGAGACAGCTGATTGCAACTTTAGAACCTGAAAAGTGTACAAATTGTAAATAACATGCGTTATCAGTACTTGTGATGAATGCTAAATTATGGTAAATTAGGAAATCATCTGTGTATTGTCAAATGCAGGGTTAACTAAGTATTTTAATTATTTAATTGTGACTGAACACCTCTTAGTTATTGCCGATCAAGGTAATAGGTAAACAGGTCACGTGAGGTGTCGCTCACGATAAAGTTGAAAGGATCGGCCATCCGGTCATGCCGAGTGATGTGATAAGCATAAATGTCTAGTCTAAACAACCACAGGTGTCTTAATTAGCAATGGTTAATTTTGCAGGTATCATATAAATTTGGTAATACATGTAATTAGATAAGACTTGGCAATTTAAAAGCAGACATATAGTGTTCTGACCTAATTTTACCAACATGTATAGACCTATTTCTACAGTAGCCCTTTCATATTTTCAATATATGAAACGGACTCATTACAGTTAAATATTGATAGTTTCTGACTCAAATATAATATCTAACCATGCAGAGACTCAACATTTACGTTTCTATACATGTACAAGTCTTTTGTGTCACAAATGAAACGTGGGCTGTTTTGGGGCCTATAGCTACATAATGGCCAAGCAGCTTCACGATTATGTACAGTAGCGTAGTAGCGATCATAATTATCACGAAATGAAGAAAGTTTAATGATCAATCAACATCAAATAAGACAAAATATTATTTTACTCATTACTCAAATTAGTATAGCCATGTCTCAAACACTTTTAATTGATTCGAACCGACAGATGATACTGATAATGCCAAAACATTGATGTATTTAGATGCAGAAAAAATAATGCAAACATTAAATATTGAAAGTACATTGTATCTGCTAATAAAGCAGGTTTAAATAGAGTTATCCTGATGCAGTTCTCAATTGTATCTGAATTTTGTGAACAATTGTTGCAGGACTTCTGAGAGTAATGCTGAAGCACAACTTGACCACATATTTGAACATTTGAGTGCTGAAGAAGATGAAGGTAATTAATAGGATGTGCTGCGATGAATTTAATCAGGGTGAAACCATTATGTCTGATATTAGTTTTCTCTACAGCATTTCATTCATTGTTGGTAATACATGGCTTCTCCGTGTATTAATTACATGGGCTTAGTAATATACAGTTAACTTAAACAAATCTTGAGAAAATACAAATTGTTTTCATTATACTTACACTTTCATTGTAATGTTGGGATCACTCCTCCTTACTCATGTAATGATTTGTGTTGATTAATGTACATTGAGTATATTACATGAGTGGCTATATGTACATAGAGGATCTTACATGGGTGGCTATATGTACATAGAGTATATTACATGAGTGGCTATATGTACATAGAGGATCTTACATGGGTGGCTATATGTACATAGAGTATCTTACATGAGTGGCTATATGTACATAGAGTATATTACATGAGTGGCTATATGTACATAGAGGATCTTACATGGGTGGCTATATGTACATAGAGTATCTTACATGAGTGGCTATATGTACATAGAGGATCTTACATGAGTGGCTATATGTACATAGAGTATCTTACATGAGTGGCTATATGTACATAGAGTATCTTACATGAGTGGCTATATGTACATAGAGTATATTACATGGGTAGCTATATGTACATAGAGGATCTTACATGGGTGGCTATATGTACATAGAGTATCTTACATGAGTGGCTATATGTACATAGAGGATCTTACATGGGTGGCTATATGTACATAGAGTATCTTACATGAGTGGCTATATGTACATAGAGGATCTTACATGAGTGTCTATATGTACATAAAGGATCTTACATGGGTGGCTATATGTACATAGAGGATCTTACATGAGTGGCTATATGTACATAGAGGATCTTACATGAGTGGCTATATGTACATAAAGGATCTTACATGGGTGGCTATATGTACATAGAGGATCTTACATGGGTGGCTATATGTACATAGAGGATCTTACATGGGTGGCTATATGTACATAGAGTATCTTACATGAGTGGCTATATGTACATAGAGGATCTTACATGGGTGGCTATATGTACATAGAGTATCTTACATGAGTGGCTATATGTACATAGAGGATCTTACATGGGTGGCTATATGTACATAAAGGATCTTACATGGGTGGCTATATGTACATAGAGGATCTTACATGGGTGGCTATATGTACATAGAGGATCTTACATGAGTGGCTATATGTACATATAGTATCTTACATGAGTGGCTATATGTACATAGAGGATCTTACATGGGTGGCTATATGTACATAGATGATCTTACATGAGTGGCTATATGTACATAGAGGATCTTACATGGGTGGCTATATGTACACAGAGGATCTTACATGAGTGGCTATATGTACATAAAGTATCTTACATGAGTGGCTATATGTACATAGAGTATCCTACATGAGTGGTTATATGTACACAGAGGATCTTACATGGGTGGCTATATGTACATAGAGTATATTACATGGGTGGCTATATGTACATAGAGTATCCTACATGAGTGGTTATATGTACACAGAGGATCTTACCTGAGTGGCTATATGTACATAGAGTATCTTACATGGGTGGCTATATGTACATAGAGTATCTTACATGGGTGGCTATATGTACATAGAGGATCTTACATGGGTGGCTATATGTACATAGAGTATCTTACATGGGTGGCGATATGTACATAGAGGATCTTACATGGGTGGTTATATGTACAGAGAGGATCTTACATGGGTGGCTATATGTACATAGAGGATCTTACATGGATGGCTATATGTACATAAAGTATATTACATGAGTGGCTATATGTACATAGAGTATTTTACATGAGTGGCTATATGTACATAGAGTATCTTACATGAGTGGTTATATGTACATAGAGTATCTTACATGAGTGGCTATATGTACATAGAGGATCTTACATGGGTGGCTATATGTACATAGAGTATCTTACATGAGTGGCTATATGTACATAGAGGATCTTACATGAGTGGCTATATGTACATAGAGGATCTTACATGGGTGGCTATATGTACATAGAGGATCTTACATGGGTGGCTATATGTACATAGAGTATCTTACATGGGTGGCTATATGTACATAGAGGATCTTACATGAGTGGCTATATGTACATAGAGTATATTACATGGGTGGCTATATGTACATAGAGTATCTTACATGAGTGGCTATATGTACATAAAGTATCTTACATGGGTGGCTATATGTACATAGAGGATCTTACATGGGTGGCTATATGTACATAGAGTATATTACATGAGTGGCTATATGTACATAGAGGATCTTACATGGGTGGCTATATGTACATAGAGGATCTTACATGAGTGGCTATATGTACATAGAGGATCTTACATGGGTGGCTATATGTACATAAAGGATCTTACATGAGTGGCTTTATGTACATAGAGTATCTTACATGGGTGGCTATATGTACATAGAGGATCTTACATGAGTGGCTATATGTACATAGAGGATCTTACATGAGTGGCTATATGTACATAGAGGATCTTACATGGGTGGCTATATGTACATAGAGGATCTTACATGAGTGGCTATATGTACATAGAGGATCTTACATGAGTGGCTATATGTACATAAAGGATCTTACATGGGTGGCTATATGTACATAGAGGATCTTACATGAGTGGCTATATGTACATAGAGGATCTTACATGAGTGGCTATATGTACATAAAGGATCTTACATGGGTGGCTATATGTACATAGAGGATCTTACATGGGTGGCTATATGTACATAGAGGATCTTACATGGGTGGCTATATGTACATAGAGTATCTTACATGAGTGGCTATATGTACATAGAGGATCTTACATGGGTGGCTATATGTACATAGAGTATCTTACATGAGTGGCTATATGTACATAGAGGATCTTACATGGGTGGCTATATGTACATAAAGGATCTTACATGGGTGGCTATATGTACATAGAGGATCTTACATGGGTGGCTATATGTACATAGAGGATCTTACATGAGTGGCTATATGTACATAGAGTATCTTACATGAGTGGCTATATGTACATAGAGGATCTTACATGGGTGGCTATATGTACATAGATGATCTTACATGAGTGGCTATATGTACATAGAGGATCTTACATGGGTGGCTATATGTACACAGAGGATCTTACATGGGTGGCTATATGTACATAAAGTATCTTACATGAGTGGCTATATGTACATAGAGTATCCTACATGAGTGGTTATATGTACACAGAGGATCTTACATGGGTGGCTATATGTACATAGAGTATATTACATGGGTGGCTATATGTACATAGAGTATCCTACATGAGTGGTTATATGTACACAGAGGATCTTACCTGAGTGGCTATATGTACATAGAGTATCTTACATGGGTGGCTATATGTACATAGAGTATCTTACATGGGTGGCTATATGTACATAGAGGATCTTACATGGGTGGCTATATGTACATAGAGTATCTTACATGGGTGGCGATATGTACATAGAGGATCTTACATGGGTGGTTATATGTACAGAGAGGATCTTACATGGGTGGCTATATGTACATAGAGGATCTTACATGGATGGCTATATGTACATAAAGTATATTACATGAGTGGCTATATGTACATAGAGTATTTTACATGAGTGGCTATATGTACATAGAGTATCTTACATGAGTGGTTATATGTACATAGAGTATCTTACATGAGTGGCTATATGTACATAGAGGATCTTACATGGGTGGCTATATGTACATAGAGTATCTTACATGAGTGGCTATATGTACATAGAGGATCTTACATGAGTGGCTATATGTACATAGAGGATCTTACATGGGTGGCTATATGTACATAGAGTATCTTACATGGGTGGCTATATGTACATAGAGGATCTTACATGAGTGGCTTTATGTACATAGAGGATCTTACATGAGTGGCTATATGTACATAGAGTATATTACATGGGTGGCTATATGTACATAGAGTATCTTACATGAGTGGCTATATGTACATAAAGTATCTTACATGGGTGGCTATATGTACATAGAGGATCTTACATGGGTGGCTATATGTACATAGAGTATCTTACATGAGTGGCTATATGTACATAGAGGATCTTACATGGGTGGCTATATGTACATAGAGGATCTTACATGAGTGGCTATATGTACATAGAGGATCTTACATGGGTGGCTATATGTACATAAAGGATCTTACATGAGTGGCTTTATGTACATAGAGTATCTTACATGGGTGGCTATATGTACATAGAGGATCTTACATGAGTGGCTATATGTACATAGAGGATCTTACATGAGTGGCTATATGTACATAGAGGATCTTACATGGGTGGCTATATGTACATAGAGGATCTTACATGAGTGGCTATATGTACATAGAGGATCTTACATGAGTGGCTATATGTACATAAAGGATCTTACATGGGTGGCTATATGTACATAGAGGATCTTACATGAGTGGCTATATGTACATAGAGGATCTTACATGAGTGGCTATATGTACATAAAGGATCTTACATGGGTGGCTATATGTACATAGAGGATCTTACATGGGTGGCTATATGTACATAGAGGATCTTACATGGGTGGCTATATGTACATAGAGTATCTTACATGAGTGGCTATATGTACATAGAGGATCTTACATGGGTGGCTATATGTACATAGAGTATCTTACATGAGTGGCTATATGTACATAGAGGATCTTACATGGGTGGCTATATGTACATAAAGGATCTTACATGGGTGGCTATATGTACATAGAGGATCTTACATGGGTGGCTATATGTACATAGAGGATCTTACATGAGTGGCTATATGTACATAAAGTATCTTACATGAGTGGCTATATGTACACAGAGGATCTTACATGGGTGGCTATATGTACATAGATGATCTTACATGAGTGGCTATATGTACATAGAGGATCTTACATGGGTGGCTATATGTACACAGAGGATCTTACATGGGTGGCTATATGTACATAAAGTATCTTACATGAGTGGCTATATGTACATAGAGTATCCTACATGAGTGGTTATATGTACACAGAGGATCTTACATGGGTGGCTATATGTACATAGAGTATATTACATGGGTGGCTATATGTACATAGAGTATCCTACATGAGTGGTTATATGTACACAGAGGATCTTACCTGAGTGGCTATATGTACATAGAGTATCTTACATGGGTGGCTATATGTACATAGAGTATCTTACATGGGTGGCTATATGTACATAGAGGATCTTACATGGGTGGCTATATGTACATAGAGTATCTTACATGGGTGGCGATATGTACATAGAGGATCTTACATGGGTGGTTATATGTACAGAGAGGATCTTACATGGGTGGCTATATGTACATAGAGGATCTTACATGGATGGCTATATGTACATAAAGTATATTACATGAGTGGCTATATGTACATAGAGTATTTTACATGAGTGGCTATATGTACATAGAGTATCTTACATGAGTGGTTATATGTACATAGAGTATCTTACATGAGTGGCTATATGTACATAGAGGATCTTACATGGGTGGCTATATGTACATAGAGTATCTTACATGAGTGGCTATATGTACATAGAGGATCTTACATGAGTGGCTATATGTACATAGAGGATCTTACATGGGTGGCTATATGTACATAGAGTATCTTACATGGGTGGCTATATGTACATAGAGGATCTTACATGAGTGGCTATATGTACATAGAGGATCTTACATGAGTGGCTATATGTACATAGAGTATATTACATGGGTGGCTATATGTACATAGAGTATCTTACATGAGTGGCTATATGTACATAAAGTATCTTACATGGGTGGCTATATGTACATAGAGGATCTTACATGGGTGGCTATATGTACATAGAGTATATTACATGAGTGGCTATATGTACATAGAGGATCTTACATGGGTGGCTATATGTACATAGAGGATCTTACATGAGTGGCTATATGTACATAGAGGATCTTACATGGGTGTCTATATGTACATAAAGGATCTTACATGAGTGGCTTTATGTACATAGAGTATCTTACATGGGTGGCTATATGTACATACAGGATCTTACATGAGTGGCTATATGTACATAGAGGATCTTACATGAGTGGCTATATGTACATAGAGGATCTTACATGGGTGGCTATATGTACATAGAGGATCTTACATGAGTGGCTATATGTACATAGAGTATCTTACATGAGTGGTTATATGTACATAGAGGATCTTACATGGGTGGCTATATGTACATAGAGGATCTTACATGGGTGGCTATATGTACACAGAGGATCTTACATGGGTGGCTATATGTACATAGAAGATCTTACATGGGTGGCTATATGTACATAGAGGATCTTACATGGGTGTCTATATGTACATAGAGGATCTTACATGGGTGGCTATATGTACATAGAGGATCTTACATGGGTGGCTATATGTACATAGAGTATCTTACATGGGTGGCGATATGTACATAGAGGATCTTACATGGGTGGCTATATGTACATAAAGGATCTTACATGAGTGGTTATATGTACATAGAGGATCTTACATGGGTGGCTATATGTACATAGAGTATCTTACATGAGTGGTTATATGTACATAGAGGATCTTACATGAGTGGCTATATGTACATAGAGGATCTTACATGAGTGGCTATATGTACACAGAGGATCTTACATGGGTGGCTATATGTACATAGAAGATCTTACATGGGTGGCTATATGTACATAGAGGATCTTACATGGGTGGCTATATGTACATAGAGGATCTTACATGGGTGGCTATATGTACATAGAGGATCTTACATGGGTGGCTATATGTACATAGAGTATCTTACATGGGTGGCTATATGTACATAGAGGATCTTACATGGGTGGCTATATGTACATAGAGGATCTTACATGAGTGGCTATATGTACATAGAGTATCTTACATGGGTGGCTATATGTACATAGAGGATCTTACATGGGTGGCTATATGTACATAGAGTATCTTACATGGGTGGCTATATGTACATAGAGGATCTTACATGGGTGGCTATATGTACATAGAGTATCTTACATGGATGGCTATATGTACATAGAGGATCTTACATGGATGGCTATATGTACATAGAGGATCTTACATGGGTGGCTATATGTACATAGAGTATCTTACATGGATGGCTATATGTACATAGAGGATCTTACATGGGTGGCTATATGTACATAGAGGATCTTACATGGGTGGCTATATGTACATAGAGTATCTTACATGGATGGCTATATGTACATAGAGGATCTTACATGGGTGGCTATATGTACATAGAGGATCTTACATGGATGGCTATATGTACATAGAGGATTTTACACGGGTGGCTATATGTACATAGAGGATCTTACATGGGTGGCTATATGTACATAGAGTATATTACATGGGTGGCTATATGTACACAGAGGATCTTACATGAGTGGCTATATGTACATAGAGGATCTTACATGAGTGGCTATATGTACATAGAGGATCTTACATGGATGGCTATATGTACATAGAGGATCTTACATGGGTGGCTATATGTACATAGAAGATCTTACATGGGTGGCTATATGTACATAGAGTATCTTACATGAGTGGCTATACATGTATGTACATAAAGGATCTTACATGGGTGGCTATATGTACATAGAGGATCTTACATGAGTGGCTATATGTACACAGAAGATCTTACATGGGTGGCTATATGTACATAGAGTATCTTACATGGGTGGCTATATGTACATAGAGTATCTTACATGAGTGGCTATATGTACATAGAGTATCTTACATGGGTGGCTATATGTTCATAGAGGATCTTACATGAGTGGCTATATGTACATAGAGTATCTTACATGGGTGGCTATATGTACATAGAGGATCTTACATGGGTGGCTATATGTACATAGAGTATCTTACATGAGTGGCTATATGTACATAGAGTATCTTACATGGGTGTCTATATGTACATAGAGGATCTTACATGGGTGGCTATATGTACATAGAGTATCTTACATGGGTGGCTATATGTACATAGAGTATCTTACATGGGTGGCTATATGTTCATAGAGGATCTTACATGGGTGGCTATATGTACATAGAGTATCTTACATGGGTGGCTATATGTACATAGAGGATCTTACATGGGTGGCTATATGTACATAGAGTATCTTACATGGGTGGCTATATGTACATAGAGGATCTTACATGGGTGTCTATATGTACATAAAGGATCTTACATGGGTGGCTATATGTACATAGAGTATATTACATGAGTGGCTATATGTACATAGAGTATCCTACATGAGTGGCTATATGTACATAGAGTATCTTACATGGGTGGCTATATGTACATAGAGGATCTTACATGGGTGGCTATATGTACATAGAGTATCTTACATGAGTGGCTATATGTACATAGAGTATATTACATGGGTGGCTATATGTACATAGAGTATCTTACATAGGTGGCTATATGTACATAGAGTATCTTACATGGGTGGCTATATGTACATAAAGGATCTTACATGAGTGGCTATATGTACATAGAGTATCTTACATGGGTGGCTATATGTACATAAAGGATCTTACATGGGTGGCTATATGTACATAGAGGATCTTACATGGGTGGCTATATGTACATAGAGTATCTTACATGAGTGGCTATATGTACATAGAGTATCTTACATGAGTGGCTATATGTACATAGAGTATCTTACATGAGTGGCTATATGTACATAGAGTATCTTACATGGGTGGCTATATGTACATAAAGGATCTTACATGGGTGGCTATATGTACATAGAGGATCTTACATGGGTGGCTATATGTACATAGAGTATCCTACATGAGTGGCTATATGTACATAGAGTATATTACATGGGTGGCTATATGTACATATAGTATATTACATGGGTGGCTATATGTACATAGAGTATCTTACATGCGTGGCTATATGTACATAGAGGATCTTACATGGATGGCTATATGTACATAGAGGATTTTACACGGGTGGCTATATGTACATAGAGTATATTACATGGGTGGCTAGTACATAGAGGATCTTACATGGGTGGCTATATGTACATATAGGATCTTACATGGGTGGCTATATGTACATAGAGTATCTTACATGAGTGGCTATATGTACATAGAGGATCTTACATGGGTGGCTATATGTACATAGAGTATCTTACATGGGTGGCTATATGTACATAGAGTATCTTACATGGGTGGCTATATGTACATAGAGGATCTTACATGAGTGGCTATATGTACATAAAGGATCTTACATGGGTGGCTATATGTACATAGAGTATCTTACATGGGTGGCTATATGTACATAGAGGATCTTACATGAGTGGCTATATGTACATAAAGGATCTTACATGGGTGGCTATATGTACATAGTGGATCTTACATGGGTGGCTATATGTACATAGAGGATCTTACATGAGTGGCTTTATGTACACAGAGGATCTTACATGGGTGGCTATATGTACATAGAGGATCTTACATGAGTGGCTATATGTACATAGAGTATCTTACATGAGTGGCTATACATGTATGTACATAAAGGATCTTACATGAGTGGCTATATGTACATAGAAGATCTTACATGGGTGGCTATATGTACATAGAGTATCTTACATGGGTGGCTATATGTTCATAGAGGATCTTACATGAGTGGCTATATGTACATAGAGTATCTTACATGGGTGGCTATATGTACATAGAGGATCTTACATGGGTGGCTATATGTACATAGAGGATCTTACATGGGTGGCTATATGTACATAGAGTATCTTACATGGGTGGCTATATGTACATAGAGGATCTTACATGGGTGGCTATATGTACATAGAGGATCTTACATGGGTGGCTATATGTACATAGAGGATCTTACATGGGTGGCTATATGTACATAGAGGATCTTACATGGGTGGCTATATGTACATAGAGTATCTTACATGGGTGGCTATATGTACATAGAGTATATTACATGGGTGGCTATAGGTACATAGAGTATATTACATGGGTGGCTATATGTACATAAAGTATATTACATGAGTGGCTATATGTACATAGAGTATCTTACATGGGTGGCTATATGTACACAGAGGATCTTACATGGGTGTCTATATGTACATAAAGGATCTTACATGGGTGGCTATATGTACATAAAGGATCTTACATGGGTGTCTATATGTACATAAAGGATCTTACATGAGTGGCTATATGTACATAGAGTATCTTACATGGATGGCTATATGTACATAGAGGATCTTACATGGGTGGCTATATGTACATAGAGGATCTTACATGGGTGGCTATATGTACATAGAGGATCTTACATGGGTGGCTATATGTACATAGAGGATCTTACATGGGTGTCTATATGTACATAAAGGATCTTACATGGGTGGCTATATGTACATAGAGTATCTTACATGAGTGGCTATATGTACATAGAGGATCTTACATGAGTGGCTATATGTACATAGAGTATCTTACATGGGTGGCTATATGTACATAGAGGATCTTACATGGGTGGCGATACAATGTGGAATTTATTAAAGGAGTGATAATTAAATATGCCACAAGCCTTTAGACAATTGGCATATTGAATTATTTAACAAGGTTGATAAATCCTATATGACATAATCAGGAGTGTAAGATTCTGTTGATCACATAGTTCATATTAATGAGTATAAAAGTGAAAACTCACTAGTTCATATTAATGAGTATAAAAGTGAAAACTCACTAGTTCATATTAATGAGTATAAAAGTGAAAACTCGCAAATTAATTTGTGTATAAGATGGTAAAATTTTGCCTCTATTGCAATTGTGACACCATTGAATTATTGATGAGGTAACAATATAGTGTTATTACCTGTATACATGTGTCTTACGATATTTATGACATGTCCATATAACATGGTAGAAAGATCAATTATGTGATGAGAATTTAGATTATATCAAAACTATAAATATAAATGTATAAATACGAAGTATGTGAGTAAAGTTATTAAGCCACAGTAGACAGGCCATGTAATAGTTTACTGGATAGTAATATCCATTTGATCTATTTAGAACTCTTCAGACAGATCAGTCCTCATCTAATGTGCTGCGTTAAAACATGAGAATATAGTAAAACATGGTGCTACAAATCATTACTCCTAGCTGCAGCAAATAACTTCTCATTGAATTAGTATTTTTTCATGTATGTTCACTACTGGGCTTATTCCAGATACATGTCCAAGGGAGATAACTGTATTGGGGAGGAAAGTTTTGTTGCCTAAGACGTGTGGAGGTGTTCTAGACACCGATTTTCACAGTATGTGTAAACAGGTAAGATTCTTTCTCTGATTGTCACACCAGTTTTACCTGGTTTCTTGTCTTACATATTGTATTGGACAGCAACATAAACATGACATACAGAGTAGAGCTTGAAGTGAAATTGTCTTTGATATAATTTTACTACTTTTTTTAGCAGAATCTAATAAAACATTACTTGTACCTAAAAACTATGTTGCAGCCTCTTGGTGCAATAGACTACCTGGAAATAAGTCATACATTTGACACTGTCATCCTAAGGAACATACCTAAGATGTCGCTCAGTCGCAAGTCAGAGGCTCGGAGATTTATCACTCTCATTGACACCCTCTACGATCGCAAGGTATGATATGTCTACAGTTTTCATGATAATCATGGAATTTAATCATTTCTCAATTAAGCAAGGATCTTAACGATATGGGATAACTATTATAAAATGAAAATCTTAATTTGTATGCATCAGGTTGAAATGAGTGTAATGAAAGTTATTTAGGTGTATACTGCAATGTCACAACTACTGCTAACATATAAATTCAACAACATAACTTTATGATAAGGTTACTGAACATGTAATGCTGACTAAATGACAAGTCACTGGCAAGTACTCTTAACTGCTCTCTAATGCTGACTGAATTAGTTATTTGAAGTATCTTCCTGGAAAATACTTGTACTCTGTTTCCTGTGACAATTTAAAGAATTAGTCTATAGTGATGTATTTTAAGAGATAAAGTGACTTAAATATTTTGCTGTTTTATGGACTTGTTGCTGTGATATTTCTTTTACTGTTTTACTCTTCAATAGGTACGTGTGGTGTGTTCTGCTGAAGAAGAACCAGTGGGACTGTTTGCTAGTGGCAGTATCAGTAAGCGAGATGAGGAGATTAACAGTATGTTAATGGATGATCTGGGTATATTACAGGTTAGTGTCTGTTGTTAAACTGCTTTTGTTGGGGCATATAAACAGCTAGCAGTCAGACTAAGCTTCTAATAGTCTCTGAAATACAGAAATACACTATTTTTCTTTTCTTTTTTTTCATATGTTTATCAAAATTTGATGATCATGAAATGATCAGGTGTGGAAAAAATCATAATTGATTTAAGAATGTATTTGAAAATTATCAAGAAAACATTTTATGATACCCACCACTTAGTGAAGGTGGACATATATCTGTAATCTGTGAGCATGTCTGATAGTGCGCCTGTGCATCCATCAATAATAAGCTGCATACGATATCTCATATTCACTCTATGACATGACATCATCAAGATCTACACGTAATTAGGCTTTGGTGGTCATCAGTCACCATTAAAGGTCAAAGATCACATTTGACCACTTTTTAAATAAAAAAGCTTGTATACAAGATTTCTCTTTAAGTTCTAAAGTACAGATTTAGTTTTACACTATAACATGACACCATCAAGTTTACACCTGATTAGATTTTAGTTGTCTTCGGTCAAGGTTAAAGTTTAAAGATCACATTTCTTAAATAAAAAGGTTGGGTAAAAGATATGAACCCATGGACAGATTTTGGTGGTTAATGGTCAGGTTGATATGTCAAAGGCTGCACTTTGCCTACTTCAAAATAAAAAGCTGGTGTACCAGACCTTACCTAATGAACCCCTGGACTGTAGGTGGGCTCCAACTCACTTTGCTTTAATTGTAAAACCTTTCATTTAGTGTGGGATTTATGCTGTTCTTAGAAAAGTGTTTTCCTTCAGGTTTTCTCAATTGATGTATCTAATTTGTACCATCAAAAGGAGGCTGGCTATGACCACAAAAATAGAGTTGGAATTGTTTAACTACTTACTTGTGCAGTGTGTTAGTGCCTATGATTATCAGATTATAAATGTTGATGTTTTGTTACAGAGGTCTGGAGTGGGCGATGCCAAGGCCAGTATATTCACAGGAGAGGAAGAACTTTTTGCATTTGATAGAACTGTGTCACGTTTGACCGAAATGCAAACTTTAGAATATTGGAATGAACGAAAACCGAACCGGTCGTATCACCCAAGTAAATCACAGAAGGAAGCTATTAATTATGTATGACACAGGCTGAATGTGTAGGCCGTGTCAATAGTTGTATCAGTTCAATGTCACTTATTATAATAGTTTTATCATACAATATAGATGTACCAGTGCATTGGTGATCTTTTAGCTAGTCATCTGAAGACAAGGGGTCAGGGGGTTGCTGGTGATTTGGGAGAAGCAGGGACTAATATATAGTCATAAATTAATGGTGTCAGTTTTCGAGCAAGTTTTTAAGAAGTTATCCCCATCACCAAGGTCAAGAATCTGTTGAATTACTGAAGGCATTAATATAAATTTACCATATTTATGGTGCCCCAAAAGAGGTTAATTTGACTTTACTCTTGTTTTAATTATTAAGAAGATTTAAGTATTTGAGCAATTTTTTTCATGCACTAATGAATGACCACCGTCCAGAGACTGGTTAAAGAATTACCAACTTAAAGGTAATATTAATATATCTTTATCAATATGATGAACCCTATATTAATGTTTATGGGCTGAAATAGGAGTGTTCATTGTGTTGTTCCATGTTATCTCAAGCTACGAGTTCAGATTTGGACCTCATGTTTCTGATCCTTCAGATGACATATGTTCTTACAAGGACGTGTAACCTTCAATAAACTTAACTTACTTCTGGGTTTCCCCAAAGCATTGCTGTCAAGTCCTAGAAGGATGTAACAGATATGTGAGGCAGTTTTATGTATTTTTTTCAGACTGGTGATTATTTCTCTGTAGTAACTCCCACGTGATATTTTTCATTACTTCTTCCTGTAATATGTTTTCTGTATGACAAGGAAAGGGATAGTAACAGTTCTACGATAGTCACATGTTGTCTTCTACAGACATTTATGTTATCATGTAGCAAGGATGAAAGATCCTGTGGTGTTACTCATTTTATATTTGATTTGGTTTACAATTCATTAAACATAGATATTTAGCAATTACAAAAATTATATACATTGATTTGGTGTATAATAAGTAAATTTTATTTGATCGGTCACACTTTACAATACTTTTGCATTAGGTGTCTTGCAGTCATTATTTGATTTGTATGTTTTGTTAGAAGATAAATAAAGAGAAAACATCCGATCTATGCAATGTGTTACAAGTACACGATTATCTATTCTTATATCACTCACTCCAATAACAGTCTACTTACTGGATATACAAGCCAGTAGTCTGTATTTAGAAACTGTAAGCTTCTTCCCTAATGTTCCAAATAAGCTGAACTATATTAAAAAGATACATTATTATTTAAATGTATGAAGTCGTATGTGATAGTGTAAATAAAAATGTTACATATTATGTTATGAAAATGGTTGAAAATTTTAATCCAATTATTTTTTACATTTCATGGTACATGTATTTTGGTCATAGATAAAACTGGTTTTTACATACCGTCATTGTTGTTTTACTGTCTAATTGATGTCATAAAAAGCCAACCTGAGGCTCAGATTTGTTAAGACGACGAGCCATACCATCTTTGTTGTTTTACTGTTTAAGTGGTTTGATGCCACAACGAGCCAACCTGAGGCTCAGATTTGATGCCACAACGAGCCAACCTGAGGCTCAGATTTGATGTCAAGACAAGCCAACCAGAGGCTCAGATTTGATGTCATGATAAGTGAACCTAAGGCTCAGATTTGATGTCAATCTATCGGCAGAATATCAACTGGATCCGAAAAAACCGAGGCCATAACCTTCCCAGCTGATGGAACAGCCTTTTTTGGTGGGAAGAGCCAGGGTGCTTCCATTGCTTCGATTGCTGTTTGGCCTCTGGGGTAAAGTGATGGACCCATGTTTCATCATGGTGACAAATCTCTGAAGAAAGTTGGCAGAATCTTCCTCAAAAAGGTTAAGATTAGCACCTGGTGTGCTTCTTTTCAACTGGTACCCATCGGGTCGAAAGCTTTCTCAATGCAAGATCCTCCATCAGAATGGAATGTACTCTTTCCTGTGAAATGGCAACTCTACTGGTTATACAAATGTATATCTTTATGTGACTCGTCTGTCAGTCATAACAATATCATGAACTTTATTATCATTTCTGGGATTGCAACATTTACAGGCCTTCCAGGAAGGGGTCGTCATCATCAAGGCTCTGTTGGTCGGGCTTAAATTCCGCCACTCGCCTTTTCACTGTAGCATATGAAGGGGCATCTTTCCCTAGTGTTGCTACTATATCATTCTTTTCATGTAAATATTGGATCACTGCTCTTTCACCGATTTTGTCCATTTTGCAAAAGCAGCTTGTCTTGTTTACTTAGAGAGCTACCTCATCGATATAAACTAATATATATGAGCAAATGAGACCATTCCTAGGGTACACGGCCCTATATAGTCGGAGAATAGTAGGACTTTAAAAAGAACATACTCGAGTACCTCCTTCAATACAAGGCTCACAACATATCAATCGGCTCCCGTATTGTATTTTCTGGTACTGTTTATATATCGTGATTATATTTGTATTCTCTTTTGTCTTGATAAAGGAGCGGATTGCCTAGAAAATTTGATATTTGTTATGTCCACACTGTTAGAATTACTTCTCTGCCCTATAGCTACACACACACACACTGTACGCGAATGTATAGAAACCTGCTGAAGAAGTCTTGTAAAATCTATCACGGCGATTGATGGCAGTCGCTAAACTTCGACGTATTGTGTTTGGGATAATGGCAGAGTACAGTGTTAGGCATTATATAACAGCTCTTCGAAGTTTTCTAGCTACATATAGGTTCTAAAGTTCATAAACCGAATCCTCAAAAAGGTTCACAGAGAAATGGATAACATATTTATGGGCCTTGTCGATTCCATAACAGTTTTCTAGAGAATTGGTTACCTATTACATCAAGGTAAAATGTAGTCTTCTCCCCAATGGTTGGGTCACGAGATGGTTGGGTCACAAGATGGTTGGGTCACGAGATGGTTGGGTCACGAGATGCCAGGAACACCCGCAGAAATAAATCTCTCATATAAACTATGCAGTTCTGTTCAGATTATTAAATAAATAACAAAATGTTGGTAGTGGTATTTTTATTTAACGTAAGCTATTTCCCTCTCAGATTACACTTTAACATAGACTTCTGGTTCTTCCAATACAACTTTACCACAAGAATATAACGCAAGTCTCTTATTTTTCATGTCATTCACATTTTCTCTGTTTATTAATTCCTGTACATACATTAGTATTGTATACCTATCATTTCCTTCCCAACCTCTAAATAACATACAAAACTAAGAAAATGATGGCATATGTGCAGATGTTTTAGCATTTTGTTGACTTTTCATAAAATTGAACCGTTTTGTTAGATAAGAAAACAATTGTACTGTTTCATTAGATAAGAAAAACACTTTCACATAGAAGTTGTGGAATGGTCATATTTCAACTATATGCCATCAAATTTTAAAAAACTAAACAAGCTAAAATAAAAAAAAATATGAAGATTATAATATATTTTAAAAATAAAAATTGTCAAACAGATATGATACAGTATTGGTTCCATTAAATCACATCTATTACAAAAAATCTCCAATATCAAGGACCAAGATGTGTACTATTTCACATTTTTTATACAATGTCGCGTACATTTGTACATTTATCTATGTTCTCCTGCATCACACACTCCTGGCTGTATAACATAGCCTGTTATCAGTATGCTACCTGAGTATTTACCACCGAACCTGAGAACATCAATTATTACTGAATACTTAGTTGTTTATGTAAAAATAATGCCCACACACTTGAAAAAATACATCACATTGTTCACGATGATTTCCCATCACAGCCTTCTGGCTGTAGAGCTGTGTAGAACCAGTGTAGTGTAGAAACCAGGAGGTCACCTTACAGGTATATATTCACTAACCGGTGTTATATCAACAACTTCTGAGTTAGTAGCAGATAATCTGGTATATAAAACAATCTGGTTATAATATAATATCCTCACATCATTTATACTGTATATCACACTTTTTCCCTCAGCACTGGATAATATTATAACTCAAAAGATCTGGTGGCAGGTGAATAAACTATTACTTAGAAAATAAAATGATATTGCTAATATATATAAAGTCAAACATGACAGCAGAAAGGTCAAGTACTTAGCATGTATAGCACAACCAAAAACTTCAGAGTTGTAACTAATGAGAAACACATCTATTTAAAGATATCTACATTAATGTAACAAGATCAACAACTGACCTCCCCAATAACAACAAAAACTCCCAACATATACTACGCCACACTCCTAAAACTCTTGTCTGCCACACCCCTCCAGTCCTATTTCCTGGTATAAGGTGTTGTACAGTAACAAATTAAACATCTAATTATAGGAAATCACCACAGTTCACAACAAAATCAACACACATGTTACAGGTATTACTACCAACAGGTTGTGGAATGTTCACTAACTAATCTGAGCAAACATATGAACATAAGAACTAGGACATTGATTTTCTCATTGTCTCATGATTTTCTCATTGTCTCATGACGGATCCCCTCAGTTGATTACACTATACTTTACTACACTAGCATAGCATAGTGTATTTGACCGTGATTATCTATCTTGGAAGATTGTACACTACAGTGACATCACACTTACACAAGCTACATGACAGACTTGATATGTACAATACAGTTTAAGTTCACAGGGTCACACATCAAGCTCTATGACACAATTAATCTCCATTCATAGGTTTTCTCATGCATACCCAGGTATTCAGTTTAAAGAAAACTCATCTCCCTTCTGAATCAAACCCTTCATGTTTGCATTTATACAGGTACATGTAAAAATTTGCATATTGGTTAATGTTGGAAATTACTTAGACTGCAGTCAAAGTAACATTCCTGAATGTTACATTTTTCCACCTAAACGTTATGCATAGAAATGCACTCTATTGTTAAAAAACAGACAAAACACTAAAATGCCTCTCACAAAATATCCAACACACACATCAGCTTAATTTTGATGTTTGATATCTAAAATATATAAAAACAGCAAGTGTAATCTCATTGTCACTATAGTCATTTTAAATGCATCACTTTTATAATGAAAGTTTGCAATTAATCCTCTTCAAAAATGTGCAGGAGAAAAGAAGTGAAATTCATATACCAAGTATGGAAATATTGATTTGGATCCCTTTTCTTCTCAAACTCCCTAAAATGCACCTAATACTCGCAATGAGCAACAGTACATCTTCACAACATATGTATTCTGTGTGTGTAATCCTAACAGGTGCTTTTGTCATGATGACTCAGTACTTTATACATATTAGCTAACTTGAGAATGATATAACCATGAATGATTGATGTAAGATGTAATACGAAGATATATTTTGAAAAGTTTCTCTGTTAGTAATTCTTTCAACTATTAATTAAAATTATACCAGTACACTGGATTGTCTGGTAGTTATGTAATCTTATGTAAATAGGCACCATTCCTCATGTAGTGGTGTATAGAGACAACATTCTTGGCAAAACATGTATGCTCGGAGACCTCGACCTTCGAGAAAGGTCATTGATACAATGGATCAATTTGGCTTATTGGTCACCTGAGTTCTGAAGTATACTGATAGATGATGTCTTGCTTTTAATCTGTAAACTAAGATCTAACACATCTTAACCCCTGTGATCTAGAGTGCAGATCAAGGTTTGTTTATCTCAAGCTAATCGACTGATGTCATGACATTTACTGGGACGGTAAATATTGCATCACTCTTGAACCCTTTCGTCTTTGAAAGAAGGTCAAGGTCATTCAATTGTACAAATTTGGTAGCCATTCATCCAAACATTTCCTTCTCAGGTGACTTAAATCTAGCTGAACAGAACCTGAACCTCACCGAAGATGTCTGCACCCCTGACTTTGTTCTTGAACAAATGATGGAAATGATACATTGTATCTAGCCAAAGATAACAAAGTTATACAGGAACATCTACAATGGGCACATGGTCATTCATTTCTGATGTCCAAGGTCCATGGCCCTAACAATATGACCTTAGTTCAAGGTCACCACATTCAAAGATGTGAAAATGTTCCTATGGAAAACATGAAAATAGTATGCTATGTAAAATCATATAAAAATGATATCTTTGTGGTAAAATCCCTTGGGCATTTAAAAAATATCAGGGTCTATCGATGGCTTGAAATAAATCAAAAAGAACAATTCATGATTTTTTCTAATTTTCAGATATTTTGAAAGATACTTGATATTTTGATAGAGTAATTATCAAAACAAATATAAACATAATTGTAGATATCAGATCATTATAACAAGAAAAATGCAAGGCATCAAAAGTGTGAAAACAAAAGAGCAAGTTCAGCAATACATACAGAAGATGTTTTACAATGTGGTGTATTATAATATCTATATACTGTATTGATTGCTGTAGGCCAACTGATCAGTCACATAACGCATTCTTCCACCAATCAATGCTCCACAAACATAGCTCACAGAAAAAGTCAAATTGGACAAACATATTCCAGCCTTTTCCTGTTGTAACAGTTATACAAATACACCGATAATACCAGACATTATACTGTTGTAACAATTATACAATGGACAGGATATACCAGTCCTTATATGGTTGTAACAATTATACAATGGGCAGGAAACACCAGACCTTATATGGTTGTAACAATTATACAATGGGCAGGAAACACCAGACCTTATATGGTTGTAACAATTATACAATGGGCAGGAAACACCAGACCTTATATGGTTGTAACAATAATACAATGGGCAGGAAATACCAGACCTTATATGGTTGTAACAATTATACAATGGGCAGGAAACACCAGACCTTATATGGTTGCTACAATTATACAATGGGCAGGAAATACCAGTCCTTATATGGTTGTAACAATAATACAATGGGCAGGAAACACCAGACCTTATATGGTTGTAACAATTATACAATGGACAGGAAATACCAGACCTTATATGGTTGTAACAATTATACAATGGGCAGGATATACCAGTCCTTATATGGTTGTAACAATTATACAATGGGCAGGAAACACCAGACCTTATATGGTTGTAACAATTATACAATGGACAGGAAATACCAGTCCTTATATGGTTGTAACAATTATACAATGGGCAGGAAATACCAGTCCTTATATGGTTGTACCAATTATATAACGAACAGGAAATGTCAGTCTTTATAAGGTTGTAACAATTATACATTATACACACATATATATATATGTATGACTAACTTATGACCTATTCTGTTGGCTTTTGTAGAGATGCCTGGTGCTTATCCTCCGGAGACTTCAGGTAACTGTAAACATAGCAAAGGGAAAATTAGGTAATCTGAATGTACATTTATGAAGGATTATTCTATAAATTTCTATATGACTTAAAGCACCATTCTATGTTTGTTGAATATGAAATCGTTGTGCATTATACACAAATAGATGAATCAGTTAGCACATGTACTTAGTGATTGAGTAAATATTGGGAAAAATGGATCCTTGCGGTCTATACATGTACCTTATACCTGCATTAAATTCAATTAATCTATTTTCATGGATCAATTATACAGATAATTACAAAGAGTATTCCCTTGTCTCCAATCCCAACTTTAAACTTCCTTCTCTTCCATCCCAGCTTCAGACTCTCCTCTCTCCCACCCGAGCTTCAGACTCTCCTCTCTCCCACCCCAGCTTCAGATTTCCCTCTCTCCCACCCGAGCTTCAGACTCTCCTCTCTCCCAACCGAGCTTCAGACTCTCCTCTCTCCAACCCCAGCTTCAGATTTCCCTCTCTCCCACCCCAGCTTCAGATTTCCTCTCTCCCACCCCAGCTTCAGATTCTTCTCATTCCATCTTCGGATTACCCTTTCTGCCATCCCAGCTTCAGACACAACCTCTCTCCCATTCCAGCTTCAGACACAACCTCTCTCCCATCCCAGCTTCAGACTCAACCTCTCTCCCATCCCAGCTTCAGATTCAACCTCTCTCCCATCCCAGTTTCAGACTCAACCTAGCTGTCTCCCATTCCAGCTTCAGACTCAACCTCTCTCCAATACCAGCTTCAGACTCAACATCTCTCCCATCCCAGCTTCAGACTCAACCTCTCTCCCATCCAAGCTTCAGACTCAACCTCTCTCCCATCTCAGCTTCAGACACAACCTCTCTCCCATCTCAGCTTCAGACTCAACCTCTCTCCAATACCAGCTTCAGACTCAACCTCTCTCCCATTCAATCTTTGGATTCCCCTCTCTCCCATCCCAGCTTCAGACTCAACCTCTTCTCCCATTCAATCTTTGGATTCCCCTCTCTCCCATCCCAGCTTCAGACTCAACCTCTCTCCCATTCCAGCTTCAGACACAACCTCTCTCCCATCACAGCTTCAGACACAACCTCTCTCCCATCGCAGCTTCAGACACAACCTCTCTCCCATCTCAGCTTAAGACTCAACCTCTCTCCCATCCCTGCTTCAGACACAACCTCTCTCCCATTCCGGCTTCAGACTCAACCTCTATTCCCATCCCAGTTTCAGACTCGACCTCTCTCCCATACCAGCTTCAGACACAACCTCTCTCCCATCCCAGCTTCAGACTCAACCTCTCTCCCATCCCAGCTTAAGACTCAACCTCTCTCCTATTCCAGCTTCAGACACAACCTCTCTCCCATACCAGCTTCAGACACAACCTTTCTCCAATCCCATCTTCACACTCAACCTCTCTCCCATCCCAGCTTCAGACTCAACCTCTCTCCCATTCCAGCTTCAGACTCAACCTCTCTCCCATTCCAGCTTCAGACTCAACCTCTCTCCTATCCCAGCTTCAGACACAACCTCTCTCCCATACCAGCTTCAGACACAACCTTTCTCCAATCCCATCTTCAGACTCAACCTCTCTCCCATCCCAGCTTCAGACTCAACCTCTCTCCCATTCCATCTTCAGACTCAACCTCTCTCCCATCCCAGCTTCAGACTCAACCACTCTCCCATACCAGCTTCAGACTCAACCTCTCTCCCATTCCAGCTTCAGACTCAACCTCTCCCCCATCCCAGCATCGGACTCCCTTCTCTCCCAACCCAGCATCATCTAATCCTAGCTTCAGACAATTGCAGTTGGCACTAGATGTAACCAGAACATTGTGAGTGCTCCCTAGCATGATCAAAGTAAAGAATGATCCGACCCAATCATAAAGTAAAGAACGGTAATTAGTAAGGATTTCTTGTGAAATGATATCAACAGATGACACGATGTTCCTGTACTTACTAGTGATGTGTAAACCGCATTAATTGTACTAGCTGTGTAGTTTCATTTGTTGCATGACAGGCAAACAGGAGCATGTTCCTTGGCTGCACTTTCCATGCAAACCGCATAAACAACATGGAATATATACACAGGGCTGAAAATAGTACCAAACAATAATTACCTGGTACATCTAGGTAGTAGTTTTTCATATATTGGTGTAAAGGAAACACAAGACTGTTTGAAAACACATTAACATGTTAGTATTTTGCAATGGTCATTTTACTTACTACCTGTGACCATTTTACCCAACTGGTTATTTTACACACAACTGTGGTCATGAAACCCACCTTTCGTCATTTAACTACTACCTGATCATTTTACCTAATATCTGTATTGAACTAGACATAATCACTTTACCTACCTGTAGTCATTTTACCGCTGATCATTGTTGGATCTTTCTTCAGGTCCATCATAGCAGCTATTGGCAGGCCCCAGTTGGCAACTAGAAACAAGATCACATTTTAAATTCATCAGCTGTCAAAAACTGCTATTGTTGTTTATCTGACATATCTGTGGGCTCTCTAACTACTATTATCTATAATTATAATCTATTGTTTTTCTGATATCTTCCTTCAGTAAAGTAACCCTGGTAATTACTAGCCGCAAGATACTGTTCGGCTATGGAGATCTTCTCTTTAGCTGGATCGGTTGAGCGTAAGACTAGTAAGCCAGAGGTCCCGGGTTCAATCCCAAGCCTGACGTCTCCCTAGTTACTATAGCCACTGTAACCTTGTCTGATGTCTCCCTAGTTACTATAGCCACTGTAACCTTGTCTGACATCTCCTTAGTTACTATAGCCACTATAACCTTGTCTGACATCTCCCTAGTAACTATAGCCACTGTAACCTTGTCTGACATCTCCCTAGTTACTATAACAACTGTAACCTGGTCTGACATCTCCCTAGTTACTATAGCCACTGTAACATTGTCTGACATCTCCCTAGTAACTATAGCCACTGTACCCTGGTGACATCTCCCTAGTTACTATCGCCCTAACCTTCTGACATCTCCCTAGTAACTATAGCCACTGTAACCTGGTCTGACATCTCCCTAGTTACTATAGCCACTGTAACCTTGTCTGATGTCTCCCTAGTTACTATAGCCACTGTAACCTTGTCTGACATCTCCCTAGTTACTATAGACACTGTAACCTTGTCTGACATCTCCCTAGTAACTATAGACACTGTAACCTTGTCTGACATCTCCCTAGTTACTATAGCCACTGTAACCTTGTCTGACATCTCCTTAGTTACTATAGCCACTGTAACCTTGTCTGACATCTCCCTAGTTACTATAGCCACTGTAACCTTGTCTGACATCTCCCTAGTAACTATAGCAACTGTAACCTTGTCTGACATCTCCCTAGTTACTATAGCCACTGTAACCTTGTCTGATGTCTCCCTAGTAACTATAGCAACTGTAACCTTGTCTGACATCTCCCTAGTAACTATAGCCACTGTAACTTGTGGTTTGTCTGATATGTCCCTAATTACTTTATCAAGTGACATACATTTATAAAGGATTAGAGACTCCACTAGTTTGGAGACTGACATAGGGTGCACTTTTGTATTTGTCTATACTATATCACTACTACAATACCAGAAGACATCAGGCAAAATTTTATCAGAGGTCTGCTATTAATATCTTTTGTAAAATTACATCAACTTTTTCACAATCATTTCCTAATAAACTTAATAAAGCAATGTAAATGCAATCAGCTTTTAATTGATCCAATTATGAAAGAAAATTCATATTAGCACTTTTGGAGAAAACTTGCTAAGAAATAAACCACATCTGATGTAAAAATTTTAATAACTTTACAGCTGTGTTTGTAAGGTGGCTAGTGATACGTTTTGTATCGAGATATAGGGGTCACGATACGATATGTATCATGATGTATACATGAGAAGCTGTATTCCATCATACAATAGTTATGTTTGTTTTTGTGGTATTTCAGGAATATTTGAGTCTTTGTCTACATTTATTACAAAAAACATAGTTTTGTCTACATTTATTACAAAAAACATAGTTTTTGTCTGTTTCCCACAAAACTGTCTTTCTTTGAAAGAACTCCAACAGGCAACTTTATATAGGCCGCTGGAAAAGCCTTGTCAGCCATGTTGTTTACTACAAAACATAAGCTAACATTGGTCAAGGGAGATAACTACAAGTTTTCAAGTATCGTGATACAAATCAAGGATAGACGATGCATCGATGCACCACTCTGTGATCCAATACATTGAATCGTTATACCACTACAAAATATGTTTCAAAAACTTAATCAGTGCATGTAGAATTTATTCAGCCTTTTACAGATTCAAAAATTAACACGAATGGACAAGAATTTTTGGAGAAAAGTGGTTGATAATAAGGTAGTTTAGATAATTTGATTTTATCTCGCTACATCATTATTAACAGACAGTTTCCAATCCCTATATGTACGTCCCTGCTGTATCCACTGTAACTTGTGGTTTGTCTGACATCTAATTACTTAGTACCTTTACCTATACTGTATACATTTTTTTCCTGGACTAAGCAGAAAATGAAAAGTTTTATGTTTCTCCAATATAAATATAGACCAGTATTAATATGACGGTTTGTTTTGAAACCACAGGTAAATATTTCCAGATTTACTTACCAGGCCCCCAGAAATGCTACAACAGAACAGAAAAGAGGTAGTTAGAATGATCCCATATCAAACATTTAATTACTATTAATGAGATACATAGGAAATGGATGTCATATTCTAATTATCTAAATCTGTAAAGCATTCCGCATACCAAGAAAGCTCTTTCTGTAATTCAAAGCTTAATAAATATAATAGGATTTAGATAACCGTATCAATTTATTCTTGGTGTGTAATATTAACAATCTATTGTCAATTTCTATAACTTAATTATCCTGGAATACATTGTACTTCATTACAACTGACACCTTATATCATAGAATCACCAAAAACAAAGGTCTTACCACTGTTTTCACACACAATTTTCCACAAAATTTCCGCAAATGCATCTTCCAATACTGTACAGAGATTTTCATTGTTGCATTAGTAATCCAGAAAGGAAATTTTTAGAATTAAGTCAAAAGTTGTTTTTTTTACACAATTTTAATAATTTATCTGTACATATAAAAGAGTCACCTTTATTCATGAAAAATTGTCATCTTAGGTTCCTAACTGTTGAATAATCAATCACAATTCACTGGTTTTTTTCACAGTATGTGACAGTTTGGAAAACTTTGAAATTGATCTTAATCAGCTAAATTTTTCCATAAAATGTTCTGAATTTTTTAAATTACTTGAATTAGTGCCCATTAGACACGATTATTAACATATTATACTTACTGTGCTGTTTGTAGTCATCAATCAATTCCACAACAGGAGGATATGAAATTAAAAAGTAAATCATTAATAACATTTTTGATTGTCTACACTTGTACAAATTAAAGTTTTAAGTCTGTAGATAGCTGACATATGATCATAAGAACAAATAAAAGAAACATTGCTAATGTGTAATAGTCTAGGACTAAAATTCTTTCACAGAGAAAGGTTTTATTTACATGTAGATGGTCAAGACATTATGTCGAATACAGATCAGTTAATAGTACTGATACATTTCATTATAGCCATAATAATAACTATTGATTCAAAGTTGTTATATTTGTTTAGCCGGTTCTTAACAAAATCATTACTGAGTAATGTATCAGGAAACCTACTTTCGTTTTGCAAGCAGTCGTCATTATCAAGGCAAGGGCAAAACATTAGCCGAACTACAGTCTGGAAATAAATTTTACCTCATCAAGTATTTGCCCCATGTCATTCCAGCCATTCTGACAGTTCTAACAGTGGTGATGCTGGAGAAGAGAATTCTACTGATAAGGCGAGCGGACCGGACAGGTGCAAGATCAAAGGGCCGAATATGTGTGTGACCTCTGTAAGCGCAATAGAGATACAGATTTTTTTTATAATCTCTAAACGTAGCCAATAAATTCTATGGAATATTTACGCTTACACAAATGAAAACTTGTGTGAGATTGTTGATGTCAGATTTCGAAATTTATCAATATAAAGTAGGCCTATTTTTCAAAATAAATATCACACAATTCGTTAAGAGATAATTAGTTTTAGCTTAAAGGTTACAAAACCGAAGAAAGATGGCGGCTCAACTGATGCCAAATCCACCGCTCACAGCAGCAGAAAGGGCTTGTCGATCAGTGTTTGGTAAGTAAATATGTAACCCCGTTAATAATTCAGTTAATTTTGAAATATTTTTTCTTGTTATTATTTAGACAGGATATTCAAGGTATATCGCTTTACAATGCAACACCCCTATGAATTGATACTGTAGCCGGTCGCTAAAAGTGCACGTGTGACCATATATATAGCCTAGGCTACTAGAGAGGCAAATAGCCGCAACGCATTTTAACAAAATCGTATAAAGATTCGCCCATCTAATTGTATGCAATAGTCTGTGCCAAAACTACGAGTTTAAATTACTGTAATCACTAATGTAATCACAGAGGCTTTGTAAAAAAAAAAAACTCCCAAGGGAAATAACTCGTACATAGGTTGTGATGTTTATAAATGAATACAAACGCCTGCGCGCAGATGCATATATATGTTAAGCATTTGATTCCCTAAACTATTGTTTTTTTTGTCAATTTTGCTACGTTTGCATTGATATAACTATATCAGGTTGGGGAAAACTTTGGAGTATGGATTTGTTACTAAATTTATTTTTTTTTTGAAATAGCCTCAACAGTAAATTTTACTAGATATTATTTATGACACATTAATATTTACGAGAATGAAAATAATATTTTACTAAAAGATGTTTACTGATATTGTTGATTTCTAAAAACCTTGATGTTACATATATACTCTACCAGGAGTATTTCATCATTTTTTGGTATTTTCCAACATGAAAAAAATTAGTATGATGTTTCATGACTTAAAAATGTATGGAATTAACAGAAACCTACAGGATTGGATAAAACATTTTTTTGAAAATAGGAAGCATTATGTACAAGTGAATAGAGCACAATCCAAATGCAGAGCATCACCAGTGGAATAGTGCAGGGATGAGAACATATGATGGCAAGAAAGAAGTCCTGGAAAACATTAAAATGAAAAAGATATTGGAAAAACCATTGACTGACACGTAATATTTGAACAAATGAACAAGCCAAATCAGATCATTGGGCCAAGGAGACGAACATTTATTCATCTAGATAACAGGACATTATGTTTGTTATTTAAAGCATTGGTTCGTTCATATGTGGAGTACACAAGTTATGTCTGGTCACTGTATAAGAAAAAAAATCCCAAAATTTACAGTTTACTCATGAAAAAAAAAATATCCCAATTCACCTATTTTCTTCCCAAAATGAGACAAATAGACTCCATCCCAAACAAGTGAGAAAAACCCTGACTATATGTTCAGTTATATCCATTCTGTTCCTCAAGTTGAAGTTAATTAAATTAACCTGTTGTGAGTGTTATAATTCATCTGATGTATGACTAAATTCTTTTTTATTTTGTCAGTTGGAAACATTCCATATGAAGCTACAGAAGAACAGTTACGAGAAATATTTACTCAAGCTGGACCTGTAGTAAGTTTCAGGTATGGAAATAAAGGAGTTTTTCTTTGTTGTTGATATTTACATAATTTACTGATATCTGAACCAAAAGCCAGCTACTGTATTTGACCTAATAAGGGCGCAAGGCGCTGGTCATTGACAGTGGGGGCGCCCTTGTTAAGATTAGTTATTCTGAAGTTTTATGAAACGGACTATACCTTATAGCAGAATACCCAAGGCTGTGGAAACAGTAAAATATTCGGTCCTAAAAATATTCCAGGTGAAGATATCTATTCATTATCATATATTAAGCTTAAACATCACTTGAATATTCCTGTAAACTTGTAAACCATGCCAGCTGATCTTTAGACCAGAGAACGTGTGTTCCACCATTTATGTTCAAATGGAACTCTTTTGTGTTCTATTTATAGACACAGGTGATTTCCCATATAATATCAGACATCATTTTCTTTTACGTAATAATTGATTTACAATGTCTTTTACTAGCTTTCTGTTCTGAACAAAAGTTACTTATCAACAAGAATGAAGTCTTTTACTTGATCTTCAAATAAAGATGGTAAATTATTATTTGTATGTGTGTTTAGTTTCGGGTGCTCTTTGCACTGACATGTCATCTCTGTAGGAATAGACAAAATGTGGCGAAAACTTGTGTTCCAGTTACTTAATTTGCTGAAGAAAATTGAACACAAAGTAGCAAAACATTTCACATGAATTATTACTTTTGAACACCATTTTGACACTTACTTAAAGATTTATTTCCTTGAAATAAGGTAGGGGCGTCCTTATTGGGTCAAATACGGTATGTATTTCAACAGATCAAATGGACAGATAGATATTACTGTTCTGCAGTTTCTTCACCGAGGTTGCAAGTACATATTGTAGGGGTGAAATGGTTTACTGCGGTGTAATTATCTGAACCACAATAATTTTCTTTCGGTTTGGTACATGGTATAGCAACGGCAAATTACGGTACATGCATAATGAGCAGTAAATTTTTGTATGGGTGTCTATTCACTATGTGCCGGCGGAAGGTAGGCCGACAAGATATATAAAAGCTGGTTTCTGATCAATTAGTCAAGCGAATTTGATGATTCCAAATCGGAAGAGGCCTTACATTATTTTAGGAAAATGGTGCCAGTGCTAAGAGATTCCCCAGCTTCCTATCGATCTTCCGTATAGAAACATTTTGGTTTCCGATAAAGGATGTGATGACAGCTACATGCTGAATTTGTTTTACAGATTTTCCACATCAGCTATTCATCTATTTGTATTTGTATTTGTATTAAGTCAGAGTCAAAATTGATATCTTCATTTATTTTCAACTGCCACCATTAAAAAAGTTTTGTTGTAAGAAAGAAATTTTCAAAAATTTTGTGTTGGAGATTTTATTCGAGAGCTGTGTGAGACTTTGACACACTTTTTTTATTTTAAACTAGTCGTAAGTTTACCAATTTGTATTTACATTTTCACATTTTTCAATTGTTTGATGTCATCTTTTGCCCATTTTACTCACCATTGCATGGCCCAAATGACCTTTATAGTGTTGATGGACTGTTAAGAAAGTTCTATTAACTAACTAACTTTGACATGTGTGTTCCTTAAGCTTGTGACAAGGCCTTATCATTAGTACATTTGCAGATCTGCTGACTTTGACTGTGACCTTTGATCTACTTTTAAAAAACTTTAACCTCGGACACAGTATGTTAACCATGTGTGATATGGGGTTTTTATATTTGACATACTTGACAACTTCTTGAAAATGGCAGCCTGTAATAGCATATTATGCATTAGTTACATGATATGTTCTACAAACAAGTTGAAAGTAAATTTCTGATTGGTCATTCCCAAAACTCATATCTTCTCACTGTTATTTTCTGAGATATGTCATAACATGCTTTACGACATAAAAACTCAATTCATTTTGATAGCATCAGGGAATAGACCCCAGATCACCAAGCAAGGTGTTGTACCATGGGTGATAATGCAATAACTGACATGTAATTTTGTGTATTTCAGACTTGTATACGACAGAGAAACTGGAAAACCCAAAGGCTATGGCTTTTGCGAGTACCAGGATGTGGAGACGGCACAGAGTGCCATGCGTAACCTTAACAACTATGACTTCAATGGCCGCCCTCTGCGTGTGGGTGTGGCTGCTGGGGAGCAGAATAGGGATGAGATGAAAGGCATGCAGCAGGCCATGGGGGGCCCCCTGCTAGAGGTATGTGCTTGCCAGTGCATTGTACTAGCATTGTGAACTATATTTTATGACCAAGGAATTATGAAACTGTAAATTTACCAATCGGACATAACTATGAATGTTAACATTCTCTATGTATATGTACCATATTACTAGGAAACATTCACACAGTGACAAAAGCGATCATCTCACTAACAAAATTCCTGACCATATATATAAGATATTTATAGAAAAACTTCCACTTCTGTTGCAGTGCTTTGTTAAAATTGGGTCTTCTTTTTTGGCAAGAGTGGCAAAAATTAGATTGTGGCAATAGTTTTCCAGTGTGTACTAGCTGATTTCTTATTGAAAGGTGTAAAATCATTACAATCTCTGAGACCCTGGAAGCTCTTGTACTGAAAAGAAGGCAACTGAAGATGATATATAACAGTTTAATAAATGCTATTAATGCAATTAATTTTTTAATTGCTAAAACCATACAAGTTGCTAACTTTCATAGAAGTGTATTCTAAACTGAGGTAGAGAAAAAACTGTACTATTGTTTCTGATGAAAAGATGAAAAGTTATTTGATGGTTGTTGATGCTTATTGATCTACTTGTATTAATATTTTCAGAGTCCGTTTGGAGATCCTACAGAACCAGAGAAAGCTCCAGAGGCAATATCCAAGGCTGTAGCCAGTTTACCACCAGAACAGATGTTTGAGCTGATGAAACAGATGAAGGTCCTTATAAATGTCCCCATTCAAAAATTTGCTGACATTTCAAATGCAGTACACTAGCTTAAGTAATATTGGATGATACCTATTTTACCTGTCTGTAATGTAGATAAGTTCTCCAGTAGATATTGGAGTGATACCTTCCTTTACCTGTCTGTAATGTAGGTAAGTTCTCCAGTAGATATTGGAGTAATACCTACCTTTACCTGTCTGTAATGTAGGTAAGTTCTCCAGTAGATATTGGAGTAATACCTACCTTTACCGGTCTATAATGTAGGTAAGTTCTCCAGTAGATATTGGAGTGATACCTACCTTTACCTGTCTGTAATGTAGGTAAGTTCTCTAGTAGATATTGGAGTGATACCTACCTTTACCTGTCTGTAATGTAGATATGTTCTCCAGTAGATATTGGAGTGATACCTACCTTTACCTGTCTGTAATGTAGCTAAGTTCTCCAGTAGATATTGGAGTGATACCTACCTTTACCTGTCTGTAATGTAGATAAGTTCTCCAGTAGATATTGGAGTGATACCTATCTTTACCTGTCTGTAATGTAGGTAAGTTCTCCAGTAGATATTGGAGTGATACCTACCTTTACCGGTCTATAATGTAGGTAAGTTCTCCAGTAGATATTGGAGTAATACCTACCTTTACCTGTCTGTAATGTAGGTAAGTTCTCTAGTAGATATTGGAGTGATACCTACCTTTACCTGTCTGTAATGTAGGTAAGTTCTCCAGTAGATATTGGAGTGATACCTACCTTTACCTGTCTGTAATGTAGGTAAGTTCTCCAGTAGATATTGGAGTGATACCTACCTTTACCTGTCTGTAATGTAGATAAGTTCTCCAGTAGATATTGGAGTGATACCTACCTTTACCGGTCTATAATGTAGGTAAGTTCTCCAGTAGATATTGGAGTGATACCTACCTTTACCTGTCTGTAATGTAGGTAAGTTCTCCAGTAGATATTGGAGTGATACCTACCTTTACCGGTCTATAATGTAGGTAAGTTCTCCAGTAGATATTGGAGTAATACCTACCTTTACCTGTCTGTAATGTAGGTAAGTTCTCTAGTAGATATTGGAGTGATACCTACCTTTACCTGTCTGTAATGTAGGTAAGTTCTCCAGTAGATATTGAAGTGATACCTACCTTTACCTGTCTGTAATGTAGGTAAGTTCTCCAGTAGATATTGGAGTGATACCTACCTTTACCTGTCTGTAATGTAGGTAAGTTCTCCAGTATTGATACCTACCTTTACCTGTCTGTAATGTAGTTAAGTTCTCCAGTAGATATTGAAGTGATACCTACCTTTACCTGTCTGTAATGTAGGTAAGTTCTCCAGTAGATATTGGAGTGATACCTACCTTTACCTGTCTGTAATGTAGGTAAGTTCTCCAGTATTGATACCTACCTTTACCGGTCTATAATGTAGATAAGTTCTCCAGTAGATATTGGAGTGATACCTACCTTTACCTGTCTGTAATGTAGGTAAGTTCTCCAGTAGATATTGGAGTGATACCTACCTTTACCTGTCTATAATGTAGATAAGTTCTCCAGTAGATATTGGAGTGATACCTACCTTTACCTGTCTGTAATGTAGGTAAGTTCTCCAGTATTGATACCTACCTTTACCTGTCTGTAATATAGATAAGTTCTCCAGTAGATATTGGAGTGATACCTACCTTTACCTGTCTGTTATATAGGTAAGTTCTCTAGTAGATATTGGAGTGATACCTACCTTTACCTGTCTGTAATGTAGATATGTTCTCCAGTAGATATTGGAGTGATACCTACCTTTACCTGTCTGTAATGTAGCTAAGTTCTCCAGTAGATATTGGAGTGATACCTACCTTTACCTGTCTGTAATGTAGATAAGTTCTCCAGTAGATATTGGAGTGATACCTATCTTTACCTGTCTGTAATGTAGGTAAGTTCTCCAGTAGATATTGGAGTATTGATACCTACCTTTACCGGTCTATAATGTAGGTAAGTTCTCCAGTAGATATTGGAGTAATACCTACCTTTACCTGTCTGTAATATAGATAAGTTCTCCAGTAGATATTGGAGTGATACCTACCTTTACCTGTCTGTAATGTAGGTAAGTTCTCCAGTATTGATACCTACCTTTACCGGTCTATAATGTAGGTAAGTTCTCCAGTAGATATTGGAGTGATACCTACCTTTACCTGGCTGTAATGTAGGTAAGTTCTCCAGTAGATATTAGAGTGATCGTTACATGGACCTTTATATGAATGTTTAATTTGTTACAGATGTGTATCCAGAACAACCCGACTGAGGCCAGGAACCTGCTTCTACAGAACCCTCAGTTAGCATATGCTCTCCTGCAGGCACAGATTGTCATGAAAATTGTTGATCCCCAGGTTGCCATGGTAATGTCACAATTCCTGACTAGCATTGGATTACACTGGTTTAAATGGAACCTGCTTGTTGGTTCATTATTTCATTGGGATTGTGATTTTTTCAACATTTTTTTGAGTGTTTGGTAACAAAAAAAGACAATTTTGTATTGTTGGTTGTTATTAAGACATTTAAGTTGTTTACATGTGGTAATATTACTGGCTATGATCTAGTCAGTTGTTGTCCAGTCAGTTGTCTAGAAATCTAAGCTGTGTACATGTTGTAATAACTATTACAGGCTGTGATCCAGGCTTGTGTTGTATAGATGTTTAAGTTGTTAACATGTTGTATTATTACAGGCTATTAGAGCTGAAACGAATAGCAGATTTTGGCATTCGAATATTCGTTTGGTATATTCGAATAGTATTCGAATATTCGGTAGTGTACAGTCGATACTTAAGAAAATGTAATTATTTCTGATTTATAAGCTTAATAGACGACTGAAAAGCTTTAGATAAGTAACAGTGATATATACAACTGAAGAATGGCCAGAACTAAGTCGGAAGCTCACTTTAATAATCGTAAAAAAAATCACCAAGTTCGCGAAAGTAAATATGGCTGGCCTACCTGATTGACGAGCTTGTGTCTGTCATATTGTCAATGTCAAGAGAAGGAATATTTGCATTATCAGACCAACAAATAATTAAAAATATCAACGTTCACTACATTGGGTCCGTATGTAAAATAACATGAAATAAAAACGACCGCGAACTTTCCACATGGTAAATTTTCCTCTGTCAGTTGAGCGCTTGTAACTGGGAATGTCGCTATTGTTTCAAAGCATTTTATTGACACTGACGTAATGCATATGGCGCACCACATAGTTGACAGTACTGTACACAGTACGGATATGAAAGATAGCAGCACTGTACCTTATTTACGATGTTATGTCAGAAAAATGTTTACATCTTTTCATTCACACGTTTTGGAACCTATTCATGTCAAAATAGTTGTATATACATATATTTTTATGTTAAATTGAATGCTGGATTGGAACGGAAATCTGACGTTTGAACATGTTTTCAATGAGTTTGGCCCGGAGATGATTTGCTATGTTGGATGTATAGTACCTTTGTACGTTAAAACCCCTAAACATAGCTTACATTCTGCTTAAGAATTATTGGAATTTAGCTGGAAATGCTCCCAAACTCAAATGGAACGTTTGTACATGTTTCAGATCAAAGGACGAAGGGAAGTAAATATTGTACCGAATATTCGAATACCATTCCACTATTCGAATATTCGGGGAATTGGTATTCATTCGCGAACATTCGTTTCAGCTCTACAGGCTATATAGCTATGATCCAAGGAGTTGTTGTCTAGAAGTTTAAGTTGTTTACATGTTGTTTTATTACAGGCTATGATCAGGCCAGTTAGTTGTTGTTTAGACGTTTAAGTTGTTTGTTTACATGTTGTATTATTACAGGCCATGTTACATAGAGACACTAACCAGATTCCACCATCAAATGTGCCTCCATCATCACAGCCTGTCAGCCTACCACCACAGCTCAGAATGCCTAGCACGGTCAGTATAATGTCACTATCTTATTACTACATTGCCATGGAAAGTAAATTGTCATTATGCAGTCAGCAAGTATGAAATAAGTACATTTGTCAGTCAATATGAAATCAGTACACTTTCAGTCAGTAGAATATCGGTACACTGTCCTTCAGTATAATATCAGTACTGTCAGTATAGTATAATATCAGTACACTGTCAGTAAATATAACATCAATATACTGTCAGTCAGTATAATAACAGTACAATGTCAGAATGATATCAGTACACTGTCAGTATACTATAATATCAGTATACTGTCAGTAAGTATAATATCAGTACACTGTCAGTAAGTATAATATCAGTACACTGAATCAGTATAATATTAGTACACTGTCGGTCAATATATAATAGCAGTACTCTGTCAGTATAATATCAGTACATATCAGTTTATATTCAGTGGGAACTGGTATATGCTTTACACTGCAGAAGGTATTATCACAAATACATAATTCAGTCTACTGTTCTCCTAACACACAAAGTATTGTATTTTAGGAGAATAGTAGACAGAATTTACTAACACTTTAAGGATATTCCAGTATGCATTTTAAGTCTTTGTATTATAAATATTTTAACTGATTGGTGTTTGTCATTACAGTCCGTGCCACAGGGACCACCTAACTCCATGGGAGGACCCATGCCTATGGGTATCAGTATGGCTCCAGGTAAGGCTGTTCTGTATAGGTACACCAACAGTAATGTACCAGTTTGTCCAGTGTATTAGTTAAGGATATGTATGTAATGTAAAATGGATATAACCCCTTTCTATCAGCTCAACTATTGTCTCCTATGTCTGTCCACCTTGCATATATGGGTGTAAAATGATGATGTTCAGAATCACAAAATCAATGTAAAATGAATCCAACATGGACAGAGAGTATTTTGTGCCAAAATCATTTTATCTGCTGTTAGATATAGCGACACATGGCCAGGATTTTGTTTGTCATTGGTATCAATATCCTTTGAGTTCTATTGATTTTATGTTAATTTTTGTGCAAATCCAATATTAGTAAAGTAGCACAGATTTTTGAATACATGAGTTTATCCTATAATTTGTGTTGACTATCATGAAATGTTTTTATTGGTCTTGACATAAAATTGCCAGCTTCAGAGAAGCATATGTCACAATATGTATAGTACAAAATGTACGATGCAATGTAAAATATATACAGTGTAGTGTAATTTTTTTTTGCTTAGGTCCACATGGACCAGGGGGTCCAGGACCACATGGGCCTGGAGGCCCCGGCTCTCATGGCCCCGGAGGACCAGGTCCACACGGCCCTGGAGGTCCAGGCCCACATCCAGGTGGTCCACATGGCCCAGGAGGTCCTGGGCCACGTGGGGTTCCCGGTGCTCGTGGTCCTGGGGGACCTGGTCCTGGTCCACATGGGCCAGGTGGACCAGGTCCTGGAGGGCCGAGGATGGGTGGCCCAGAAATGATGGGAAGACCTCAAGGATCATTGATGGGTAAGTGGAGTTTCAGAAGTGTTATTCAGTTACTAATTTATTTGTGAGATTTTCAGCTCTGGTTATACGTAGGATTTTCAGCTCTGGTTATTTTGTGGGATTTTGAGCTCTGGTTATTTTTTGGGATTTTCAGCTCTGGTTATTTTTTGGGATTTTCAGCTCTGGTTATTTGTGGGATTTTCAGCTCTGGTTATTTTTGGGGATTTTCAGCTCTGGTTATTTTTTGGGATTTTCAGCTCTGGTTATTTGTTGGATTTCATTATCAGTAATTGGTTCATAGAAGTCATAATTAATTAATCTATATCATACTGTATCCACACATACTATTGTTTATAGTGATTATCATATAATTATCATATAATAGTGAAAAATTGTATCATCCAAAAATAGATTTGAAATTGACTTAAATTTATCAGATTAAATGGGGACCTTAGGATTTTCTGAAAATAAGTTAAGTCCTTTCTTAATTCCTGTGGTGCAAAAGACTTTAGAAATAATACAAATGCTCTGAAGTTGTAGCAGGTTCTTATATTGGATGTTATTGCATGTTATACAGGTCCAGGTGGTCCTCAGCCAAATATGGGCGGGCCGCAGCCTAACATGGGTGGACCACCGATGAGGCCAGAAATGACTGGTCCACCTCAGTCTCGCCCAGAACAGAGGGACCCCAGAATGGGGGACGGGCGAGGTATGCCTCCGAGATCTGTTCCCAGTGCAGCCCAAACTGGTATTCCAGGATTGCCAAATCTGTCGCTGGTAAGTGAATTTGTCATGGTCGTTAAATGAATGTGCAAACATGGACAAAATTGATGTGATTTTATGAAATTAACATCCTTCTATATATAAGATGTCACACCCTAATAGTAATTTGTCAGTGCTGATGACATGTCCCATAATACATTATACGTGTACACCACAATAGATTGAAGCTATATGGAAACATCACATTATTAATCTAGCTATTATCAGCCAATTTCATTAGTCTTTTAGGTCACACTAGACAATTTTATAACTGAATAACTTGTATACAAATTTTTCCTGAACCTCTTAACAGATTCGATCAGTAATTCATTATGACATTGTAGATTTTGCTCAAATTTAATTGTTAGGCCTAAGGGTTTCAATAATTCTCTTGGTGGCTTTGAATGCAATGCTCACAATATGAAGACTTGGTGTGTATTTCAGGTCTGATATAGCACATTTGTTTTCCAAACCCAATCACCTGCTCAAAATATAGAATATAGAGTCGTTTTTGTATTATGAATTATTTCCACTACCTACGTACCCTAAATTTATTACAAATCATTGTTAGGACCAGGAAGTCCTATGTTGATGTATGCATTCACATTGGGCCTCTTGATTATTATGAACAAGAAGATAATCCCAATGATAAACACACTGCCAGGTGCATCATTATGACAATGTATTGATAGAATCACTCAGTCACTCATACAGAAGAATCTAAGCTGTAAATGCACAATGACCTTTATGGGATCCCTTGTTACTAGTCAATTCTCTCGTATCCAGGGCGGCCTACAGTTACCAGGAGGTATGCCAAACATGTCAGCTGGAGCCTCAATCTCGGCACAAGATCAAGAGAAGGTGAGTCTTCAATTCTTAAATATTCTGCAGCTTACAGTGTATGTACCATACTTTCCTGTGTATACTCACTCAAGGGGATAGCCTGCGAGAATCTAAATGTAGCATTTGTAAAAAGATAATGGTAAGACTTTAAAATTGTGGAAGAAATCAGAGAAACGTCAGGACTTAACAGGATAGACATAAAGATATAGGAAGAGGGGTAGCTATTATAACCCAGATAAGAAATTATGTAAAATAACTTGGTATGCATTTTTAGAGAATAAAAATGTTATAGAAATGTTATTATAAGCTCACCTGGTCCAAAGGATCAAGGTGAGCTTATGCCATATTGTAGTACCAGTTGTCAGTCTGTGCATCAATAATTTCTTTATACAACTTCTTGGCCACAGATTAGAATTTAACTTTGTTTGAATGGAAGGATCCCTAAGTGGTAGGGATTCAAAATTTGACATCCAAGGGGGGCTCAGGGAAGTGGCCTTATAGCGGAAATTTAGCTAAGTTTGAAATCATTCTTCTGCTAGGAATTTGTTTCATATTTGGTCTGAATCATCCTTGTATGAACGGGAACCATATTGAATAAACAGCTGGTCTGCCCCCTGGGCCTGAGGGTGGAGTTTTACAGGAAAAATATGGCAAATTCATTGAAGTCCTACCTGTAGGAATGAAAGGACTTAGTCCAAGTTTGGTCTGAAGCATCCTTAGGTGAATAGGAAACATTTTGTATAAACAGTTGACCATGGTGTGGCCCCAGGGCCTGAGGAGTTGAGTCTTGAAGGGATGATATCGCAAATTCATTAAAATACTTCTTCTAGCTGTAGGAATCAAAGGCCTTGGTCCAAATTGGTTTGAAGCATCTTTATGTGAATGGGAATCAATTATGTATGAACAATGGGTCTGGCTCCCTGGGGCCTGAGGGACAGGGTCTGATAGGGGAAATCTAACAATTCTTTAAAATCCTCTTCCTACTAATATTTTGCTATAATATCTGCTATATCAAGCTGAGCAATACAGTCCCTCTGGGCCTCTTGTTTTATTAGGCTATATACCATAAAGTATTGCACATATACATAAACAATACCTACAAATATATATCATTGGATTGTATATTGTTTCCCCTCTGCTTTAGTATCTGCCGATACATTATCTTTGATGAGAATGCTGATATTTTGTTGTGCAATGAGTTTAGAAAGACATTGCATGACAGGTAATGGATTAATATTATTGTGTTCCTATAATGTTTCAGGCTGCCCTGATCATGCAGGTGTTACAACTGACAGACCAACAGATAGCCATGCTCCCTCCAGATCAGCGACAGAGTATCCTCATTCTCAAGGACCAAATAGCCAAGAGTGCAAACCCATAGACTCTTATCATTGTTTTCTCTCACACACCGTCATCATCCAGAGTAGGCACAGTCTTGGGCTAAACACCTTTCATATGGATATAGCATTGTATATACAGTATTGAACGATACATTTATAATATCTGTATCTGTTTAATTGGGGAGATATATGAAACGGTTTAATTTTCAAGAACGTAACGTAAGATTTCATCTTTGTTGGGCTGAAGACTGTGTCAGAAAAGTTGCAAACTTAAATTTTACACAGTTGATGTATGGAGTATGGAGGAATTGGTGCCTAAATGTGTCCAAAACATGGTCAAAGGTTCATTGTAGGGGTCACAAAACATGATGATTATTAAACTGTTATTGTTTCATTTGTCCAGAATTTGAATTTCGAATTATTGCAATAAATTACATGTACATATAACAATCATTGTACAATTCATTATTTGGTTGGAGGTGAAATCATCTTTTTATTTGATGAAAGTATAGTTTGACCAACACATGGGTTACTTGAATGAATCAGAACAAAAGTTTGTTCTATTTTTAGATTGGTTTCATTGCAATAGCTACATCAACAGAATGACAAATTATACAAACAGAGATTAATTTTGTCATTCAATGTAAACAATATCGTTATGTGTGGAGATCAGAAAGTTAGGAATGATCATTATTAGTGATTGAAATACTAATAATAATTGTTAAATTTCATGGGGCAAATATTTCGTGATTGTTCATTTTCACAAGGCTTTCTTGCTTGTTCAATTTCATGAGGTTAACATTTTGTGGTTGTTCGATTTCACGATGTTAACATTTCGTGGTTGTCCCAGTGGATATTGACTCATCATTTGTGTATAGTTGGGCTGTATTCAGTGACCACGAATATACAGAAAGCAATTTCCCCATGAATATTAACAATTGTATAGTATTGTCTTTCATTGTCATGAAAGTTGAGAGTTTTTCTCTCTGTATGAAAATGTGGTGAGTGATATGTAAGGATGAGAGAGCTGTCCATAACTCATCTTTTGATGTCTGGTTATTAAAGATATATATATTCAACATACATGTTTTAGTCAGTTTGTGTGTCAGATCTGAATACATGTATAATAAAACAAAAAAAATTCAATATGTGTAAGAATTATTTATTGTGTTTTGTAACACTACATATTGGTTAAGTTGAGATATCGGTAGCTGTTTGATACAAGATAGAAATCACATATATTGTGTATGCAGTCGTATAAGCTATTGCTACGATGTATTAACTACTCACTAATTTGAAGTCCACCATTATCAGTGTCTCCCAAATTTTGAAGCGGTTTATATGAAAATGGATAATGACTGGTTTGAATCAATCACTGTGCTCCATCATTTGGCTTCTAGGTACTCTCTTCCTCCAAACCCAACTGGAGGCTCTGGACTGCTCTTTGCCTTTCCAGCCAGGCCTTTTCACTCCCAGAGCGCTGAGCGTCCTCCACACTGACTGCAGGAAAACCCCTGCACCCAACCTCCACAGGGAAGTTCCATGTTCGCCATGCCTGCTCCTGACACTCTGCCAACAAGTCTTCATACTTAGCACGCTTCCTCTCATTTGCCTGCACACACCTCTCTTCCCATGGTATGCTCAGTTCTATCAGTAGTAGCTTCTTTCCCTTAGACCACAGTACAATATCTGGCCTAAGGGAGATCTTGACTATGTTAGTAAAAGATGATATTCCGTGCAGATCCACATCTCTTTTCAAAAAAATTGGCCTGAGAACCACGTAATATAATTTAGCTTTATTGATATTTCTTCAGAAACACTGAAGGGATATTTCTCAAACTTCACACACTGGTTCCCCTTGGTCCGTAGCTGTGCCCATTTCATTTTGAATATGATCAGAAAAAACTAAATGGCTGACAGACAGCCATCTTGGATTTTGCAAGTTGCAGTTTGTTATCCCAAAGAGCAGGTGACATAGGTATCTCCAAGTCTGCATTGGTGTCATTGTCCACACACAGATTTCCTTGTGATAACTCAAGTTTCCTTGGGCCAATCAAACTCAAACTTCATGCATACAGTATCTTACTTAGCAAAATTACTTGCTTGGAATTGCTTTTCAGGTCCAAATGTAGGTCCTTGGAATTGCTTTTCATGTTCGAAGGTCAAGGTCACTCATTAAAAATATATGTATATATATTTTCCTTGCGATAACATCTAAAGTTCCTTTGAGCCCGTCAAACTGTATTTCATGCAGTTTTTACTTACCAAAAGTGTTTGCATGGGATTATTTTTGGCTCATTCAAAGGTCAAAGTCACTTACTATAAATAGAAAATCTGTTTTCATGAAATAACTCATAATCACCTAACTTTCTGCGCAGGCGACATGCCCACTTCCGTGGAATTCTTGTCTTGAGACGTGCACATACAGGTTACCATTGGTCCCTTTTTGTGACCATTCAATTTTGAGTGTGATCGCTACAAAAATAAAATGGCGTAAGTTTTTGTTAGCGGAAGTTTGCACAAAATGTTTTTAAGTTTGAGAAAAAATACAGTTTCATACATATTGCTCAAAATAACCATGCCGTTATGGTCACAAGTGTCTATAGCCGGTAGTGCGAGCGCTTGTTTGACCAGATTTTACTTTATCAAAGCATAAACTTTGATTCCCTTTTGACCTTGAAATGCAAATGAAGGCTGTAAATTATACAATCTAATTAAAATCAAGATGGTCATTCTCACTACATTACATGTAACGTAGTGAGAATGACCATCTAAATTTTAATTAGATTGTAATAACATTTTTGGCCTGTAGGAAGGCATTTCATTCTTCAAAAATGGTCTTATCATACACTATATAGAACTCTGATCATAGCAAGTAGTCCGTCTTGTGGAAAAATAGTTCAACAGCGGAGTTTGAGTTAAAATGTTCAGATTTTTGAAATTAGCCCCAAACTCCACTATTTAACTATTTGTCTCGAAAGCATTCGTCTTACTGTGCCCAGATGTGTTAATAGTATTTAATATGGGCATTTTTAGTAATTGAAATGCCTTCCTACATTTCATATTTGTGTAATATAATTCACAGCCGCCATTTGCATCTCAAGGTCAAAAGAAAATCGACGTTTATGCTTTGATAAAATAAAATCTCGTCAAGCAAGCGCTCGCACTACCTCCTATAGACACTTGCGACCATAGCCGGCATGGTTATTTTGTACAATATGACTGATCCACATGAGCTGTATTTGTTCTCCTGAAACAGGCTTTCCATGTCTGTTTTGCCGAAATCTGTATAAATATCACTTGATTTACTATGTTAGTATTTACATGAACCTTAAAGCAGGCCCAGTTCGTGTTAATATTGGAGTTTCAATATCTCTTTGGTATGATACAATTTAGGACAGTGGTGTCCTGTAGCAGTGATGTGATGGTGTGTTCCTAAACCCCGCCCATGTACAATACATTTGGAGCACCAGTAGTATCCAGTATTCAAATGGATTACATTCAAATAATGTGATTGAGGAAAGTGATTATAGTGTAATTCTGGGATTATGCATGTGCCTTTCGGATGATGAACCAAATCACACAATTAAAGTGTGATAAAGCATATGTTCAACACCACATCTAAAATGTTTTCAACAAAGGTCTATCATAGCTATATTTATGGGATTATATACGAATCAATCAACGGATATAATATCAAAGGAATTTGGTGTCATAAATTGTGGAAAAAAGCGCCATTCAACTGCAACTACACAATGTTATTGCCAAAATTACGAATCCAAAGAAAATACAATTATGCTGGGAATATGTCTCTCAGTGTTAAGATATGTACATACATATCTATTTTCCATGTAAAAAGAGCATTCCGTGATTCATACCTGCTATTATAGGAAAATTATAATGCATGAGAAATCAATTATGGGAACATTTAATAGCGAATAAACTTTTAAGAATGTTGATATTTAAACCTTGTTACACTTAAGAGATGTTTATTTTCACATGTATTGCTTGTTTACACGTAATCCCGTTGTTGATATAACTGTTTTCATTTGTCTAGCATTGCCATGTGCTCCTTTAAAATCTTACCCGTATCTGTCCAATAAGTTACCCGTATCTATCCAATAAGGTATCTGTAACCGTCAAATAAGTTACCCGTAACTTTCCAATAATGTATCTGTCCAATAAGTTACCCGTATCTATCCAATAAGTTACCCGTATCTGTCCAATAAGTTACCCGTATCTGTCCAATAAGTTAACCGTATCTGTCCAATAAGTTACCCGTATCTATCCAATAAGGTATCTGTAACCGTCCAACAAGTTACCCGTAACTTTCCAATAAGGTACTGCAACCGTCAAATAAGTTATCCGTAACTGTCAAATAATGTGTTACCGTCCAATAAGTTACCCGTATCTGTCCAATAAATTATTCTTGATATAGAATCTAGTAGTTTTAATACTCATTGCTGTTGGCCCGGAAGGAAGTGCACGATGGATCTTACACGTCATTGTGATTTGACTGCTTTTGAAAGAGTCAATGCCACTTTTTATCCGACGGGCGTTAATTATTCCATCCCATGGTACTCTTGCTTGCTAATACATTTTGTCACACACGTTGTTTCACTCTACAGAGCGATCTGGAGACCTATAATCAACTACTAGTTATTATATTTTTGTCTGTCTTCATTGTTGTCTATTCCGTAAGTAGTACACGTTAACCTGATAGTACTGATAAGCTTGCCACCTTGTAAAGACATTAATCAATATGGCGTCAAAGTACCTAGTGTTTCTATTGCTGTTGGTACAAGTAGTTGGTACACTAGCTGTCCCGGATAATGAGGATTCCATCGAAATGCGATTTCGAAAAATGGAGAGAGACTTTTCTCTGTCCATAAAAACTCTTAAATCCGAGCTGAAAGACACTCAAGACAAACTGAGATACGCTCAGGCGGAAATTGAGTGGACGAAGTCGACAGTGAAAGCTGTGAACTTAGAGTTGTTAGCCACTCGAACCGATCTAAAGGAGACTCGCATTGGACTACAACAGACGCAGACAGAATTGCAGAAGACTCGGGCAGAACTGTTCGCCACAAAGTCGGAATTTGTTAAAACACATTCTATGACTGAGAAAAACAGTGCTGAAGACGGAAAAGATATTCCAGGATATGAATCACATAGAATCAGTGAACATGGCAAGCAACACACTGCTTCAAATTCTCCTGAACGTTTATCCTTGGCACCTGAACCGCAGTCAACTTGGCGTCGTATAGCTAAACAACCGAATAGTTTGGCGACACGAGGTAAATGATGTATGTAATGTTAAGCACACTCATGACACCATAAATGTCGTTATAATGTCCATCCCGTCTCGCCCATTTCTGTTTCACGTGCTACACCTGATCACGTTCTTGTGGTCGTTTGGTTTCAAGATTTAAGTCACCTTTGACCCCTTCAGCGCGGACACATTTTTTCGGAATTAAAGTCATACCTTAAAACCCTTCAACAGATTTGGTTTATATTTACGTTCACATTTGACCCCTTCTGCACGCGATACGTTTTACGAATCAATGTCATACCTGTAGAACCCTTCAACAAAGTTTTCATCCATCACAGCTGGCCATTCCGTTATGCCTACGCGAAGGAAGAGGCTATACCTGTGGTTAAATCCTTCGTCTCTGGTCAAACAACAGACTAAGAATCTGTGATCAGTAAACCCTTCCATTTTCATTCATTTAGTGTTCTATATTGCAGGTCGCCGTGTGTCAGACGTGAACATGAAGAAAGCATTTTCCGCCCAGACGTCCCATCATGAAAACTCGCTTGTAACTCATCAGACAGTCCTCTTTCCTCACGTCATCCTTAACGAAGGGTCAGCCTACGACAACCTGACGGGAGTGTTTACCTGTCCGGAGGCCGGCATCTATCACTTCTCGGTCACTATCATGGTATTTCGCAACGACGAAATTGAAACAGAACTGGTTGTCAATGGTAACCAGGTAATGTTTAACTATGCCGGCGGGAACCAGCGACACAACCAGGGAACTAACGCAGTCTTATTACATTTGGATATCGGAGATCGGGTTTGGGTTCGAATACTGGAGAACCCGGTTGTGAACCCGGATGGTGCCATGCGTATCCATGGATATGGTTGGTCAACGTTCACAGGCTTTATGATATAATGTTCGTTAAATCGTACTTTGGAATGATTTTGTGAGATCACACAAAATAAATGACATTTTTATGTTTTATCTTTTTTGATTTAGTCTGTCTGTTTATCCGGACGAAGGGCCGAGATCGACATAGGTGTAATATATTTTTTTTCTGTATCCTCCTGTGAATGCAGATACATATGACAATATAGTCGGGAGCTATGCTGGTCTGTGACACCAACAAAACGACAGACCAACGTAATAAACTATAAAGGGGAGATAGCTGTTTCTGTTATTCAAAAAATCTAATATTCAAATATTCAAATTTCCATGTTTTGGTGGAATAGAAACACCCCCAAAATTCAAATTCTTACCGGTAGGTAAAGTTTCTAAACTAAAAATGGATTATCCATCTTTCCATTAAACATTTTCAAAGAATTGTGACATTTTTGTTATTCTTATTTTAAAATAATACCTTAAAATGCATAATTTCTCAAAAAAAATCTAGATATATTTTTTTGCAGCAAAGAGAGGCATGGATCACTCATGTCAGTTTTCATGACAGTGGAATATTATATACTGCTCATGTCGTACCCCCTTAATGATCGGTCGGATACAAATTACTATATCCTGACCTAGGCCACGGACAGCGATAGTCTGGGCTTAAAATACAGGTAAAATATCATGTGACCACAGTGATTCCCACATTACCAAAATAGATTGTCATGGTCCATTAGCGCGCTGTGTGTTGTAAACGGATTATGTAGTCAATCAATACCACATGAAATAAAGTTAAATTGACACGTTAAACAGGAAGTTTACACTACTCATCCATTTATGCATGTGGTCGACGCTGCAGCTCATTTACATTTTACTTTGAATGATATGGAGTAAATCGGTTATGATTTCACTCTTTTTTTTATCCAAGTGAAAATTAACTAACTTAAAACTAAATATTTTATATTAAATATGCATTTAATGTTGAAAAAAAAATCTTTTAAATATGACCCAAGAAAAATATTATTATGGTATTATTCTTAAAAACATAACAAAATATGACTATGATACATCTTGGTGATTCGAACTTGGAACCTTCGGGTTGCTAAGCGATGGTTCTACCATATATGAGCTATGCGGACTTACGGAATGCTAAGCTCATGTTATCAATTATAGTCAGTCTGGTTAATGCGAAAATTGAAATATTTTATCAACTATGTTTTTTCAATTTTTTGATACCAGCGCATCGGAGGACCACTTTTTAAGAATAGGATTTTAGTTGTCTTTTGGTACATAGAATAAAACAAGACATTGTAAAAGTTGGTCTTCCGATGCGCACTATGTCAAAAATGATATGAATGCGGGAAAAGCCCCCTCGGAAGTTGCAAATAGCCCGAAGATGCAACTTTACGGTCATTTAATGAAATATCCATTACAATGAACAAACACATTTTTCGCAAATAAATTTTTTTATATGTTATAGACTTAAGGTTTGTATTCAAAAACTCAGTTTTTAACAATAATTTTTTTATATTGAAAACGGTCACCATTAGGTCGAAACAGGCCAATATGCGCCATACCTCTTTCATCTTCTATAGGTGACGAAGATATTTGGATGCAATAATTCGCGCAATAAATCGCTCAATTCACCCAAAAGGATGTTGATAGAGTATGTATAGATGCGAAAACGGACCATCCTCGATCCCAGGTGAAAATATCACTATTACTTTAAATAGATTTAAGCATCAAGCCGCCGATTATGTAAAATACGGGCGTCAGATTGTCCAATGCTTTACAAAGTAATAAAAGTTTTCGACTTATATCTTTTACTAAGATGCATTGACTTTGACATAAAAATGACAAGCAACGATTTCCACCGCAAGGTCAAGTTTATGGAGAAGCCCGCAACAGTTTAAAATCTATATCAATTTGGGGCAAAAGTCTGACACTGCTAGTTTCATTTGTACTGTGAAGCATTAGTTTAATAAATGCTATATAAACTATAGAGTATTGTCCTTAGTGAGGTTACTCAAGTTGACCTTCGTACCTAGTCCGTCCGTCATCGCCTCTATCCATACTCACTCAACATCATTTTGGGTGCACTGAGCGATTTTTTCCGTCCAAATATCTCACCATTGACCAGGAAGTGAATCACTTCTCGTGTATGAAGACTTTTTTTTTGTTCGTTTTTATGTATTGGGATGCGTAAAACGTTGATATGATATTGGTTTTTCAAACGTGACAGGGGATATATGATTGGAGGGCGTCCAATCAGTTTAGATTTCTATTTGTTCAGTTTTTCTTCTATTTTCCATTTTATAATAATGTTATCCATTTGTGTTTCTCCGAGCGCCAATTCAATTTGGCTACATAAAACAGTTATTTTTGTTTGCTTATTTCAGGAATAAAAATGTCATGAAAATAAGGATTTAGGTTTAAACTGATTTTTATTAATCGGTAGGATTTGTTATCATGGTTATAATGATTTTGATTTAACAATAATTATTCTTCTCGCAGCATTTGTTTATCTTACTCATTTGATACAAGAATCCATGTCTGTGGCATCCGACGGACACATATTCGTCCGTCTCTCATTCCTCCTGTGTTTACATTTCATTAGAACTATCAGTAAGTCTATTTTTGTCTGACCCTGTTGTTGACTTGGTCAAGTCTCTAAGATGTACATGTCCAGAAAGTGGAACACGTGAATACTGATAACCTCTCACTGATAAGGTTTTGAAGCATCGGTCAATATGGCGTCAAAGTACCTAGCGTTTATATTGCTGTTTGTACACATAGTCGGTACACTAGCTGTCCCGGATAATGAGGATTCCATCGAAATGCGATTCCGAAAAATGGAGAGAGACTTTTCTCTGTCCATAAAAACTCTTAAATCCGAGCTGAAAGACACTCAAGATAAACTGAGATACGCTCAGGCGGAAATTGAGTGGACGAAGTCGACAGTGAAAGCTGTGAACTTAGAGTTGTTAGCCACTCGAACCGATCTAAAGGAGACTCGCATTGGACTACAACAGACGCAGTCAGAATTGCAGAAGACTAGGGCAGAACTGTTCGCCACAAAGTCGGAATTTGATAAAACACATTCCACGACTGATCAAATCGATGGCAGGTTTGAATCAGAAATTCCAGGATCAGAGGAACCTAGAACTGGTCAACAAGGCAAACAAGACACGAAGACACATTTTCCAGAACGAAAAATGTTGAAGCCTGAACCGCAGTCAACTTGGCGTCGTATAACCAAGCAATTTAAACGTTTGACGACACGAAGTAAGTTGAAGCTACGTCGGAACAGGTGACCTTTGTTGACCCTCATGATATCATTCTTTCTGTAGTATGACAAATCATTAATGAGCTATAATGTCAATCTTGTCTTTTTAAGTGTTTTTATTTATTGTTGATGTATATCTTTATTGCTACTAGAATATTGTCCTTCGAGACTTTTTAATAAATCGAAATATATCAATTACAATCACTTTAAAAGAAATTAAGAACGCGGTTATATAGGTCTGATGTGTAAGTTTTAACAAAAGCAATCGCCGAAAGAATAACCGGCGGCATGCTGTTCAATATCTTCTTGGTGGACATTTGCCTACTGTATAAGTAATACTTGTATTGAGTACTGTTTTCCCTATACATAACAGGTAAAATCTCCGTTCACATTGGGTCGGTTGATCTATGAGCTTATGCTTAAAATGGCTCGACGTCCGTTATCCATCGTCATCAGAGTTTCCTAAGATGCATTACTTGTCATCTAAGACTCAGCTCAGTGAATTTTGACCATATTTGGTCTGAGGCTGTAACGTTGAAAATGGACCTCCGTTGAATATTGACCCTTGGTCAGTTTTCAATGTTGATTATGGACCCTGAGTGTCGTTGAAAAATGGGTCCTGTTGTTGAATAATGACAGCATAAAATGTACAACACAAGCTTCACCGATCTACTCCATTTGACAGACATGGTGTCTTTGATCGCCTCTCTCCCTGTAGGTGCCCTCTCCTGAGTACGTATTGGGATGACATAAGCTTCCAATACATCGTCCTATAGTAATGTCTTGTCCGACCGTCCACATATTTTGTTCTGACGGATAATTTTGATATCGTTCAGGCACACTCTCAGGCCGTAGGATATTCGGACTTGGTTGGTTAATACGGGAGTTTCGAGATAGTGAAAATGACGTAAAATTACACGGTCTGAGTACGATATTCCCACCAACTCATCGCTTGACCTTGAACTTTGATCTAGTGCCCTTGAGATTTGGTGTGTTCGAATCGGCCATATTAATTGAGTCGACAGGGCGGGTTTATTTACGAAATGGTAAACCATTTGTAATAGGGTCAGTTTTCAACGGGGTCCATATTTCACGGGTCAGAGTTAGGAATGCGGCGATGGTTCAATTTTCAACAATATTCAAGGTCAATATTCAACGTTAAAAACCTACCCCGGGTCAGTTTTCAACGAGGGTCCATTTTCAATGTTACAAAGCCGTCCTTAAATGACCTATCAATAGAATGTCAATTTACATTGAATGTTGTATAATGCAGGTCGCCGTGTATCTGGCGAACACCTGGAAAAAGCATTTTCTGCTCAGGCGTCCAATCATGAAAACTCGCTTGTAACTCATCAGACAGTCCTCTTTCCTCGCGTCATCCTTAACGAAGGGTCAGTCTACGACAACCTGACGGGAGTGTTTACCTGTCCGCAGTCCGGCGTCTATCACTTCTCGGTCACCATTATGGCATTTCGCAACGACGAAGTTGAAACAGAACTGGTTGTCAATGGTAACCAGGTAATGGTGAACTATGCCGCCGGGAACCAGCGACACAACCAGGGTACTAACACAGTCTTATTACGTTTGGATATCGGAGATCGGGTTTGGGTTCGAATAAATAAGAACCCGTCCATCAACACGGATGGTGCCATACGTATCTATGGACAATCCTGGTCAACGTTCACCGGCTTTATGATATAATGTCTATAGTGGAATGTTTTTATCACATAAATAAAGTTCACTTTCTGATTTATTTCGGTGTTATTTGTGTGAATACATTTATGATGTTAAATATTTCCATATAAAAAGATTGATGATATTTCTTTACAGATACAATTGGCGCCCAGCACATACAGTGATAACTATATACTCCCTTACTAAAAAAGGGGACATAAATATAAATTTAACTGGATAACATTGAACGAGTGAAAGGAGTATAGGACGAGATGTTCCAGAACGTTAAGCATATGTTGTCGCACCCCCATTTATGTAAATCTAAGTTAAAACAAGGCAATGTCCTCAAAATGAGTATCAGGGTGATGGAACACCGAATGTATTTTCATATCGCTCTAGACAATCGAATTAGTATGATTCAGATATATGCTAACCTATATTGTGTGTTTTTTTCTACAATCTTGTCACAAAGTTTATCATTACCCGTTTGTCACGTTTTATTTCATGTGAACTTAATGCTCCTCTGAAATCCAATATTGGAAAATACGACATTTATTGAAATTACATATCTGTATGGGTTTTGTGTACCTCCGAATCCAGATTTTTGACGAGCTGTTTTGATTGCCTCTTATCACTTTAGATACTTAGCAACACTTACGAGTCCTATGTGTAAAAACAGCTGTATTATAGAGCACACTTAATTTTACTACTGTAACCAACTCTCAGTTTATTCCAAAAGGAGCTAATATCCTGTGTCTTTAGTACAATCCTTCCTATTGTTTTTATCAAAGACAGTGGCCCCTAAAACAATTAACTATGCCAGGAGAAAAGCAAAGGATGCGGAAGCAGGGATAGGGATGGTACTTTTCCTTATATCTTATTTTTATTTCTGTATTCATGGCATTTACAGGCCGTATATATTACCCAATTTAAATTTGATAAACAAAATATACGATGTATCACAGTTTTGTGAACCAGCTATGGAACTAAATACTAGTGGGCGCATTACCCAAATAGTCATTTTCCAAATGTTTGCCCCAAGCCTCCCGAAGTTTCTGCCAGTTTTCACTCTTCCTCTCTGTCACCATCACGATCACACCCTTTTAGTTATAACTACATCTACTGTATTATTATCTGTTATCTTGTCCGTCTCTGATGCTTTGATCTAGTGACGCCGATGTACATGAAAGTGGCACACTGATAATCTCTCACTGATAAGATAGTCCCTTAGATACCGTCAAGATGGCGTTAAAGTGGCTAGTCTTTCTGTTACTATTGATTCAGGTAACTAGGAATCTAGCTGTCCCAGATCACGAGTATTCAATCGAAATGCGACTTCGCCAAATGGAGAAAGACTTTTCCTTATCCATAAAAACTCTGAAATCCGAGCTGGAAGACACCAAAGACAAACTGAAATACATGCAAGGTGAACTTGACTGGACAAAATCGGCGATGAAGGCTGTGAACTTAGAATTGTTAGCCACTCGAACCGATCTAAACGAGACTCGCATTCGACTACAAGAGGCGGTGTCGGAACTACAACATGGCAGACAGGACACGTCTTATTCCTATGAACGCACTTTCTTGGCATCAGAACCACAGTCAATTAGGCGCCCGGTACAATCTAAACGTTTGGCGACACGAAGTAAGTGATAAACTGAGTATGCTATATATATAGTATGGAGACATAGGTGGATTCTCTGTAGGTAGGACGTACGAATTGTACCTACCGTCCATATTTGGGATCTCAGCAGTCATGATAAGGATGTTTATTTACATGGGTGGACAACACTTACCACGCTTTTAAACGACGTATCAATGCTGAATATAACCCAGATCCAAGGAGCTAAAGTAGATGTTTTGCTATCCTTATCCTAAATCATTTAAAACAATCTGATCTGAAAATGTCCACCCCTAATATGCATTATACAATATCATAAGCGTAAAAGGGATCTGACTGGTGTCGGCCATGTCTATTGTTCAAGCTTTTTTGTCTCTGACAAAAACGAAGCTAAACCTCTAATCAGATCTAATATTCATTGAATGTTCTATATTGCAGGTCATCGTGTATCTGGTATCCAGCTGAAGAAAGCATTTTCCGCCCAGACGTCCCAACATGATGTTTCGCTGGTAACTCATCAGACAGTCCTCTTTCAGCACGTCATCCTTAACGAAGGGTCAGTCTACGACAACCTGACGGGAGTGTTTACCTGTCCGGAGTCCGGCGTCTATCACTTCTCGGTCACCATCATGGTATTCTTCAATGAACAGGTCGAGACAGAACTGGTTGTCAATGGTAACCAGGTAATGGTGAACTATGCCGCCGGGAACCAGCGATACAATCAAGGCACTAACTCAGTCTTAGTACGTTTGGACTTTGGGGATCGAGTTTGGGTTCGAATATACAACAACCCGTCTATCCACACAGATGGCGCCATACGTATCCATGGATATGGTTGGTCAACGTTCACTGGCTTTTTAATATAGCGTTTGTGAAATTTCAAATATATAAATCGAGGCAACGTTTCTACTTTTTAGTGATTTCTCATATGATATGTGCACCTGTTCTTAACTTCTTACACATTACATAAAACATATAATAGTAACTGACTGACATGATGACAGATTCTAGTCCGTGAGTGACACAATGACACGCACTAGTCCGTGACATAATGACCCACGCTACTCCGTGACATAATGACACACGCTAGTCCGTGACATAATGACACATGCTATTCCGTGACATGACACATGCTACTCCGTGACATGATACACGTTACTCCTTGACATAATGCCACACGCTAGTCCGTAAGTGACACAATGACACACGCTAGTCCGTGACATAATGACACACGCTACTCCGTTAGTGACATAATGACACACGCTAGTCCGTGAGTGACATAATGACACACACTAGACCGTGAGTGACATACTGACACGCTAGTCCGTGACATAATGACACACGCTACTCCGTTAGTGACATAATGACACACGCTAGTCCGTTAGTGACATAATGACACTCGCTACTCCGTGACATAATAACACATGCTAGTCCGTGACATAATGACACATGCTACTCTGTGGCATAATGACACTTGCTAGTCCGTGACATAATGACACACACTAGACCGTGAGTGACATAATGACACACACTAGTCCGTGAGTGACATAATGACACACGCTACTCCGTGAGTGACATTATACAATTATTGCATTTTGTTGAGGTGTACACGAGACTATACGGACCTGGGCAAGAGTTTGTTCATCGAGGCCGAAGGCCGAAGGCCGAGGTGAACAAACTCTTGCCCAGGTCCGTATAGTCTCGTGTACACCGAAAACAAAATGCAATAACTGCTTTGTAATATGACCAAATAAAACAAATGAATAACAATTAAGAAGTTAACAATTCAACAGTTTAATAATAGAACCATTTGCAAAAACAACATTTATAATCAGTAACAATATATCACAGATTTCATATTTAATCCATGGTCAGATTTTATTGGAGTGTAGATATTGATGAATTACCAGTAGCTTTCAATATCAGAAATATATGAAATTGTATAATTCCATTCCGCCTTTCCCCTGACGTTTGAGGTCTTTACACACAGCGTCAAACATTTTTTTTGATTCTCTGAATGCTGTGTCGTTTACAATATCACACACACTCGTAGCAGAGCTGGATAAATACCTATTTATCCTGTGTCTAATGGCTATTAGACTTGTCTTCTTGTAGTGGTCCCCGTTTTCTTGTCGCACTTCAGCGTAGAACTTCCCAAGGCTCCTGTCCAAATCATGTTTACTATAATGTTCGAAGTCCGTTGACTGACCTTTGGCACCCAAATATTGCCTAAATAATTTCGCAGCGACAGCAGTGTTCTTGCGTGTGTTCTTTGCATCTTTTTTCTTCAATAGATCATTAAGTTCTTCTTCGTTTATTGTAGCAAAGCGTTCTGTGGGTTGACCGTCTGCCATATTGTAAACAAAGTGGTTCCAAACGATCGCTTGTATCAAGTATTCTGATTGGCTGTTGTCAAAACTAACGCGTTGTGCGACTGGACAACAGGGAAGCAAAGATTGCAGACCTGTTTGTGCTAAAAATAGCACGAACCGGTCGGCAATGTGAAGGGAATTTCCCAGTCGAGTTATTTTTAGCACGAACAGGTCTACTCACAAACAGGTGCTGGAGAGGAAAACATGAAGTGGGCCAATGAGAATAAAGCAAACACTCAAGTCATATTATACAATTATTGCCCTCGTTCCGGGTTGACATGTCAACCCGGAACAAGGGCAGTAATTGTTTTATTTTACCGAAAAAAACATAAGTGAATCAATTTTGGTATCAATAAGTTTATTTATTACTAGACTATCAACAGTTTTTAAGAAAATTTATTTCATTAATTCATCAACTATTCAACAAATGCTCAATTGTAATCAACCTATAGCCATAGGATTCTAACCTGACCACTGATGTCTATACTCATTTTGTTCAATATGTATTTCTTCAAACCATATTTTAGACTGTTCAACGAAGATCGTTTAAGAGGTACCCCATCGTCTTTCTGGTCCCCGGCATAAAATTCTCCCAGTCGAACGTTCAATGTATGGACGTCGAAGTTTTCAAAATCCTTTGGTCTACCTGTTGCAGATAGGAAATGAATAAAGGAATCCACGGCCCCATTGATGACCCTTTTGGTGTTTTTAGAATCCTTTTCTTGCAATAATTTCGCCATTTCCTCCACAGTTGGCAGACGATAGCGTCCGCCGGCAGCCATTGTTGTTATCGAGCAGAATACTCGGAACTCCTCTGATTCGACTACTTTATAAGACGTTACAGAAGAGAGTTCCGAGTTGGGGCTCACGAGAGGGTGACATAACGATTTTGGAGGGCTCACGAGAGGGTGACATTATGATATTCAGAGGGTGACATGATGTTTCGAAAGCGACAGCAAGTAAATAATGAATTATTTGGAAATTTGTGGTTGACATAACGAATGTTTTTAATCACGTGACATGGTTTTCACTAATCAGAAGCTGTGATACAAGTCTGAGGTATAATAATACAAAATGACACACGTTAGCCCGTGAATGACATAATGACACACGCTACTCTGTAAGTGACATAATGACACACGCTACTCCGTGACATAATGATACACGCTACTCCGTGACACAATGCCACACGCTACTCCGTGACAAAATGACACACGCTACTCCGTGAATGACATAATGACACACGCTAGTCCGTGAGTGACACGATGCCACATGCTCCTCCGTGACATAATGCCACACGCTACTCCGTGACATAATGACACACGCTACTCAGTGACATAATGATACACGCTAGTCCGTGACATAATGACGTACGCTACTCCGTGACATAATGACACACGCTACTCCCTGACATAATGACACGCGCTACTCAGTAACATAGTGACACACGCTACTCCGTGCGTGACATTATGATACACGCTAGTCCGTGACATAATGACACACGCTCCTCCGTGACATGATGACACACGCTAGCCCGTGACATAATTACACACGCTAGTCCGTGACATAACGACACACGCTAGTCCGTGGCATAATGCCACACGCTTCTCCGTGACATAATGCCACACACTAGTCCGTGACATAATGCCACACGCTTCTCCGTGGCATAATGACACACGCTCCTCCGTGACATAATGACACACGCTAGTCCGTAAGTGACATAATGACACACGCTACTCCGTGACATAATCACACACACTAGTCCGTGACATAATGACACACGCTAGTCCGTGAGTGACACGATGCCACACGCTCCTCCGTGACATAATGCCACACGCTACTCCGTGACATAATGACACACACTAGTCCGTGACATAATGACACACACTTCTCCGTGACATAATGACACACACTAGTCCGTGACATAATGACACACGCTACTCCCTGACATAATGACACACGTTTCTCCGTGAGTGACAGAATGACTCACGCTACTCCTTGAATAGGCATAAAGAAACACGCTAGTCCATAATCACGTGTTCCGTAGTCCGTGACATAATCATCCTGCTTTCCTCCACCTCCAAACCTGACACGTCCTTAAATGAACCTGGCTGTTAATAGGACGTTAAACAAAATAAACCAAACCAAACATCGATTTAGTTGAGAATGTTCAATGCCGAGCCACAAAATGCCTACCCGGACTGTTCTACGAAAGATATAAGAAGAAAGGTTGAAAAAAGAAATTAACTTGATGACCTGCTTTATCATACAGAGGTATGCGCGAGGACATGATTGAAGATCAGAGGAGTATACGACAAGAGATGTTGTACCTCTATAAGATAAGAGTAAGATTTAACCTCCAAACACAGTGTCAAAGGGAAAAAAACTATTTCACTGTGAGGACAGCACGCATTTGGAACTCTCTACCAAAATATTATATATCCGCGCTGATTCAAACAAAGACTAGATTTTTTTCTAAACCAAGATAAACTTTATAATGATATAGCCGAACTATCAATCCAGACTGTTTAATCAACGGAAATCTACAGTCAATATAATTGAATTACCACATGTACATCTTGTTATATCATGTTTTATATATATGCTTCATTTATAGCATATCAAAAAATACATATCTTTTGGTATCTAAGCCTAGAAAGTGTTTTCCAGAAAATTTTCAAATATGTTGTATCATTGTTTTTATGCCATCTAAATATTTCTGATAGATGATATTTTATTGATACTAAAATTTACTATATTTTATTTTTGCGCCATTTGTTGGCAGACAAAATAAGCTGCATTTGTTTATAGAAATAGTGTTCTGATATTTGAACACGGACTTACAGCTGTGGGTATGTATTTTATTTACTATGCTTCGATATCATAAATTAGACGCCTCTAAATTAATTATTTGTCCCCCCCCCCCCCCCCCCCCCTTTTTTTAAATCTATTTTTTTTTATGAAAATATGTTTGAATATCATAAAATAGACTTGATATTTTACGATTATATAATATACAGCGAATAAATAGTGCACCTCATAGTTCATAATATTACAAATGAAGGTCTCGCACAACTAATTCAGCCAATCATGCAGCTGGTGTTCCCCCTGAACCAAGTCCATGAAAAGTGTGTTTCTGAGGTTTGTAGCTATTTCCTGAGTAAATAACACCTGCGATGGGTACTTTCTATATACGAGAATTAAAAGAAAGGTCTTGAGATTTTAAAATATACACTCCTGGTAAAAATAGTAAGATGTAAGATTCCACGTGTAAAAAGTAGGGAATTCCCCATGTGGGGGTTCCCCTGTCCACTGTAAATATCAGGGTTACTGTCTTTCAAGTACTGATGTGCTCTTATATGCTATTAAACCTATGCAATAACATCATATTTCTGGTAGGGAAAACTTCAATCTTTAATTTGATATAAATTTCACAACATTTGAACATTAAATGAGCGATTAAGAGGATGAGTCATTGACAATAATATATAGTAAAATAATTAGTTGTGTGAGACCTGAATTGTACAACAGTTGTGATTATCTCCCCTTGCAGAAATCTTTGCGTTGTCATGTAAACATCACACACAAAATGGCGCCGAAATGGGCAGTGACCTGACAGTCCAACATAAAGAAGTGCATAATAAACAGGTAAAACACACCTCCTTGTTAAACTTAAAGACTAAAAAGTATTTACAGATTACCACGATAAATAAAGTGATACATACCACGACAAAAATAGTATTTAATCTGCCATCAGCGATTTCACCAAACTAAAGAAAAAAACCAGCACGTTCTGCAGGACACAACACTACTGTAAATGCATATGCAAATACCCATTATTTCTATAACACATACATAGGACATTTTCTCCTCATCACAATCACTAAACATAAAAGCAACACGACATCCTGACCTAACAGATAATTACAAAACATCACCGTTACACTGTACTTCGTTTTTTTGTACCATTTATCTTTTAAATACACCACTGTACACGCCTCTAGGTTATCATTTAATTATTGATGACTGCAATCTGCCACTGCATAGATTCATTTGTAGTCTGTGTCAAGTATCTGTAATCTGTATTTTGCACTGTCCATATAGTGGTTATGCCCTCATGTGGGCCTAATTAATCTGGAAGAATAAATTTTGCATATTGTATTTTTATTTTGTTAAAGTATACTGCATTCAAAATGTGTTCATCTTGGATATTTCATATTGAATATTTAATTATGCATAGTTTTAACGCATACAGTTAATATAGTCATCTTGATAAAGTAATCTGTGTTTTGAAAATTTATTGTGTATCTCTTCACACACTATCGTAGTGTTATGGCTGCTTTCTACATGTAGCTTCATGTTAGAGGGAATTTCCTTAAAGCATTGAACTAGCATGTGGAGAATCACAGGTTCAATCCATGGTGAAGTCATCTTATCGGATTTCCTGTTACAAACCAATGTATATTTAGCATTAGTGTCTGGAGTTTTAAGTACACTATATCACTAATAGGACTGCATTTGCATACTCATTATTTTGTCACTCAAAGGATATTAGATTATTTCCCATATCTGTACTTATACTTGTACGTATCTGTATTTTGACAGAAAATCAACAACACCATAGCCAGTTTAAATATGATCATGTACATTTGTATACATACAAACAACTGCACTCTTTTGTTATTTTAAGAGAATAATGATATGATGTTAATTCATATAACACAGACAGCCTTTGGCTTTCCCAATTTCCCCCCAGATATGTTGTCTCCCAATTTTGATTTCCTTCAATAAAGAAATAATAGTATGTGTATGTCGTCATGCCCCTTTTTTAAAGCTTTAACCATTTTGCTGGATTTGCATAGCATGCTTGTGTTGTAGTGCATATGTACAAACATTTATGTTCATACATGTAATTGCTTTTCGCTTGTTGGAAATCTTGATATATCTCAGTTCTTGTTCAATTGTTTGAAATAATCAGTTTTAATGTAGAACTTTTAAAATGCAAAATTTAGAATTTAAAAATTTAACAACAATTTAACCATTTCATTTTATTTTTCAGTCAAGATGACAGCATACAAGTTCACAGCTCACAAACAACTACGACAGTTGCTCAATGATGCTGAAGTTGTACAGAAAAAGGATATCAAGGACTATGCAGGGGGTCACTTAAACCAGTCTAATTTGTATAGACCCCCGACACAGTGGGGAAACCAAAAATGGAATAAGACCAACCCAGAGCCTCTCTCAACCAAATCTAAGTCTAAGAGCACCATTGTGGTGAAAACAAGACCTCCTACAGAGCGAGATCATAAGATGAGGGACGTTCTGTACGATTTCAGTATTGGTACATCAGGCAGTTTGCCAACACATCCAAAAAATAGACAATCAAAAAGTCCTAGAAAATTTTCAGAATCCCGAACATCTACAAGAAAATGTCCTAGTGCTTCATCCAATAGGTCACTTTATACAGAAATGGAAAAAGATGGTGTTTATGTGGAAGAATTAAAGACTGATGAAGTGATGTTATCATCTCCCAGAATTACAAACTCTAAAGGCAAGAAGCTGCCACCTGTGGAGGACAATGAATACACTGTGATGGAGGACCTAGCCAAAAGTCTAGCTGAGGAAGGACTTCTAACATTCAGACATACATTCTTACCAACACACCACATGGGTGTCACAAAGAAGGACCAGTACATCAAACTTATGAGTTTTGAAACAGATATATTAAAAAAGAAGGAATCAAATGAAAAGAAAGTTTTGTCTGGTGAAAAAGCGGTCAGACATCTGGAAGAGAGACTTCAGCAGGTTAGTTTCATAATCAAAAACTGCAAACAAACAAAAATGTGAAACAAAATTAAATATCAGTAATTTGGTTTGTCTATCTGTTTAATAAGAATAAGATTTTTTCTGAATAATTTAATAACCAATTTGATGTTACTTGTTTTGGATACTAAATGCTAATTATTATTCAGAATGATTTTTATTTCAGGAACTTGATTCCATGAATTTTTTTGACATGGGACCTAATTTTCACAAGCTGCAAATATACAGTAATACATTTGAGGACTTGATTGAGGACTCTCCAACATTTGTGTATATCCTTCGAGCTGTCAAGGTAGGGTCATTTTTTATCAAAGGTTCATGCTACTGGAAAGGCAATGTTTTGTAAAGTGCATGTAGAAAATGGTTCATATTATTGATCTTTATAGTGATATATTCAAAGTATATACTTTTTACTGCAGACAGAATATGATAACTACATCTCCAAGCTCCTGGACACCCAGACTCCCCAACACAGTAAATTATTAAAGGAACAAGTAGAGCAGATGGCCAGTCGTGGAACATCACGCCCTGATGACCTCCAGGAAGCTAAGGACAGGGTTGCTCATCTAGAACAAAAAGCCAAAGACAAACTTGAAGAGAATCAAAAGTATGTACACTGGTTACATCAACAATTTTACAGTCAGAGTAATTCTGATTATGATATTAGATTTTTAGGCACAATAGGTAATGTGTTCAGTTATAACAAAAATCAGAATACTGTAGCAGCATGTATTCAGTTTAGTCAAATTCATGTGGTCATAATTAAATGATAAAAATCAATGTGACAATGAATAGATATAAAATGGCGTGGTAAATAGTTGTCTGAGATCAATGTAACACAGTAATTTGTTGGTCATATACAGTACATAACATTTGGGATGTTTTCCTCACAGATTAAGGAGGATGTTGGAGGAGGAGGAGGAACGGCTTACCAGTGTTCCTGAACCAGGTATAGTGACATGATAACTTAGCACTCTCATTGTTGATAATATTTTGTGTAATAATAAATAAATGGGTTATTTCCGGTATATGTTGAATGTTTATTTATTGATCAGCCCAATTTAAATTCACAGACCAAACATATATATTTTATAAGAATTCTGGTTTAATTAAGGGACATTATGAATCATATACGGGTGTCAACTAAACTCCATAGTTATGTACTAAAACAAATTATGAAATAAGTGGAGATAACATTATTCAAGGATTGTAACTTAACTGAACTGGTTCTGTAGGACACAAGGATTGTAACTTAACTGAACTGGTTCTGTAGGACACAAGGATTGTAACTTAACTGAACTGGTTCTGTAGGACACAAGGATTGTAACTTAACTGAACTGGTTCTGTAGGACACAAGGATTGTAACTTAACTGAACTGGTTCTGTAGGACACAAGGATTGTAACTTAACTGAACTGGTTCTGTAGGACACAAGGATTGTAACTTAACTTAACTGGTTCTGTAGGACACAAGGATTGTAACTTAACTGAACTGGTTCTGTAGGACACAAGGATTGTAACTTAACTGAACTGGTTCTGTAGGACACAAGGATTGTAACTTAACTGAACTGGTTCTGTAGGACACAAGGATTGTAACTTAACTGAACTGGTTCTGTAGGACACAAGGATTGTAACTTAACTGAACTGGTTCTGTAGGACACAAGGATTGTAACTTAACTGAACTGGTTCTGTAGGACACAAGGATTGTAACTGAACTGAACTGGTTCTGTAGGACACAAGGATTGTAACTGAACTGAACTGGTTCTGTAGGACACAAGGATTGTAACTTAACTGAACTGGTTCTGTAGGACACAAGGATTGTAACTTAACTGAACTGGTTCTGTAGGACACAAGGAGTGTAACTAAACTGAACTGGTTCTGTAGGACACAAGAATTGTAACTTAACTGAACTGGTTCTGTAGGACACAAGGATTGTAACTTAACTGAACTGGTTCTGTAGGACACAAGGATTGTAACTTAACTGAACTGGTTCTGTAGGACACAAGAATTGTAACTTAACTGAACTGGTTCTGTAGGACACAAGGATTGTAACTTAACTGAACTGGTTCTGTAGGACACAAGGATTGTAACTTAACTGAACTGGTTCTGTAAGACACAAGGATTGTAACTTAACTGAACTGGTTCTGTAGGACACAAGGATTGTAACTTAACTGAACTGGTTCTGTAGGACACAAGGATTGTAACTTAACTGAACTGGTTCTGTAGGACACAAGGAGTGTAACTTAACTGAACTGGTTCTGTAGGACACAAGGATTGTAACTTAACTGAACTGGTTCTGTAGGACACAAGAATTGTAACTTAACTGAACTGGTTCTGTAGGACACAAGGATTGTAACTTAACTGAACTGGTTCTGTAGGACACAAGGATTGTAACTTAACTGAACTGGTTCTGTAGGACACAAGAATTGTAACTTAACTGAACTGGTTCTGTAGGACACAAGGATTGTAACTTAACTGAACTGGTTCTGTAGGACACAAGAATTGTAACTTAACTGAACTGGTTCTGTAGGACACAAGGAGTGTAACTTAACTGAACTGGTTCTGTAGGACACAAGGATTGTAACTTAACTGAACTGGTTCTGTAGGACACAAGAATTGTAACTTAACTGAACTGGTTCTGTAGGACACAAGGAGTGTAACTTAACTGAACTGGTTCTGTAGGACACAAGGATTGTAACTTAACTGAACTGGTTCTGTAGGACACAAGAATTGTAACTTAACTGAACTGGTTCTGTAGGACACAAGAATTGTAACTTAACTGAACTGGTTCTGTAGGACACAAGGATTGTAACTTAACTGAACTGGTTCTGTAGGACACAAGGATTGTAACTTAACTGAACTGGTTCTGTAGGACACAAGGATTGTAACTTAACTGAACTGGTTCTGTAGGACACAAGGATTGTAACTTAACTGAACTGGTTCTGTAGGACACAAGGATTGTAACTTAACTTAACTGGTTCTGTAGGACACAAGGATTGTAACTTAACTGAACTGGTTCTGTAGGACACAAGGATTGTAACTTAACTGAACTGGTTCTGTAGGACACAAGGATTGTAACTTAACTGAACTGGTTCTGTAGGACACAAGGATTGTAACTTAACTGAACTGGTTCTGTAGGACACAAGGATTGTAACTTAACTGAACTGGTTCTGTAGGACACAAGGATTGTAACTGAACTGAACTGGTTCTGTAGGACACAAGGATTGTAACTGAACTGAACTGGTTCTGTAGGACACAAGGATTGTAACTTAACTGAACTGGTTCTGTAGGACACAAGGATTGTAACTAAACTGAACTGGTTCTGTAGGACACAAGAATTGTAACTTAACTGAACTGGTTCTGTAGGACACAAGGATTGTAACTTAACTGAACTGGTTCTGTAGGACACAAGGATTGTAACTTAACTGAACTGGTTCTGTAGGACACAAGAATTGTAACTTAACTGAACTGGTTCTGTAGGACACAAGGATTGTAACTTAACTGAACTGGTTCTGTAGGACACAAGGATTGTAACTTAACTGAACTGGTTCTGTAGGACACAAGGATTGTAACTTAACTGAACTGGTTCTGTAAGACACAAGGATTGTAACTTAACTGAACTGGTTCTGTAGGACACAAGGATTGTAACTTAACTGAACTGGTTCTGTAGGACACAAGGATTGTATCTTAACTGAACTGGTTCTGTAGGACACAAGGAGTGTAACTTAACTGAACTGGTTCTGTAGGACACAAGGATTGTAACTTAACTGAACTGGTTCTGTAGGACACAAGAATTGTAACTTAACTGAACTGGTTCTGTAGGACACAAGGATTGTAACTTAACTGAACTGGTTCTGTAGGACACAAGGATTGTAACTTAACTGAACTGGTTCTGTAGGACACAAGAATTGTAACTTAACTGAACTGGTTCTGTAGGACACAAGGATTGTAACTTAACTGAACTGGTTCTGTAGGACACAAGAATTGTAACTTAACTGAACTGGTTCTGTAGGACACAAGGAGTGTAACTTAACTGAACTGGTTCTGTAGGACACAAGGATTGTAACTTAACTGAACTGGTTCTGTAGGACACAAGAATTGTAACTTAACTGAACTGGTTCTGTAGGACACAAGGATTGTAACTTAACTGAACTGGTTCTGTAGGACACAAGGATTGTAACTTAACTGAACTGGTTCTGTAGGACACAAGAATTGTAACTTAACTGAACTGGTTCTGTAGGACACAAGAATTGTAACTTAACTGAACTGGTTCTGTAGGACACAAGGATTGTAACTTAACTGAACTGGTTCTGTAGGACACAAGGATTGTAACTTAACTGAACTGGTTCTGTAGGACACAAGGATTGTAACTTAACTGAACTGGTTCTGTAGGACACAAGAATTGTAACTTAACTGAACTGGTTCTGTAGGACACAAGGATTGTAACTTAACTGAACTGGTTCTGTAGGACACAAGGATTGTAACTTAACTGAACTGGTTCTGTAGGACACAAGGATTGTAACTTAACTGAACTGGTTCTGTAGGACACAAGGATTGTAACTTAACTGAACTGGTTCTGTAGGACACAAGGATTGTAACTTAACTGAACTGGTTCTGTAGGACACAAGAGTTGTAACTTAACTGAACTGGTTCTGTAGGACACAAGGATTGTAACTGAACTGAACTGGTTCTGTAGGACACAAGGAGTGTAACTTAACTGAACTGGTTCTGTAGGACACAAGAATTGTAACTTAACTGAACTGGTTCTGTAGGACACAAGGAGTGTAACTTAACTGAACTGGTTCTGTAGGACACTTCCTCAAATCATTTTTGTATTGTAAGATATCTGCTGTTGTAATTACCTAATATATGTACTAGTTAACTTGTCAGATTAAGTCAAGGTTCTTATTTGAAAATCAATGCATTTACAATGTAGATCTACAAAGGAAGAGGTCCAGTGCGTTCCGTGAGGAAGGTCCGGCAGAACTGGCTGATGAGATTGAGCATGCCAAAGCTTTGATCCTTGAGAAACTGGATGATCTCACCAATCTGAGAACAAAACTGCGGGAACAGTATGTCCCCCTCACCGTGTGTACACATCTGGAACAGTGTATTAAGGAAACTGAGGTAAAACTTTTCTGTTGGTAGCTGTACAGTTCTGATAGACATCAAATTTATAATAAATTTCCTTTTTTACTTGGGAAGGGTACATTGTTGCTAATATTTCTCCTGACCCATACCATCTGTACTGTCTTTCCAGTCCTGTCCCATCCTGGTCTATCCTGTACTGTGCTGTCCCATCCTGGTCTGTCCTGGTCTGTCCTGTCCCATCCCGGTCTATCCTGTACTGTGCTGTCCTGTCCCATCCCGGTCTATCCTGTACTGTGCTGTCCCATCCTGGTCTGTCCTGGTCTGTCCTGTCCCATCCCGGTCTATCCTGTACTGTGCTGTGCTGTCCCATCCTGGTCTGTCCTGGTCTGTCCTGGTCTGTCCTGTCCCATCCCGGTCTATCCTGTACTGTGATGTCCTGTCCCATCCCGGTCTGTCCTGTGATGTCCTGTCACATCCCGGTCTATCCTGTACTGTGCTGTCCTGTCCCATCCCGGTCTATCCTGTACTGTGCTGTGCTGTCCCATCCTGGTCTGTCCTGTCCCATCCCGGTCTATCCTGTACTGTGCTGTCCTGTCCCATCCCGGTCTGTCCTGTGATGTCCTGTCACATCCCGGTCTATCCTGTACTGTGCTGTCCTGTCCCATCCCGGTCTATCCTGTACTGTGCTGTCCCATCCTGGTCTGTCCTGGTCTGTCCTGTCCCATCCCGGTCTATCCTGTACTGTGATGTCCTGTCCCATCCCGGTCTGTCCTGTGATGTCCTGTCACATCCCAGTCTGTACTGTGCTGTCCTGTCCCATCCCGGTCTATGCTGTACTGTGCTGTCCCATCCTGGTCTGTCCTGTGATGTCCTGTCCCATCCTGGTCTGTCCTGTACTGTGATGTCCTGTCACATCCCGGTCTGTCCTGTGATGTCCTGTCCCATCCCGGTCTGTCCTACCTGGCTGTAGTATGTTCTGTCCTATTCCAATTTGAACTGTCATGTACAGCTGTCCTGTCCCATCCTTGTCTGGTCTGTGCTGACTTGTCTTGTCCTGTCTCATCCCAGTCTGTCATGTTCTGTCCTGTCCCACCCGTACCATCCTTTCCTATCCTGTCCCATTCCATATGTACAAACCTGTCACATCCCAGTTTGTCATTTCTTGTCTTGTCCCGTCCCATTCTGAACTGTCCTGTCCTGTCCCATTCCAGTATATCCTGTCCTGTCCTTCCCTGTCTGTGCCATCCCTGTCTGTACTTTCCTGTACAGCTGTCCTGTCCCATCCCGGTCTATACTGTACTGAACTGTCCTGTCCTGTTGCATCCCATCCTGTCCCATCTTGTTGCAATTTAGTGACACCTCTCTAGCCACTTACAGGTTTTCCTAGTTTTTATACACCTGTCAGGAAATGAGGGAGCACATCGGTGTCAAGTGACATCAGGGACATAATATATATATGTCTTACAGAATTGGATTTTTAACAATAAAACTTATTTTCACGGGAGATATTCATATTGTAGACATTGTTGTTACAAATATAATAACTTAAACTATTTTCATATGGAATTAGTAAAATTTATCCAAGTTTTACTACTTCTATGTGCTATGTAGAAATTCTTTACAGCTGTTGATGTCAAATCAGAACTTAATCGCCACAGAATGCATCACTTGAGTAGTACATTTATAAGATTTTAAAACACTGATGGTTAGTACCTGCTGTTTAAACAAAAAAAAAGCCAGACAGACTTTGTCAACAGATCAGGCCCACATATGGAGACTAGATAAACACTAATGTAAAACACATTCCATGCAATGTTATGTTTTAATCCTTGTGAAATTGTTTAAATCATAGGTTGAAGTACAGAAACTACTGAAGCAGAATGAGTATTTTGAGAGAAGTATTGAAGAAATGGAAGTGGACTTGAAAGAGGCTATACAACAAGCAGACACCAGCGAGAGGGATGCTAAGTAAGTTTACAGGGATATCAGTCATTGTCTCAGACACCAGTGAGAGGGATAGTAAGTGTACAGGGACATCAGTCATTGTCACAGACACCAGTGAGAGGGATAGTAAGTGTACAGAGACATCAGTCCTCATTGTCTCAGACACCAGTGAGAGGGATAGTAAGTGTACAGGGACATCAGTCCTCATTGTCTCAGACACCAGTGAGAGGGATAGTAAGTGTACAGGGACATCAGTCATTGTCTCAGACACCAGTGAGAGGGATAGTAAGTGTACAGGGACATCACTCCTCATTGTCTCAGACACCAGTGAGAGGGATAGTAAGTGTACAGGTGAAGTGTACAGGGACATCAGTCATTGTCTCAGACACCAGTGAGAGGGATAGTAAGTGTACAGGTACATCAGTTCCTCATTGTCTCAGACACCAGTGGAGAGGGATAGTAAGTGTACAGGGTCATCAGTCATTGTCTCAGACACCAGTGAGAGGGATAGTAAGTGTACAGGGACATCAGTCCTCATTGTCTCAGACACCAGTGAGAGGAATAGTAAGTGTACAGGGACATTAGTCCTCATTGTCTCAGACACCAGTGAGAGGGATAGTAAGTGTACAGGGTCATCAGTCATTGTCTTAGACACCAGTGAGAGGGATAGTAAGTGTACAGGGACATCAGTCCTCATTGTCTCAGACACCAGTGAGAGGGATAGTAAGTGTACAGGGTCATCAGTCATTGTCTCAGACACCAGTGAGAGGGATAGTAAGTGTACAGGGACATCAGTCTCGTCTCAGACACCAGTGAGAGGGATAGTAAGTGTACAGGGTCATCAGTCATTGTCTCAGACACCAGTGAGAGGGATAGTAAGTGTACAGGGACATTAGTCCTCATTGTCTCAGACACCAGTGAGAGGGATAGTAAGTGTACAGGGTCATCAGTCATTGTCTTAGACACCAGTGAGAGGGATAGTAAGTGTACAGGGACATCAGTCATTGTCTTAGACACCAGTGAGAGGGATAGTAAGTGTACAGGGACATCAGTCCTCATTGTCTCAGACACCAGTGAGAGGGATAGTAAGTGTACAGGGACATCAGTCCTCATTGTCTCAGACACCAGTGAGAGGGATAGTAAGTGTACAGGGTCATCAGTCATTGTCTCAGACACCAGTGAGAGGGATAGTAAGTGTACAGGGACATCAGTCATTGTCTCAGACTCCAGTGAGAGGGATAGTAAGTGTACAGGGACATCAGTCATTGTCTCAGACACCAGTGAGAGGGATAGTAAGTGTACAGGGACATCAGTCATTGTCACAGACACCAGCTGTGAGAGGGATAGTAAGTGTACAGGGACATCAGTCCTCATTGTCTCAAACACTAGTGAGAAGGATTCTAAGTGAGAATGTAGGGACATCCGTCCTCATCGTTGTCCTTAATCACATATTTTTTATCGCCAGTTTTTGCATGTAGCATCTGAACATTGGGAAGACTTGTTACATGTACAAGTTGTATATATTTAGTAAGTGTAGGGCCTAACCAAATATCCCAACAAGTTGTATATATTTAGTAAGTGTAGGGCCTAACCAAAATCCCAACAAGTTGTATATATTTAGTAAGTGTAGGGCCTAACCAAATATCCCAACAAGTTGTATATATTTAGTAAGTGTAGGGCCTAACCAAATATCCAAACTTAAGTTAATATTTGTAGAGTTTTCAGTATGAAGCCAGATAGAAATGGCATTATGTAGAGAATCCTCGACTAAGTTCTATGGAGTCTGGGGTTGTCTTCTCCTTGATATACTAAGTACATCTAATTATAATGTACATTATGTCTGTCTTAATTTGCACCTTCACTCATGGTATTTTGTCTCCCCTTCTTCTGATTCTAGTTCTGTTTTTTAACCTTGTTCCAAAACTTCTGATCATTTTTTGTTTTGGCCACAACTCCTTAACTTTGAATATTCATTGATGAATCTTGCAACACCTTGAGCCTATATGTAAAGTGCACTGCCATTAAGTCACTGTGACCTTGACCTTGAGGTCAAAGGACAAATAAGTGCAATTTTTTTCCAATTGTTTTCGTCTGGGTGATAACTTTTAAACTGTTGAAGATATCTTCATGAAAATTGCTGCATACCTTTATCACCCAAAGGGAAGCACCATGCTCTGTCATTAGATCATTGTGACTTTCACTTGAAGGTCAAAGGTCAAATGAATGTGAATTTTGTTGAGGCCATAAATGGGAAAGTTTGTGATATACTTGCAATACCTAAAACCAATATGCAGTGCTGTACTTTTAGGTCACTGTGACTTTGGCCTCAAGGTCAAACGTCAAATAAGTACTCATTTTCCCAATAATTATATGGTGGGAGGTAACTTTTAAACCATAAGCAATATCTTAATGGAAGTTGCTTTTATACCTTTATCATCCACTGATGAAGTGCAGTGATTGGTCGTTGCATTATTGAAACCTTAACATCAAGGTCAAAGGTTGAATAAGTGAGAACTAATACAGGTGATGTGCAGTGTTATATTCATCTTGGGTCATTGCAGTCTTCATTTTCAGGTCAAAGGTCAATTGGGTCCAAAAATGTTCAGTACCTAATAAGGGAGAAGGGGATACAGTATGATTTGTTCACAAAGACAAATCTCAAGTTTCCATATCATTCATACCTAACAGACTTGTAATAAGTATCTGGTGTAGAGTATAGAATTACATACACACTTCAGCGATTAGACTCAATATACGTATCTAATGTAGGGTATAGAAAATGTAAATACATATGTCAATAATATATTATAGTTTTCATTTCTTGATTTTTTTTTCCAGGCGAATCTGGAGAAAAGTGAACTCGAGACGGGGGCTACCTCACATTCCTAATCTGATGAACGGAGGACCACATGAAAGTGATGACGATGAGGATGATGAAAGTAAATGGAATTGGTACATCTCCTAAGCATCGTTGACCAATCATGTGGTGATATGAGTTTTGTATGGCTACATATGTAACTAATACTGGCTGCATCACCACTGTACACATATGTGTACAAAAACAAGGATTTCCACAATAAAAAAAAGAGAGATTTTTTTTCTAAAGTGACTTAAAATGAAAATTGACATTGTTATCATTTCACTTCCACATCACCCTTTAATGTATTATGTATTGACTGTTGATTTTGATTGATAGTCCATGGGAAATAGATAATTCCAGACTTTGTAAAGGGTCTCAACGTTCTGTTAATAAATGTTTCATTCCTGAAGAAAATGTCTGCCAGTTGATCATCCAAGAATATTGTCTCATCGTCAGTTAAATAATATAGAGAGTTAAACATTGTAATGATTGAAGTATAAGTTTGTAATAAATAAGATGTAGCTCCAGTAAGATAGATGAAGATATTCTTTGTGATTCATGTGACTCTGGAGAGTGTAAATTGTACTAAAGTCACACTGCTAGATTTACAGCGTTGAATTTCTATAATAATAAACATGTCTACATACTGTGCTGAAGAGTCCGTGGATTGTGTACATGATTATATTTAATGTCAGAAAGTTCAACATTCCTGTGATTATACTGTAGCCAAACAACATATCTACATATCTGTACATGGTGAAATGGTAAATTAGGTAATGGTCACAGGTGTATTGTGTCAGTACAGAAAGGTCACAGGTGTATTTTGTCAGTACAGAAAGGTCACAGGTGTATTGTGTCACGGAAAGAAAGGTCATAGGTATATTGTGTTAGTACAGAAAGGTCACATATGTATTGTGTTAGTACAGAAAGGTCACAGGTGTATTGTGTCACGGAAAGAAAGGTCACAGGTGTATTGTGTTAGTACAGAAAGGTCACAGATGTATTGGGTTAGTACAGAAAGGTCACAGGTGTATTGTGTCACGGAAAGAAAGGTCACAGGTATATTGTGTTAGTACAGAAAGATCACAGATGTATTGTGTTAGTACAGAAAGGTCACAGGTGTATTGTGTTAGTACTGAAAGGTCACAGGTGTATTGTGTTAGTACAGAAAGGTCACAGGTGTATTGTGTTAGTATAGAAAGGTCACAGATGTATTGTGTCAGGGACAGAAAGGTCATAGGTGTATTGTGTCACGGAAAGAAAGGTCATAGGTATATTATGTCAGTACAGAAAGGTCACAGGTGTATTGTATTAGTACAGAAAGGTCACAGGTGTATTGTGTTAGTACAGAAAGGTCACAGGTGTATTGTGTTAGTACAGAAAGATCACAGATGTATTGTGTTAGTACAGAAAGGTCACAGGTGTATTGTGTTAGTACAGAAAGGTCACAGGTGTATTGTGTTAGTACAGAAAGGTAACAGGTGTATTGTGTTAGTACAGAAAGGTAACAGGTGTATTGTGTTAGTACAGAAAGGTCACAGGTCTGAGGTGTATTGTGTCAGGGACAGAAAGGTCAACAGGTGTATTGTGTTAGTACAGAAAGGTCAACAGGTGTATTGTGTTAGTACAGAAAGGTCACAGGTGTATTGTGTCAGTACAGAAAGGTAACAGGTGTATTGTGTTAGTACAGAAAGGTCATAGGTGTATTGTGTCAGTGCAGAAAGGCCATTGGAATGAGATACCAAATGCTACCACATATGATACTAGATAGTAGGCTTGTTACTGTAGACTTTTAACTGATTAACAAGTGTTATACCGGATATGATATCCCTGTTGTATTCTGGATAATTCATTTGTGGATGTCTTTTACTGTATCATACAGATTGTGTGTCAACGTTCTTAAGAAATATTCTAGCATTGTTTATTTTGTATTAAGCCCAATCTGTGATACAATGTACAAAGTAAGATTGTTAATTAAAATTGATACAAACTAAAGTTATTTATTCAAAGTCATTGTTTCCTTTTAATTATTGCCTTAAGACTACATAACCCAGAAACAGCAGAGTTAATCTACCACCAGAAAAGAACCACCTTCACAGCACAACTTATCTACAGTGTACCATCAGACAAGAGACACACGTCATAATGTATCTACCATCAGACAAGAGACACCTACACGTCATAATGTATCTACCATCAGACAAGTGACACACGTCATAATGTATCTACCATCAGACAAGAGACACGTCATAATGTATCTACCATCAGACAAGAGACACGTCATAATGTATCTACCATCAGACAAGAGACACGTCATAATGTATCTACCACCAGACAAGAGACACGTCATAATGTATCTACCATCAGACAAGTGACACACGTCATAATGTATCTACCATCAGACAAGAGACACGTTATAATGTATCTACCATCAGACAAGAGACACGTCATAATGTATCTACCATCAGACAAGAGACACGTCATAATGTATCTACCATCAGACAAGAGACACGTCATAATGTATCTACCACCAGACAAGAGACACGTCATAATGTATCTACCATCAGACAAGTGACACACGTCATAATGTATCTACCATCAGACAAGAGACACGTCATAATGTATCTACCACCAGACAAGAGACACGTCATAATGTATCTACCATCAGACAAGAGACACGTCATAATGTATCTACCATCAGACAAGAGACACGTCATAATGTATCTACCATCAGACAAGAGACACGTCATAATGTATCTACCATCAGACAAGAGACACGTCATAATGTATCTACCATCAGACAAGACACACGTCATAATGTATCTACCATCAGACAAGTGACACGTCATAATGTATCTACCATCAGACAAGAGACACGTCATAATGTATCAACCATCAGACAAGAGACACATGTCATAATGTATCTACCATCAGACAAGAGACACGTCATAATGTATCTACCATCAGACAAGAGACACGTCATAATGTATCTACCATCAGACAAGTGACACACGTCATAATGTATCTACCATCAGACAAGTGACACACGTCATAATGTATCTACCATCAGACAAGAGACACACGTCATAATGTATCTACCATCAGACAAGAGATACGTCATAATGTATCTACCATCAGACGAGAGACACACATCATAATGTATCTACCATCAGACAAGAGACACACGTCATAATGTATCTACCATCAGACAAGTGACACACGTCATAATGTATCTACCATCAGACAAGAGACACGTCATAATGTATCTACCATCAGACAAGAGACACCTACACGTCATAATGTATCTACCACCAGTAAAGAGACACGTCATAACGTATCTACCATCAGACAAGAGACACCTCATAATGTATCTACCATCAGACAAGTAACACACGTCATAATGTTTCTACCATCAGACAAGAGACACGCCATAATGTATCTACCATCAGACAAGAGACACGTCATAATGTTTCAACCATCAGACAAGAGACACCTGCACGTCATAATGTATCTACCATCAGACAAGAGACACGTCATAATGTATCTATCATCAGACAAGATACGTCATAATGTATCAACCATCAGACAAGAGACACGTCATAATGTTTCAACCATCAGACAAGAGACACCTACACGTCATAATGTATCTACCATCAGACAAGAGACACGCCATAATGTATCAACCATCAGACAAGAGACACGTCATAATGTTTCTACCATCAGACAAGTGACACACGTCATAATGTATCTACCATCAGACAAGAGACACATGTCATAATGTATCTACCATCAGACAAGAGACACGTCATAATGTATCTACCATCAGACAAGAGACACACGTCATAATGTATCAACCATCAGACAAGAGACACGTCATAATGTATCAACCATCAGACAAGAGACACCTACACGTCATAATGTTTCAACCATCAGACAAGAGACACGTCATAATGTATCTACCATCAGACAAGAGACACACGTCATAATGTATCAACCATCAGACAAGAGACACACGTCATACTGTATCTACCATCAGACAAGAGACACGTCATAATGTATCTACCATCAGACAAGAGACACCTACACGTCATAATGTATCTACCATCAGACAAGAGACACCTGCACGTCATAATGTATATACCATCAGACAAGAGACACATGTCATAATGTATCTACCATCAGACAAGAGACACGTCATAATGTATCAACCATCAGACAAGAGACACACGTCATAATGTATCTACCATCAGACAAGAGACACCTACACGTCATAATGTATCTACCACCAGTAAAGTGACACGCCATAATGTATCTACCATCAGACAAGAGACACGTCATAATGTTTCAACCATCAGACAAGAGACACCTACACGTCATAATGTATCTACCATCAGACAAGAGACACGTCATAATGTATCAACCATCAGACAAGAGACACCTACACGTCATAATGTATCTACCACCAGTAAAGAGACACGTCATAACGTATCTACCATCAGACAAGAGACACCTCATAATGTATCTACCATCAGACAAGTAACACACGTCATAATGTTTCTACCATCAGACAAGAGACACGCCATAATGTATCTACCATCAGACAAGAGACACATGTCATAATGTATCAACCATCAGACAAGAGACACGCCATAATGTATCTACCATCAGACAAGACACACGTCATAATGTATCAACCATCAGACAAGAGACACGCCATAATGTATCTACCATCAGACAAGAGACACGTCATAATGTTTCAACCATCAGACAAGAGACACCTACACGTCATAATGTATCTACCATCAGACAAGAGACACGCCATAATGTATCAACCATCAGACAAGAGACACCTACACGTCATAATGTATCTACCATCAGACAAGAGACACGTCATAATGTATCTACCATCAGACAAGAGACACACGTCATAATGTATCTACCATCAGACAAGAGACACCTACACGTCATAATGTATCTACCACCAGTAAAGAGACACGCCATAATGTATCTACCATCAGACAAGAGACACGTCATAATGTTTCAACCATCAGACAAGAGACACCTACACGTCATAATGTATCTACCATCAGACAAGAGACACGTCATAATGTATCAACCATCAGACAAGAGACACCTACACGTCATAATGTATCTACCATCAGACAAGAGACACGCCATAATGTATCTACCATCAGACAAGAGACACGTCATAATGTTTCAACCATCAGACAAGAGACACCTACACGTCATAATGTATCTACCACCAGTAAAGAGACACGTCATAACGTATCTACCATCAGACAAGAGACACCTCATAATGTATCTACCATCAGACAAGTAACACACGTCATAATGTTTCTACCATCAGACAAGAGACACGCCATAATGTATCTACCATCAGACAAGAGACACGTCATAATGTTTCAACCATCAGACAAGAGACACCTGCACGTCATAATGTATCTACCATCAGACAAGAGACACGTCATAATGTATCTATCATCAGACAAGATACGTCATAATGTATCAACCATCAGACAAGAGACACGTCATAATGTTTCAACCATCAGACAAGAGACACACGTCATAATGTATCTACCATCAGACAAGAGACACGCCATAATGTATCAACCATCAGACAAGAGACACGTCATAATGTTTCAACCATCAGACAAGAGACACACGTCATAATGTATCTACCATCAGACAAGACACGCCATAATGTATCTACCATCAGACAAGAGACACGTCATAATGTTTCAACCATCAGACAAGAGACACCTACACGTCATAATGTATCTACCATCAGACAAGAGACACGCCATAATGTATCAACCATCAGACAAGAGACACGTCATAATGTTTCTACCATCAGACAAGTGACACATGTCATAATGTATCTACCATCAGACAAGAGACACATGTCATAATGTATCTACCATCAGACAAGAGACACGTCATAATGTATCTACCATCAGACAAGAGACACACGTCATAATGTATCAACCATCAGACAAGAGACACGTCATAATGTATCAACCATCAGACAAGAGACACCTACACGTCATAATGTTTCAACCATCAGACAAGAGACACGTCATAATGTATCTACCATCAGACAAGAGACACACGTCATAATGTATCAACCATCAGACAAGAGACACACGTCATACTGTATCTACCATCAGACAAGAGACACGTCATAATGTATCTACCATCAGACAAGAGACACCTACACGTCATAATGTATCTACCATCAGACAAGAGACACGCCATAATGTATCTACCATCAGACAAGAGACACGTCATAATGTTTCAACCATCAGACAAGAGACACCTACACGTCATAATGTATCTACCATCAGACAAGAGACACGCCATAATGTATCTACCATCAGACAAGAGACACATGTCATAATGTATCTACCTTCAGACAAGAGACACGTCATAATGTATCAACCATCAGACAAGAGACACACGTCATAATGTATCTACCATCAGACAAGAGACACGTCATAATGTATCTACCATCAGACAAGAGACACGTCATAATGTATCAACCATCAGACAAGACACACGTCATAATGTATCAACCATCAGACAAGAGACACACGTCATAATGTATCAACCATCAGACAAGAGACACGTCATAATGTATCTACCATCAGACAAGACACACGTCATAATGTATCAACCATCAGACAAGAGACACCTACACGTCATAATGTATCTACCATCAGACAAGAGACACGTCATAATGTATCTACCATCAGACAAGACACACGTCATAATGTATCTACCATCAGACGAGAGACACCTACACGTCATAATGTATCTACCATCAGACAAGAGACACGTCATAATGTATCTACCATCAGACAAGACACACGTCATAATGTATCTACCATCAGACAAGAGACACGTCATAATGTATCTACCATCAGACAAGAGACACACGTCATAATGTATCTACCATCAGACAAGAGACACGTCATAATGTATCTACCATCAGACAAGACACACGTCATAATGTATCAACCATCAGACAAGAGACACACGTCATAATGTATCAACCATCAGACAAGAGACACCTACACGTCATAATGTATCTACCATCAGACAAGAGACACGTCATAATGTATCTACCATCAGACAAGACACACGTCATAATGTATCTACCATCAGACGAGAGACACGTCATAATGTATCTACCATCAGACAAGAGACACGTCATAATGTATCTACCATCAGACAAGAGACACCTACACGTCATAATGTATCTACCATCAGACAAGAGACACCTACACGTCATAATGTATCTACCATCAGACAAGAGACACCTACACGTCATAATGTATCTACCACCAGTAAAGAGACACGTCATAATGTATCTACCATCAGACAAGAGACACGTCATAATGTTTCAACCATCAGACAAGAGACACGTCATAATGTTTCAACCATCAGACAAGAGACACCTACACGTCATAATGTATCTACCATCAGACAAGAGACACGTCATAATGTATCTACCATCAGACAAGAGACACGTCATAATGTATCTACCATCAGACAAGAAACGTCATAATGTATCTACCATCAGACAAGAGATACGTCATAATGTATCTACCATCAGACAAGAGACACCTACACGTCATAATATATCTACCATCACACAAGAGACACCTATATGTTATAATGTTTACTATGGTCTTTCGATGTAGTAATATACATTTCGACTACAATACACTTGTATGTTATTCCTCTATCTGGTCATTTTAAACGTGCTGACTATTGGATAAATCACATGGCATTCTCACAGTTGCAACGTTCGCTTGTAACGACTTGTCCAAAAATGATTTTTTTTTTTGATGTCGATGGCTTTATTGCTTTAAAACTAAAGACAAGAACTGTAAGAAACATGAAGAAAGTCAAGATTTCTTTCAAAATGTTCTCGCCCGTTTGAAGCAATAGGTGTCCCACAGAATGCACAATCACAATAATTATAAATAACACGTCCGTCCAGCAGTCCCAGACCAAGGACCCCAGAACGATGATATAGTGACGGCGATTAGTTGACACTTTAGTAGATGACACATTATTTCGCACATACAGTATAGTCCACGACGGTTTGATTGATGGATTAAAGAAGTACAGAAATTAAAACTTGAAATACGTAACTAACGTAGGTTTATCATAGGTTTGTTCTTGATTGGATGAATTTAAAAATAATAGAATATTGATTAAAGTTATTCTGTTAGAAACAAGTCACACGGCACGTGTTTTTGGATACGGTATCCATTTCACTCTCGTAACAAGTTAAATTTCTAAAGTTATAAAAGACATTCGCTAAAACTATTTGTAACTTAAAACTCAGTGAAATAAATACCATTTCCAACACCACTGGTTGTGTAGCGTGCAGTTCATAACGACAGTAGATAACGCCAGCGCTTGTTTTTACAGTTATTTCCCCCTACTTGTATTCTGTGTAGTGATGGTCTGTTTTGTGTCTGATACAATTTTGTTTGTATGTAACTCCGAACATCTTGTATAACACCGCTACTGTGTCAGCACCGCTTACTTTAAGCACGCGTTGGAATAACTTGTTGCCTATCTGATAAAACATCTGTTATGTTTTGTATAAGATCGGTATCAACGCATCTGTCAGTGTAACCTATTAGGATAGATAATCATCCGGTATGTACTAGGTTCTCTACAGAAAAGAAACACAATCAGGTACATGTCAAACGACTTGTCGATCGGTCAAATAACCGGTACAATAATGGCCGAAAAAAAATGAAAAAAAATCAAAACGCAACCACAAAGATACGTCTGTCAAATAACCGGAACAACAAAGATACCACTGTCAAATAACCGGAACAACAAAGATACGACTGTAAAATAACCGAAACAACAAAGATACGACTGTCAAATAACCGGAACAACAAAGATACGACTGCCAAATAACCGGAACAACAAAGATACGACTGTCAAATAACCGGAACAACAAAGATACGACTGTCAAATGACAGGAATATTACAGACCATATATAGATGTGTATGACATCACAAAGGAATATTTCAGACCATATATAGATGTGTATGACATCACACAGTTATATTACAGACCATATATAGATGTGTATAACATCCCACTGGAATATTACAGACCATACATAGATATGTATGACATCCCACTGGAATATTACAGACCATATATAGATGTGTATGACATCACACAGGAATATTACAGACCATATATAGATGTGTATGACATCACAAAGGAATATTACAGACCATATATAGATGTGTATGACATCACACAGGAATATTACAGACCATATATAGATGTGTATGACATCACACAGGAATATTACAGACCATATATAGATGTGTATGACATCACACAGGAATATCACAGACCATATATAGATGTTTATGACATCCCACTGGAATATTACATACCATATATAGATGTGTATGACATCACACAGGAATATCACAGACCATCTATAGATGTTTATGACATCCCACTGGAATATTACATACCATATATAGATGTTTATGACATCCCACTGGAATATTACATACCATATACAGATGTGTATGACATCACAAAGGAATATATAGATGTGTATGACATCACACAGGAATTTGGTATAACGTAAACTGTATTTGTCATGACAGTCTGGTCCTCGTCCTAAGATTCGGATATAAAATTATGTACCTCATGCAGCATTGAGATCAGTTTTATTCAAAGAATGAGAAACGAAAAGTGTAATTTGATCATATGTATGAACCTGGTGTTTTCACCATAGTAACGAGCCAATGGCTTATTCCTGGCTAGCAGGGGGATTAGTTAGCAATGGGGCTCTGATCGAGTTGTCATACAGTGGGAAATTGCCATTTTCAATAGGGCTCTCTAGACGCAAGTCAATCGGAACACCTCACCTCCTAGTCTAGTTTCGGAGAAAAGCGACGAGGGGCTCCGATTGGACGCACGTGTTAGCCACACAGTGGTAAATAGCCACTTGCAATGAGGCTCTCTAGGCGCACGCGTCACATATTACAGGCAGGAAAATAGAGTAGTCATTTAAGCATTGAACGGCTTTCAGTTGGCATTCATATTGACTATGAATGCCAACTGAAAGCCGTTCAATGCTTATATTTACCATCTCCGATTTTTTATTTGTCGTGTGATTTTTTTTTTGAAATTTTCAAATTCAAATTTCAGTTGGCAGTTCATAAGCTGGTGAACTCGCAACTGAATTGGTAGGGTTATATAGTGGCAGTGCCATACAATGGTAAATATACAGTAGTAAATAGCCACTTTCAACATATAGCGGACAAGGTAATAGAGTAGTCACACAGTGGTAAATAGCCATATTCAATGAAAACTCACTATAATTATTGTTCAAAAAGGGTTGAATGCAATTCAAAACATATACGGTAATGAAGTAGTTATGCAATTATATAGATATCAATAATCAATGATAGATCACAGAATCCAAGGGTGACGTAACCAGTGTACATTGTATAAAGGTGACGGTAACCAGTGTACCGGTTATATAAAGGTGACGGTTACCAGTGTACCGGTTATATAAAGGTGACAGTTACCAGTGTACCGGTTATATAAAGATGACGGTAACCAGTGTACCGGTTATATAAAGGTGACGGTTACCAGTGTACCGGTTATATAAAGGTGACAGTTACCAGTGTACCGGTTATATAAAGGTGACAGTTACCAGTGTACCGGTTATATAAAGGTAACTGTAACCAGTGTACCGGTTATATGAAGGCTATGGTTACCAGTGTACCGGTTATTTAAGCATTGAACAGCTTTCAGTTGGCATTCATATTGATTTTTTTTTTGAAATTTTCAAATTCAAATTTCAGATGGCAGTTCATAAGCTGGTGAACTCGCAACTGAATTGGTAGGGTTATATAATGGCAGTGCCATACAATGGTAAATATATAAAGGCTATGGTTACCAGTGTACCGGTTATATAAAGGTGACTGTTACCAGTGTATCGGTTATATAAAGGTGACTGTTACCAGTGTATCGGTTATATAAAGGTGACTGTTACCAGTGTATCGGTTATATAAAGGTTATGGTTACCAGTGTACCGGTTATATAAAGGTGACAGTTACCAGTGTACCGGTTATATAAAGGTTATGGTTACCAGTGTACCGGTTATATAAAGGTGACTGTTACCAGTGTATCGGTTATATAAAGGTTATGGTTTCCTGTGTACCGGCTATAAAAAAATTGGTGGTTACCTTTGTACCTAGGTACCAACCGGCTCGGAGCGAGTGCTATGTTAGTATACAGCGGCTGAGAGATCTGCGGTGTGCTCATCATATCTACATCTCGGAGAATTTTATGTCTCGATGTTTGTGATAAGGCTATAAAGGAAAACATGTTTATGGACAAGGCCTGGTAGTGGGCCAGCACAAAACGTTTGTTAGCCTCCTGTATAAGCTGGAGGGAGAGACGGAGGGAAGGACAGAGGGAGTGAGAGACTGTGAAAGGAACAAAAACAGATATATATGCACATAGCAACTTATCGCAGATTTATCCCTATCTGTAGTCACACAGGAAAGACAGAGAGAAAAAGACTGTAAGACGTCAGACGTTACAGTTTTAAGTTCTATTGTCGATGGATAACGAGGACAGACAGATGGAGAGGGAAACAGGCCTAGTATTCCACACACGAGAGTGAAGTCTGAATAGGTTCAGTGGACCGAATTTTATCATGTCACAAAAAAAGTTCACGAACGCCAAGATTGTAATATTTGGAGCTTCAGGAGTTGGCAAAACAGGTAAGACACTTCCCCCCATCGTGATTTAAGCTTTTCTATTTGACATTTGTATATTGGAGAAACTTTGCATCACGATATCGTGACCCGAATAAATTTATGTATTAAATCACTGAGCTCCTCTATCAGATAACATATCCGGTTTTTAAATTAAAATTTATCAACTTACGGGTATTACTGCTATATTATATACTAATAAGGGACATCGTAAAATTCAAATTAAAGACATTCTAGTGTAAGTACGACATTCCAATGTGGGTAACATGACATTCAAGTGTGGGAAACACGACATTCCGGTGTCGGTAACACGACATTCCAGTATTGGTTACACATTTCAGTGCGGGTGACACGACATTCCAGTGTGGGTAACAGGACATTTCAATGTGGGTAACACGATATTCCAGTGTGGGTAACACGACATTCCAGTGTAGGTAACACGACATTCCAGTGTGGGTAACACGACATTTCAGTGTGGGTAACACGACATTCCAGTGTGGGTAACACGACATTCCAGTATTGGTTACACATTCCAGTGTGGGTAACACGACATTCCAGTGTCGGTAACAAGACATTTCAGTGTGGGTGGTGCGACATTCCAGTGTCGGTAACACGACATTCCAGTATTGGTTACACATTCCAGTGTTAGTAACACGACATTCCAGTGTGGGTAACAAGACATTTCAGTGTGGGTGGCGCGACATTCCAGTGTGGGTAACACGACATTCCAATGTGGGTAACACGACATTCCAGTGTGGGTAACACGACATTCCAGTGTGGGTAACACGACATTCCAGTATTGGTTACACATTCCAGTGTGGGTAACACGACATTCCAGTGTCGGTGACAAGACATTTCAGTGTGGGTGGCGCGACATTCCAGTGTGGGTAACACGACATTCCAGTGTCGGTAACACGACATTCCAGTGTGGGTAACAAGACATTCCAGTGTCAGTAACAAGACATTCCAGTGTGGGTAACACGACATCCCAGTGTGGGTAACACGATATTCCATTGTGGGTACCACGACATTCCAGTGTGGGTAACACGACATTCCAATATGGGTAACACGACATTCTAGTGTTGGTAACACGACATCAAGCGTTAGTAACACGACATTCCAGTGTGGGTAACACGACATCAAGTGTTAGTAACACGACATTTCAGTGTGGGTAACACGACATTTCAGTGTGGGTAACACGACATTCCAGTGTGGGTAACACGACATTCCAGTGTGGGTAACACGACATCAAATGTTAGTAACACGACATCAAGTGTTAGTAACACGACATTCCAGTGTGGGTAACACGACATTCCAATGTGGGTAACACGACATTTCAATGTGGGTAACACGATATTCCAGTGTGGGTAACATGACATTTCAATGTGGGTAACACGATATTCCAGTGTGGGTAACACGACATTTCAGTGTGGGTAACACGACATTTCAGTGTGGGTAACACGACATTCCAGTGTGGGTAACACGACATCCCAGTGTGGGTAACACGACATCAAATGTTAGTAACACGACATCAAGTGTTAGTAACACGACATTCCAGTGTGGGTAACACGACATTCCAATGTGGGTAACACGACATTTCAATGTGGGTAACACGATATTCCAGTGTGGGTAACATGACATTTCAATGTGGGTAACACGATATTCCAGTGTGGGTAACACGACATTCCATTGTGGGTAACACGACATTCCAGTGTGGGTAACACGACATTCCAGTGTGGGTAACACGATATTTCAGTGTGGGTAACACGACATTTCAGTGTGGGAATCATGACATTTAAAAGGCTTATCTGCATTGCAAAGGAATATAAAGAGCCACCGCAGAAAGAGTTAGCATTAAGATTGAATTCCTTAGTGCGAGTAACAAAAGTATTTAAAAGCACATCACTTACATTACCGTCACTACATCTGAAAAATCTGTGGATTTCAATACAGTTATTCAATGTGTCGTGAAGATGGAAGTTACTTTCTTTAATAAATCGAATGATTATAGATGTCTAATTTTGATTAAGTTCCATTTACTTGTGACGTCTCTATAAGCATTCCCATGTCCGTTTGTGTTTCTCAGGAAGCTAAGTAACGGGCCGGTATGTATGGCAAGCCAAGTTGTCATTTATTCGAGGAGCAATGTTGATCCAGTATTTTACCAAATTATATAAGATATCTTTTATGTTTATGACACATCTTATATGTTTATAAGATATCATGTATGTTTATGAGATATCATATACAAGATGTATGTTTATAAGATATCTTATTTAAAGTTTATAAGATATCTTATTTAAAGTTTATAAGATATCTCATAAAATATATAAAATATCTTATATCTTTTATAAGATATCTTATAAACTTTTATTTATGAGATATCTTATAAAGTATATAAGATATCTCATAAAAGATATAAGATATCTTATATAATATATTAGATATCTTATATAATTTGATAAAATCCTGGATCAACGTTGTTCCTTGAATAAATGACAACTTGGTTTGCCATAGGTATGTGCTGTCGTGATTGTGTCCTTTGGCAAGACACTTTACTCTAATTGCTCTGGATATTAGGCGACGGACATCCCGTATGTTGTTCAGTGAGCTAGTCACAAACTACTACAAAGAGACCTCGCATCAAAATGACCCCGGCTGTTCATGGGGCGATAAACCCAGCAAACAAACAAATCTTCCAATTGGTACAATCATGACGTCATGTTCGGAAAGCGATGGTGACCTCTCCAGTATTACTGTATAGGAGTGGGTATATACAACCATGCATGTGTAGAATAATTCCAATTTACCTTCAACGAGTCACATAAAAATGACAACTGAAACATACCCAACATGCCATAAGCATAAAAAGGAATATTTATTTATTGTTTGCTCTTGACGAAAGATTCACAGGCATCCATGGTTGTGGGATATTTGTTTCTTCCAAGTCTGTTTACCGTCAGATATACATACCGGTTAAATGCGGTGCTTGACGTATCTGTTGGTCATATTTTTAACAGGCGATGTACAAAATGGTATTATTTGACTATTGTCAACTGATCAAATAATTTGAGAGATATAACTTATTGAGAAGGTTGCGAAAGTTAATAGAAAGTGACACAAACGGGGGGGGGGGGGGGGGGGGGGGGGGGGGGGGGGGGGGGGGGGATCAGTTCAAGTAATCACTGCATTTAAAAGTAGTCGTATCTATTTCAAAGTTTTTTTACATTTTACATTTCACAATGTTCCTCTTCGTATTGTGTGACTTGATATTGCACTTTTTTTTACGAGAGTCAAGAAACTTTACTTGTAAAATTATTCCAAGAATAAGCAAAGAAGATCGTTCAATAATATCTGAACAACAAGAAATTTTACAAGAAACAGAAAACTTTTAAAGAACTTAATATCAGCCAATACATTTTATTTTTTAGAAACAAAACAGTCACAAAGGTGTCCTCATACAAGACGGCTCTCACTCGTCAGGCTTCATTCATTCCGGATATTAATTTTCATTTACAATGTAATTTCATAACTATTAGAAACTTCTGTTTATTTCCTGTGTTTTGTTTTGGTTCTTCTCTTGTTATGATTTTTGTTATAAAGCGTCTGTTAAAATAAACTTAATAAACATTCACACACCAGATTCCTCTTCAGTATTTGACTAACCATGCAATTATTTTGTGACTTCATGTATTTTGAGAATGAGCAAGCGTTTGAGTCCTGCTTCAGGGCTTGGTTTTGGTTTGGTTTGGTTTATTTTGTTTAACGTCCTATTAACTGCTAAGGTCATTTAAGGACGGCCTCCCGTGCGTGCGATATGCATGTTTGTGGTGAGTGCGTATGTGTGTTTTGGGAGGCTGCGGTATGTTCGTGTTAAGTCTCCTTGTGATAGGCCGGGACTTTTGCCGATTTATAGTGCTACCTCACTGAAGCATACTGCCGAAGACACCCACCAGCACACCCCACCCGGTCACATTATACTGACAACGGGCGAACCAGTCGTCCCACTCCGTGTATGCTGAGCGCTAAGTAGGAGCAGCAACTACCATTTTAAAGACTCTGGTATGTCTCGGCCAGGGGACAGAACCCAAAGCCTTCCTCACAGGGGCGAACGCTCAACTAAAGGCCAAAAGTGAGGCAGTGTCAAGGGAGACGTTAGGAAGAAGAAAGTTGTTAAGAAAGAAGAGAAAATATAAGATCCCAAATTTAGTCGCCTCTTACGATCATGCAATGGGGGCAGCAGGTACAACTCTTACGCCCTACCTGCAGGGCAGCATGGTACATCATCAGTATCTTACACATAATTTGTAGTACATACTTAACAGAAATCCTTACTATGAAACTGATTCATCATAGTAATGTATATCAAAAATTATCGATATTGATCTAATTATAATAGGACACTTGAAGATTGCTGTAAATCAAAAGGAGATAATAAATCCCTAATATCAGTACACTTTCTAAATTTAAACAACAATAGTACCAGTATCAAGTGGTTGGGGAGCCCCCTACCTAACAAGGTACTGGTATACAATCATGCGTTTGTGACTAGGAGTAAGATTTTGACCTCTCGTTGAGCGCTGATCTTTGTGAGGAACGTTTTGGCCTTGAGTTGAGGTCTGGTCCCTGTGACGAACGTTTTGGCCTTTATTTCAGCGCTGGTCCCTATGATAAGGATTTTGGCCTTACGTTGAGTGTTGGTTCCTGTGAGTAAGATTTTGGCCGTAAGGTGAGCGTTGGTCCCGGTGAGGAAGGTTTTGGTCTCTTGTTGAGCGTTGGTCCCGGTGAGTAAGATTTTGGCCTCTTGTTGAGCGTTGGTCCCGGTGAGGAAGGTTTTGGCCTTTAGGTGAGCGTTGGTCCCTGTGAGGAAGGTTTTGACCTTTAGTTGAGCGTTGGACCCTTTGAAGATAATTTTTGCCTTTAGTTGAACGTTGGTCCTTTCTATGAAGGTTTTGGCCTTTAGTTGAACGCGGGACACTGTGAGGGATGTTTTGACCTTTAGTTGAGTGTTGGACCCTGTGAGGGATGTATTAGCCTTAGAAAAGAATTGAGGAAGGCTCCAAATAATTAAGATATGTTCAATTTTAAGACGTTTTATTTCGCTCACTCCACATGTATACCTGTGTAGAGATAAAAAAAAAAGAGGCATTGTATGGACAGAGTAAACAATACACAATTCGACATTGGATGGACAGAGTAAACAATACACAATTCGACATCGGATGGACAGAGTAAACAATACACAATTCGACATCGGATGAACAGAGTAAACAATACACAATTCGACATCGGATGGACAGAGTAAACAGCGACATTGGATGAACAGAGTAAACAATACACAATTCGACATTGTATGGACAGAGTAAACAATACACAATTCGACATTGTATGGACAGAGTAAACAATACACAATTCGACATCGGATGAACAGAGTAAACAATACACATTTCGACATTGGATGGACAGAGCCATCCTACATATTCAATTAGTTCTGATATAAAGGTTCATTTCTACATACATTTGTATATTGAGTAGATTTAACATTCTCTGTATAAAACGACTTACTTAACTTAACAGCAGTATTACATATTAGTAAACATTCCTATCATTTTGGTATAATTGGGATTAACACAGCAATAGCTTGGTACATTGTATATGCTTTGCCTGAAGTTGGTTCCGAGTTCCGTTTAAGGTAAACGGATCTAGGAAGAAGTTCCGAGTTCCAATTAAGAAAAACGGCACTACTATGTAGAAGCTTTACGGGTTTTGGTCCCAGTTCCGAGTTCTGTTTGAGATAAACGGTACTAGGAAGCAGTTCCGAGTTCCGTTTACCTTAATCGGAACTCGGAGGACATTTTGTAGTATTTGCTTAATGATGGCTTTGAAGTATTCTCTATTAATTTTACGAGGTAACTGGGGTGTCCTTTTATCATTAAAGCCAGTATCATTCAATATGTCTTGGAAATTTATTAACCACTTAGGACTAAAAAATGTGCAACTTATTAATTTTCTACTGTAGATATTTCACCCATGGTAAGTTTATGCCGAAACATAACCATTGTTGCTTTTATTTCAATATTAAACGGAACCTGTCCGATTCACCGTATACCATATAATGCGGAATGAGACGTTAGGTTCGTTATCAGTATAACGAGACCCGACGAGGCGTCCTGCTGGGTGTCTTCGGTAGTACGCTTCAGTGAGGTAGCACTATAAATTAGACATTAGTTTCGCGCTATCACAATGGAACAAAAACGACATATCGCATCGTAACAGTTAATAGTGCGTTTAACATACCAAACCAAATCCTACATTTGTATATATGTTTACAAATGACGACAATGTTTACATACATATCCCTGACACACACACTTGTTGTATAGTATTTGTATATATGTTTACAAATGACGACAATATTTACATACATATCCCTGACACACACACACTTGTTGTGTAGTATTTGTATATATGTTTACAAATGACGACAATGTTTACATACATATCTCTGACACACACACTTGCTGGTTGTGTAGTATTTGTATATATGTTTACAAATGGCGACAATATTTACATACATATCCCTGACACACACACTTGTTGTGTAGTATTTGTATATATGTTTACAAATGGCGACAATATTTACATACATATCCCTGACACACACACTTGTTGTATAGTATTTCATATCATGTCGGAATACTAAACGGAATTACGTGCGTACCTCATGTCATCTTGAACAGTATAAGTTATTGTTTTGTAACAGAAACTTTGCGCGTATCTGCTGTTTTACACTTGCTTTACACGCACAAACTACCGGGAGTAGACGTTTATCAATTTCAGAATTAAATTACGCACGCTTCCGAAATCGCCAATTTCATCATCAGTTTGTGCCTAGTTTGTTCTACATAACTATTACCATTGAAAAAAATCTATTTCTCATAATCTCCTATTCTCTAAGTGTCAAACAAAGCTAGGTGTTCCATTAATCAGAATTCGGTCTGGAGTTATGTAAGGCCTCTATGCAATGTCTTCCACATTTCGTGAGATGTGTAAATTTCACCCTCACATCACGCACGTGCCTTGCATGTCTACTCCGAGCCGTCCAACGAGATATATGTCTATTAGGAACTGAGTGGGTTTGCCACATCCGAGATGTTTGTCGCGTCCTCACGCAGAATTATTGTACTATTGTCTTCAATCTATTTGATTTAATGTCTTCACGCAAATACCGTTACCCGAAATAGATAGCTCGTGGTAGATCTTGATCCAAAGATATATAGTACACGTACATTAAAACATTCACACACGCCCGGACTAGCTTCGCCTGTCAAGTAATTAGTATATAGTTAATTTTATTGTGTGGTTTACCTCCAGTCCTATAATTGTAGCCGAATCATACCCCAGTTAGACATAATGTGTGTATAGTTCTTAGATCTCTTGATGGTCGGAATGTAACAGTATAGCTACAATACGAACTTAACATGGCTTGTCGCAATAATGTACTCTCTCACTGATGTTATGACCACACCTATACACCTCCGTCTCACCCACCCACCACCACCCAAACCTACACTCATCCCGAAACCCTTACTCACCACCGTCCAAACATACTCTAATATTCACCATGACTTCCACATACCAAATCCCTACCACATTTCAACACACACATCCTTACACAACTCCCTACCCCTTTCCCCCTTACACCCTAATATCTACTCCTACCCCATTCTCACACACACCCTTATATCAACTCCTTACCCCATTCCCACACACCCGTACACCAGCTCCCTACCCCATTCCCACACATACCCTTACACCAACTCCCAACACACACTCACACCAGCTCCCTACCCCATTCCCACACATACCCTTACACCAACTCCCAACACACACTCACACCAGCTCCCTACCCCATTCCCTCACACACCCTTTCACCAACTCCTTCCCCACATTCCCCCACACACTAACACCAACATCCTAACCCATACGGCACCTACCCGTATTTCTTACAATCATTGGCTTTTATATACCCAAGTAAATGTTTCATCGAACTCGTGTCTTTGTACTGTAGCTTGTATCGACAAGGTAAGACTTGTAATGACATATTTAAGTAATAAATTCACAAAAGTTCACCATTTATAACGCCACACATGTAATCTAAAATCTTAAATTTCTTGAAGAAAACATGACGTATTTTTATTTTACTAATTGTAGCAAACAGCATAGGTCATGCACCGTTATTGTAAAGCCTTGCACCAATTGTAGTTTACATACGAGATGTAAAACCTGATAATTGGGTGTTATAAAAGAGGAGAAATAATATGTGGAGTAACGTAAAGGCTCTATAACAGCCTTCAGATGTAGACGTGAAACCAATATATTACTGTACACAAGTCTTGTGAATCCTAATTGTTATGAGAACACCTTCAGGGTTTCTTTCGTCCGAGACAGAATTGGATGCAGGCTAAGATGAAACACACGGTGGATATCCGTTCCGTATTTCAGCTCCTTATAAACAGCCGCCTCTCTGACCCAGGCTCCGTTTAGATCATTCTAAACGTTTTACATATTGTTTGTATCAATCAGCGGCAAAAATCAATTTGGAAGAAATCCCAGGTATTCCAGTAATTTACTGATTTATTGATATAGGTATCCCGTGTCCGGTATAATTTACAAAAAACTTACACTTCACCTGGGTTTTATCATCACGTGACAGTGAGCAAACTAATATTGTAGCTCGGAGTGTCATTTTGACTTTTTTGGTGCATTTTCTCCGAAAGGAATAACTAATGTTCGGGTAAAAGTCAAAGAAGCATTTTCAAGTTTTCATTTTGAAATTTGATACTTTAAACAGTTTAATCTACAGAAATAAAGGAATGTCTACCATCAGGTCAAACTGTATCATTATAGTAAGCTTAGCAAGCACGTTATATGTCATTGTAACATTTCTGGCAAAGCCAACTATTTTAGAATAATATCAAAAATAAAAAATATTAAAATGATTTAATTAAGATAAACTCACTAACCTTTTAAAAAGAATGGGAAATGTGCTTATTCTACTCCATATAGTTTATCTGACATCATTATGATCAGATATGATTTGTAAAAAAGATGAATCATTTCAAGAATGTTTCGGTTGATGAAGATTTTCAAAGCGATGGTTTATAAGATGCTGACGTAAGATTGATGAAGTGGGGTTGGGATGCCTGCAGCTTTGTACTACATCTTCGGATGATGATAGATTGAGGTTAAACAAGACGTGTTTCAGGGCTAGGTTTGGTCAGAACAAACATACTACCACAATACCGAATTTATCATCACTAGTTACATAACCGGTTTCTCCAGATACCCACCAGTAATCTCTGTACACACTTGACGTTAGGTCTCGTCAGTCGGCTGAACAAATCAACACTTCTCTTTGTGTTTATTGAATAAAAATGCATGATACCTTAATGCCACAACATTCCCATCTCTTTTATTTTTGTTTGTTTGTTTGTTTGTTTTTACTTACTATATGTACGTTTCTCTTATCGCCTACCACACCTTCCCTCTGATCCTGTCGACGAATACAGTACAACATTGAATGATAACTTGTATATGAGCATGTAAACATATCGAGATCCTGTCACGTGCGACCTATACCGAACCTATATCAATGAATGAAATATAATGTATGACTTAACTGATCTTGTATGAAACCTTGTATGGTTAAACTGAATGCATTGACTTTTAACGCGCTGTATTTGTACTGACACAGCGAGCCTTTTACTGACACAGCGAGACTTGTACTGACACAGCGAGACTTGTACTGACACAGCGAGCCTTTTACTGACACAGCGAGACTTGTACTGACAATGTGAGACTTGTACTGACACAGCGAGACTTGTACTGACACAGCGAGCCTTTTACTGACAATGTGAGATGTATTGACACAGAGAGACTTGTACTGACACAGCGAGCCTTTTACTGACACAGCGAGACTTGTACTGACACAGCGAGCCTTTTACTGACACAGCGAGACTTGTACTGACACAGCGAGACTTTTACTGACAATGTGAGACTTGTATTGACACAGAGAGACTTGTACTGACACAGCGAGACTTGTACTGACACAGTGAGACTTGTACTGACAATGTGAGACTTGTACTGACACAGAGATACTTGTACTGACACAGCGAGACTTGTACTGACACATCGAGACTTGTACTGACACAGAGAGACTTGTACTGACACAGCGAGACTTGTACTGACAATGTGAGACTTGTACTGACAATGTGAGACTTGTACTGACACAGCGAGACTTGTACTGACACAGCGAGACTTGTACTGACACAGCGAGACTTGTACTGACAAGATGAGACTTGTACTGACAATGTGAGACTTGTACTGACACAGCGAGACTTGTACTGACACATTGAGACTTGTACTGACTAGATGATAAGTGTACTCCTAGCTTCCACTTATTGACCACTTCACAAGAGACCTTAGTTCTATGACGGGGTTGTACAATGTAATTAGTACGATATAGATTAATTAGTATGGGTTTGGCAGCTATATAGAGTGCCTGGTTTAAGACTTTGATAACATGGATACCACAAGAGAGAAGGTAGATGGGGAGAAACTGCTGTTAGGAAAAAAAGACTTGGTGAAGTTAATATTCTCGAACGCTAACGACCCACGTCCGACAGTCAGATGAAAGTAGTTAGCACATACATGATATGGAGCCGAACACCTATGACAGACAATACATGTTTTATACAGGTTACCAGCAACAACATTACACGGCGTGTAAGTCAGGATGAAACGCGATGTATTAATGCTCACCGGAAATTACCATTTGTACGACATAAACATGTCCGTCGGCGCTCAACAAATTACAACTTAATCGCATGGTTATGCGCTCAGCAGCGCACCTGACGCCGATTCCAATATAATAAGCAGCGATGGGACAAAGATAGTGTTCACGTGTAGTTAAGTAGTGATGAGGTAGAGGTATAAGAAAGCAGACAGGCAGAAATTGTGTTTGGTAGTGGTGAGACAGACGTAGTGTGTTGTAATGGTGAGACAGACGTAGTGTGTTGTAGTGGTGAGACAGACGTAGTGTGTTGTAGTGGTGAGACAGACGTAGTGTGTTATAGTGGTGAGACAGACGTAGTGTGTTATAGTGGTGAGACAGACGTAGTGTGTTGTAGATAAGACAGACGTAGTGTGTTAGTGGTGAGGACAGACGAGTGTGTGGTAGTGTGAGACAGACGTAGTGTGTTGTAGTGGTGAGACAGACGTAGTGTGTTGTAGTGGTGAGACAGACGTAGTGTGTTATAGTTGTGAAACAGACGTAGTGTGTTGTAGTGGTGAGACAGACGTAGTGTGTTGTAGTGGTGAGACAGACGTAGTGTGTTGTAATGGTGAGACAGACGTAGTGTGTTGTAGTGGTGAGACAGACGTAGTGTGTTGTAGTGGTGAGACAGACGTAGTGTGTTGTAGTAGTGAGACAGACGTAGTGTGTTGTAGTGGTGAGACAGACGTAGTGTGTTGTAGTGGTGAGACAGACGTTGTGTGTGGTAGTGGGGAGACAGACGTGGTGTGTTGTAGGGGTGAGACAGACGTGGTGTGTTGTAGGGGTGAGACAGACGTGGTGTGTTGTAGTGGTGAGACAGACGTAGTGTGTTGTAGTGGTGAGACAGACGTAGTGTGTTGTAGTGGTGGTGAGACGGACGTAGTGTGTTGTAGTGGTGAGACAGACGTAGTGTGTGGTAGTGGTGAGACAGACGTAGTGTGTTGTAGTGGTGAGACAGACGTAGTGTGTTGTAGTGGTGAGACAGACGTAGTGTGTGGTAGTGGTGAGACAGACGTAGTGTGTGGTAGTGGTGAGACAGACGTAGTGTGTTGTAGTGGTGAGACAGGACGTAGTGTGTTGTAGTAGTGAGACAGACGTACGTGTTTGTAGTGGTGAGACAGACGTAGTGTGTTGTAGTGGTGAGACAGACGTAGTGTGGTGTAGTAGTAGAGAACAGACGTAGCGTGTTGTAGGGTGAGACAGACGTAGTGTGTTGTAGTGGTGAGACAGACGTAGTGTGTTGTAGTGGGTGAGACAGACGTAGTGTGTGGTAGTGGTGAGACAGACGTAGTGTGTTGTAGTGGTGAGACAGACGTAGTGTGTGGTAGTGGTGAGACAGACGTAGTGTGTTGTAGTGGTGAGACAGACGTAGTGTGTGGTAGTGGTGAGACAGACGTAGTGTGTTGTAGTGGTGAGACAGACGTAGTGTGTTGTAGTGGTGAGACAGACGTAGTGTGTTGTAGTGGTGAGAGAGACGTAGTGTGTTGTAGTGGTGAGACAGACGTAGTGTGTGGTAGTGGTTAGACAGACGTAGTGTGTTGTAGTGGTGGTGAGACAGACGTAGTGTGTTGTAGTGGTGAGACAGACGTAGTGTGTTGTAGTGGTGAGACAGACGTAGTGTGTTGGTAAGCGTGGTGTTTTGTAGAACAGACGTAGTGTGTTGTGTGTGGGTGAGACAGACGTAGTGTGTTGTAGTGGGGAGACAGACGTGTGTGTGGTAGTGGGGAGACAGACGTGTGTGTGTGTGGTGAGGGTGGAGGGTGAACAGACGTGTGGTGTGTAGGGTGAGACAACGTGGTTGTGTTGTAGTGGTGAGACGACGTAGTGTTGTGTAGTGGTGAGACAGACGTAGTGTGTTGTAGTGGTGGTGAGACGGACGTAGTGTGTTGTAGTGGTGAGACAGACGTAGTGTGTGGTAGTGGTGAGACAGACGTAGTGTGTTGTAGTGGTGAGACAGACGTAGTGTGTTGTAGTGGTGAGACAGACGTAGTGTGTGGTAGTGGTGAGACAGACGTAGTGTGTGGTAGTGGTGAGACAGACGTAATGTGTTGTAGTGGTGAGACAGACGTAGTGTGTTGTAGTAGTGAGACAGACGTAGCGTGTTGTAGTGGTGAGACAGACGTAGTGTGTTGTAGTGGTGAGACAGACGTAGTGTGTTGTAGTAGTGAGACAGACGTAGCGTGTTGTAGTGGTGAGACAGACGTAGTGTGTTGTAGTGGTGAGACAGACGTAGTGTGTTGTAGTAGTGAGACAGACGTAGTGTGTGGTAGTGGTGAGACAGACGTAGTGTGTTGTAGTGGTGAGACAGACGTAGTGTGTGGTAGTGGGGAGACAGACGTAGTGTGTGGTAGTGGTGAGACAGACGTGGTAGGGGTGAGACAGACGTAGTGTGTGGTAGTAGTGAGCCATACGTAGTGTTTGACAGAGCTGAGACATACGTTTACATTGTTTGACAGTTCCTCCCTCGATTATCGCTTGTTCCGTTCCTCCATGTTTTCCCTATATTTTCGTATTGGTTAATGATTTATATAATAGAAGCCTAACGTTAGTCTCGCCCACGATTTGATTCATATATTGTTTTTTTAAAACTAAGGAGACGGATTATACTGGTACAATATGACAAGCAATAAAAGGAGTATAGCTTGTTTATTGATGATCGCTTATAACTGAAATTGACTTTTCGTATTTTGTGAGATTTTCATTCAGTTCCTCGTATTACAGGCTGGCTCCGGTTAAGCCATTCGTTATGTCGTGTATAACGTCTGCCACACTTGCCGTCACGCGTCCCTGATACCACCTCTCCTCATCCATGTTTTTGTCATGCGAGAAAGCTTAAAAACTAATCTACAGCAGGCAAAAGAAATGTATGATATATCTACAAACAAAAACTGTATGATATATCTATAGACAATTCTGTCAGGATGTTCAAACGTTCACTCATATTTATCTCCCGGCGAAAATAAGGTAAACCTAAGGTTCACAACGTCAAGCGATTCTAGATTGATGTCTTCCTGTGTTTATTTCAACGCTCCAGTTTGATATTGCTGTCTCTTTAACGTCAAATCAATTTTAAGACAAGTACAAGTCTGCGCCTTAAGTTTTTTGGTGCAGTATTAAAACCCGACCGGCAGTGTTCCATCATCAGTATGGTATTTATTTATTTGACTCGATGATGTGTACACCTAACGCCGCACGAGTACATACACACCCACACATCCTACCCCTAAAACTGTCCTGACAGTATTTTCTCGGTCAAATGGATAAGTACTGAAATTTATCTATTTGATAACTACGGTCTTTATTTATATTCCCTGTCGGCTATTAACACTGATACGAATTCAGGCTTCCAAATTGATAAATACATCTTCATTACGCGATAGTATTGACGTACCTGGCTCTCAACGTAAAATGTCCTGGCACCATACAGCAATTCGTAAATACAGATATGTTTTAGTAAAGTGTGATACGTGCACAGATATACAAATGTACGTGTATATATGATATAGACAGAGTAAACATCAATACAATCGATGAAGACTCAGCATTCTGTGTTTCCTATAAATCATTCTAAATTCAATTAAAGTGTGGTGAGACAGTGAAATGAGACTGTGTGTGAGACTGTGTTGTGAGACTGTGTGATGATACTGCGAGGCGAGACTGTGTGATGAGTAAGTGGTGAGACTGTGTGTGAGACTGTGTTGTGAGACTGTGTGATGATACTGCGAGGCGAGACTGTGTGATGAGTAAGTGGTGAGACTGGTGAGTAAGTGGTGAGACTGGTGAGTAAGTGGTGAGACTGTGTGGTGAGACTGTGTGGTGAGTAAGTGGTGAGACTGTGTGGTGAGACTGTGTGGTGAGACTGTGTGGTGAGTAAGTGGTGAGACTTGTGAGTAAGTGGTGAGACTGGTGAGTAAGTGGTGAGACTTGTGAGTAAGTAGTGTTACTGCGTGGTGAGACTGTGTGGTGAGTAAGTAGTGAGACAGTGTGGTGAGATAGTGAGAATGTGGTGAGACTGACAAGGTGAGACAGTGTTATGAGACTGTGTGGTGAGAGTGTGAAGTGAGACTGTGGTGATAAAGTATGGTGAGCCTATGTGGTGAGACAGTTTGGTTAGACTGTGAGATGAGATTGTGTGGTGAAACAGAGTGTTGGGAAAGTATGGTGAGCCTATGTGGTGAGACAGTGTGGTGAGACTGTATGGTGAGACAGTGTGGTGAGACTGTATGGTGAGACAGTGTGGTGAGACTGTGTGGTGAGACTGTATGGTGAGACTGTGTGGTGAGACTGTATGGTGAGACAGTGTGGTGAGACTGTATGGTGAGACAGTGTGGTGAGACTGTATGGTGAGACTGTATGGTGAGACTGTGTGGTGAGATAGTGTGGTGAGATTGTGTGGTGAGACTGTGTGGTGAGACTGTGTGGTGAGACTGTGTGGTGAGACTGTGTGGTGAGATAGTGTGGTGAGACAGTGTGGTGAGACTGTATGGTGAGATAGTGTGGTGAGACAGTGTGGTGAGACTGTGTGGTGAGATAGTGTGGTGAGACATTGTGGTGAGACTGTGTTGTGAGACTGAGTGGTGAGACTGTGTGGTGAGACTGTGTGGTGAGACTGTGTGGTGAGACTGTATGGTGAGACTGTGTGGTGAGACAGTGTGATGAGACTGTGTGGTGAGACTGTGTGGTGAGACTGTGTGGTGAGACTGTGTGGTGATACTGTGTGGTGAGACTGTGTGGTGAGACTGTGTGGTGATACTGTGTGGTGAGACTGTGTGGTGAGACTGTGTGGTGATACTGTGTGGTGAGACTGTGTGGTGAGACTGTGTGGTGATACTGTGTGGTGAGACTGTGTGGTGAGACTGTATGGTGAGACTGTGTGGTGAGACAGTGTGGTGAGACTGTGTGGTGAGATAGTGTGATGAGTCTGTGTTGTGAGATAGTGTAGGTGAGACAGTGATGAGGCAGTATGGTGAGACAGTGGTGAGACTGACAAGGTGAGACTGAGTGGTGAGACAGTTTCCTGGGACAGTATGGCGAGACAGTATGGTGAGACAGTGGGATGATACAGTATGGTGAGGCTATGACAAGGCCGTACATGAACTATAATTCACAGCGATTCGGTAGGTGTAGCAATAAAACATGGACGCCAATCACAATCGGTGGAATGATTTAATTAGAAATCGATGTTCACCTTCTCCACTTTTAAGGGTGATCATAACTTACTTCAGTTCCTGGTTTCTTAACAGATGCCATTTCAATGATGAATGATGATCTATCTTTTCTAAGACTTCCTTGTATCCAATGTTTTAGTTTAGTTTATTCTGTTGCAGCGTTTGCAGTCCGGTACATCACGAAACGCTACATCGGTGATTATGACAGAAATAAAGGTAAATAGTCATTTGGTCCTGATCGTGGTGGTCCTTATCGTGGTGGTCCTTATCGTGGTGGTCCTGATCGTGGTGGTCCTTATCGTGGTGGTCCTTATCGTGGTGGTCCTTATCGTGGTGGTCCTGATCGTGGTGGTCCTTATCGTGGTGGTCCTTATCGTGGTGGTCCTTATCGTGGGAAATGTTAAACACATATTTGTACATTTGGTAAAGTATATGCTAACGTCTTTTGATAAGAAATATGGGGTTATTGAATATTGTAAAGTCAAGACGCTATACATGTTGACGGTAGACAGTATTACTTAGAAAGCATCATCTTCATGAATGTAGGTCTCAGGCCGATTTATAGTAATGAAAGATATCATTCCGGAAGATATACGTCCCAATAACCGTTTGGTTAGCCATTGAGTTAACTTCTCGGTAACCATTGAGTGAACCATTGGGTAAACTTCCCGGTAACCATTGAGTGAACCATTGGGTAAACTTCCCGGTAACCATTGAGTGAACCATTGGGTTAACTTTCCGGTAACCGTTGAGTGAACCATTGGGTTAACTGTCCGGTAACCGTTGAGTGAACCATTGGGTTAACTTTCCGGTAACCGTTGAGTGAACCATTGGGTTAACTGTCCGGTAACCGTTGAGTGAACCATTGGGTTAACTTTCCGGTAACCGTTGAGTGAACCATTGGGTTAACTGTCCGGTAACCGTTGAGTGAATCATTGGGTTAACTTCTCGGTAACCATTGAGTGAATCATTGGGTTAACTTCTCGGTAACCGTTGAGTGAACCATTGGGTTAACTTCTCGGTAACCGTTGAGTGAACCATTGGGTTAACTTCTCGGTAACCGTTGAGTGAACCATTGGGTTAACTGTCCGGTAACCGTTGAGTGAACCATTGGGTAAACTTTCCGGTAACCGTTGAGTGAATCATTGGGTTAACTTGACTTCACGGTAACCATTGGGTTTACTTCTCGGTAAATGTTGAGTGAACCATTGGGTTTACTTGACTTCACGGTAACCATTGAGTGAACCATTGGGTTAACTTGACTTCACGGTAACCATTGGGTTTACTTCTCGGTAAATGTTGAGTGAACCATTGGGTTTACTTGACTTCACGGTAACCATTGAGTGAACCATTGGGTTAACTTGACTTCACGGTAACCATTGGGTTTACTTCTCGGTAAATGTTGAGTGAACCATTGGGTTAACTTCTCGGTAACCGTTGAGTGAACCATTGGGTTAACTGTCCGGTAACCGTTGAGTGAATCATTGGGTTAACTTCTCGGTAACCGTTGAGTGAATCATTGGGTTAACTTCTCGGTAACCGTTGAGTGAACCATTGGGTTAACTGTCCGGTAACCGTTGAGTGAATCATTGGGTTAACTTCTCGGTAACCGTTGAGTGAATCATTGGGTTAACTTCTCGGTAACCGTTGAGTGAATCATTGGGTTAACTTCTCGGTAACCGTTGAGTGAACCATTGGGTTAACTTCCCGGTAACCATTGAGTGAATCATTGGGTTAGCTTTCCGGTAACCGTTGAGTGAACCATTGGGTTTACTTACCGGTAACCGAGCAATGGTATTTAAGATATTCTCATATAATTTCATTTCCCCAAAATTCTTATCTATTATCGTTTTAAAGAAATGTATTCAACAATAAAATAATGCCTTTCGATTATTAGTAGTCTAACTTTCTTCCATCGTGAAATTTATGTACATAAAATTATCATCAGAAAAGACTTCTAGATATATTTTATTGTTATCGTCCGTAAGCTAAAACCAACAAAAACAGCCAAGGATCATTTGTTACCGTAGACCGGCTAATGTGTAGTTCATGTATTTGGGGGATTGAAGGTTATTTTGAGTGGTATCTTAACTAGGTCCTTGAGTATTTTGCTAAGGCAGTAGATGTACTAGAAGAGGTTTTAGTGAATGGCATTAGGGTATATAAAACTAATGAAAGGCTTTGGTAATATAAAGTTGTTTCGTGGTGTAATCTTGTTCATACCTTGCACTGCTCGTCTGTCTCTTTTATCAAACAGAGATGCTCTATACGCACAAAATGACGTCACCAAGGGAGGAAGTGGTTACCCTGGAGATTCTGGACACGATGTCAGAGGTACAATGCTGCTTGTTGTGAGAATGTGACGATTGCATGTAAACTATCTATGTGACGTCACTGCAGTGTCACTATGACACTGTGTAGATGTAGTGAAGTCAAAGTTTGCATAGGATGAGATTGTGATGACGTCACTGCAGTGTTATTTATGCTTGCAGTAGAATATTTCAGTTAGTGTAGCGCGGAGTAAGCCTGGGATTTATTTGGATATTTAGCTTATTTGTTTTATAGCTAAAGTGATAATTGGATGCTCGTACTCAATATGAAAATTAAAGCTGTAATTTTTAAAGTTTAAACATTTTTATCACGTGTGTTACAGAGTAACCCGGATGATACAGAGAAGAACCTGAAATGGGCGGATGGATACGTGATGATGTATTCAGTAACAGACACTGCAAGTTTTCAGGAGGTGAAACGGCTCAAAGATATTTTATTCCGTTTGAAAGGGAACGAAAGGCCGATGGTTCTAATCGCTAACAAACTCGACCTGCGGGATGCCCGGGCGGTGAGCGAGGAAGATAGTATTTCGCTGGCCCATTCACTCGAATGCCCGTTGTTTGAACTTTCTGTGGCGGATGGATATCAGGGTGTCGCGGATGCAATGGAAGAATTAATTGTTCAGCTGCGGAGGGATTTTGTGAAAGCTCAAAGTGCGGCAAATGTCAGTACAAATACAGAGAAGCCCCGTTCAAAATTATACAACATGAAAAAAGTTCTGAAGAAGAGGATAGGTCGGAGTCATAGTGATACATTTTAGTATACCATGTTATTGTTAGATATATTGTCGATTTCAGCTGATATCTAGTCATCTCCAGGTTCTTACGTTGTCTGAACCCACTCCCTACCCGACCAGTGCATCATGTCCTTAGATTGTCTGTACTCACTCCCTACTTAACCAGTGTATCATGTCCTTACATTGTCTGTACTCACTCCCTACCTGACCAGTGTATCATGTCCTTACATTGTCTGTACTCACTCCCTACCTGACCAGTGTATCATGTCCTTACATTGTCTGTACTCACTCCCTACCTGACCAGTGTATCATGTCCTTACATTGTCTGTACTCATTCCCTACTTGACCAGTGTATCATGTCCTTACATTGTCTGTACTCACTCCCTACCTGACCAGTGTATCATGTCCTTACATTGTCTGTACTCACTCCCCACCTGGCCATTGTATCATGTCCTTACATTGTCTGTACTCACTCCCAACCTGACCAGTGTATCGTGTCCTTACATTGTCTGTACTCACTCCCTACCTGACCAGTGTATCATGTCCTTACATTGTCTGTACTCACTCTCTACCTGACCAGTGTATCATGTCCTTACATTGTCTGTACTCTCTCCCTACCTGACCAGTGTATCGTGTCCTTACATTGTCTGTAGTCACTCCCAGTCTGACCAGTGTATCGTGTCCTTACATTGTCTGTACTCACTCCCTACCTGACCAGTGTATCATGCCCTTACATTGTCTGTACTCACTCCCTACCTGACCAGTGTATCATGTCCTTACATTGTCTGTACTCACTCCCTACCTGACCAGTGTATCATGTCCTTACATTGTCTGTACTCTCTCCCTATCTGACCAGTGTATCATGTCCTTACATTGTCTGTACTCACTCCCTACCTGACCAGTGTATCATGTCTTTACATTGTCTGTACTCACTCCCTACCTGACCAGTGTATCATGTCCTTACATTGTCTGTATTCACTCCAAACCTGACCAATGTATCATGTCTTTACATTGTCTGTACTCACTCCCTACTTGACCAGTGTATCATGTCCTTACATTGTCTGTACTCACTCCCTACTTGACCAGAGTATCACGTCCTTACATTGTCTATTCACTATTTCTATATGATGAATGTATGCTTCATAACACATGCATTGTAGAAATTGTTGAGGATTAATTGAGCTGAATACAAATAAAATCATTTTAATCATGAAATTAAAATGATAAGATTACAAATATATAGTAAACAACAGACTGGCCGGTTAAGGTTTGTGTTATCTTCGTCACTAATATCTTAGCCCTGGAAATCTACAGGGACAGTTGGCTGGTCAGTAGTCACGGATACCGGTCAGTAGTCACGGATACCGGTCAGTAGTCACGGACACCGGTCAGTAGTCACGGATACCGGTCTGTAGTCACGGATACCGGTCAGTAGTCACGGATACCGGTCAGTAGTCACGGATACCGGTCAGTAGTCACGGATACCGGTCAGTAGTCACGGATACCGGTCAGCAGTCACGGATACCGGTCAGTAGTCACGGATACCGGTCAGTAGTCACGGACACCGGTCAGTAGTCACGGATACCGATCACCAGCCACAGACACCGGCCATCAGTTACCGACACCGTTCAGTACTGTGTCAGCGATAGAGTGGACACTGCCTGACTTCACGCCTTATTCTTTCTACAAATGTTGATGTTACTTTTGATAATTTAATTTAAGAGTTACCTTGGTATATTCCGATCAACCTTGAAAACATGCTAGGGACTATACATTGTACCACAAAGAATTTAATGGTTATTGTTCATATAATGATATTTAATTGAGCTATTTAATTAATCTATTTAGTAATCCCTCCCCCCCCCCCAAAAAAAATGTGATATAATACATTAAGTATCCTGTACTGAAACTGTGGCTATTGTAGTATCTAATTAATTACCCCGGAAACGCCTTCATATAATCGGACTATACACTAAAAAAATGAGAGGGACACTTACTAACGACGAAGTTCTTGGTTAAAATCCTTGAACTGACCATTTCTGTTCGGCTCACACATGACGTCATATTGTTTGGTTCACACGTGACGTCAGATTGTTTGGTTCGCACGTGACGTCAGATTGTTCGGCTCACAATTGACGTCACATTGTTTGTTTAACACATGACGTCAGATTGTTTGGTTCACACATGACGTCAGATTGTTTCTTTAACACATGACGTCACATTGTTTCTTTAACACATGACGTCACATTGTTTGTTTCACACATGACGTCAGATTTAAGGATTAACATCAATTATTTTTTCTGTTATACAGTCATAACAGAAAAAACTGGAGTGTACTCTAAATAAACCGCGAAGCGGTTTATGAAGAGAGTACACTCCAGTTTTTTATGTTATGACTGTATAACAGAAAAAATAATTAATGTTAATTCTTATAATTTAATTTCGTCTTATACACACCAAGATATTTCACTTTCTTTGGCGAACTCTTTTCTGTGATAAATTATTACGCAGCGTCATCAGCCAATCAAAAATGACGTTACATTTCGCAACGTCAAAAATTTTGTTATGGAGGTATAACAAAATTATTTCAGCCAATGAAAATGCGTGTTTCATACAAAATTAAATTATAGATCGACTCACACATGACGTCATATTGTTTGGCTCACACATGACGTCAGATTGCTTGTTTCACACATGACGTCAGATTGTTCGGCTCACACATGACGGATGTTGATACGAAAATAGTGCCTCTTTAGTGAAACGATGCCTTTCATTAATAAATATTTACAGTTTCGTTTTTCTTCAGTGTGATAAACAGTCTGGTCATTGAAGTACGAGGGACTGATTGATAAGTTGTGAGCCTCGTATTGAAGGAGGTACGCAAGGATGAACTTTTTTCAGTTCTACTATGTTATTACTACATATATATATAGGGCCGTGTAGTTTATATCGACGAGGAAGCACTCTAAAGTAAACAAGACAAGCAACTTTGCAAAATGAACAAAATCGGTTAGGGTTAGGGTGAAAGAGTATGTCATTGCCATGGCTCCCATTCACGGTTGTGTCATTACATTGATTGAGCACCCGCCTTACCACGCTCCATCAGACTTTCATCTATTTCCAAAACTGAAAACAGCTATTTCAGGCACCCTAACCCTAACATGCAGTGGATGACTTTCTGAACAGCCAAGAAAAGGGAGTTCTATAAAAGTGGCATTGAGGCCCTTAAACATCGTTGACAAAAGTGTATAGATACTAGTATTGAAGGGGATTATGTTGAAAAATAATACAATATATCCGGCAAAATTCAAATCCTTCAATATGAGGCTCACAACATATCAATCAGCCCTCGTAGAACAAGCGGCAGTCTTGTGGCCGTTTCGAGAGCGTGTCAATTCAGTAGACGGGTCCAATTTGCCATTTCGTCCGCTGTTCCAAGCAACACATTTCGGGTTAAAATTTAATTGTGGGTATCTACATGTAAATCATTGGTCAAGTGTGAATACTAAGTTCATCCGACATTCCATGTGATTATTCGCGATGTCAGGAAACACACAGAAATACAAAAACCACCTCAAATATATGACTTACCTTCACTCCTCTCTAGATCTGTCGCCAGTTTTGACTAGAGTCTGTGCTTTCCCTTTCCCAGTCTGATACTGACGTATTCCTTTTAACATGAACAGTACTAAGGAGAAACTCCGTGTACACTTCTTCAGCGATTGTTCTCAAAACCCAATATTTCACAGCCAGATAATGATATAGGTAAAATTGTCTGGTCAGATACTTTGATCTGACAGTCGATTTGCACATTCAGATTGCGAATCCTTGATTTTAACAAGAACATGGCTTTTGTAGCTTCAATTAGAAATCGCAATAGCTTCATTGAACAAATAGAATGTCTGCAAACTACGAGACTTTGAGCCAAAAATAACAACTTTTAGTTTTGATGTATTTACTGGTAATTTCCATTCCGTACACTTAAAAAGATAAAGATTTCTTTTCTGTATTTCATTTGCATTTTCTGCAAAAATGACAGTATCATCTGCATTTAGCAGAACTAAAACTTGAACGTATTCTGTCAATTACGTATATAATATCGTATTTACTGCTAAGTGTCAGAATAGAATATTGATGAATTGATGAAACTTGTCTTTTATTAATAACGTGTAATCTGTAACAAAACAAAGCATACAAACAAAAACAAAACAAACAGACAAAATGGTGAAAAACGTCATATACACGATTGAAGCCGTCAGACGAGTAGTACACACGAGTGAAGCCGTCAGACGGGTAGTACACACGATTGAAGCCGTCAGACGGGTAGTACACACGAGTGAAGCCGTCAGACGGGTAGTACACACGAGTGAAGCCGTCAGACGAGTAGTACACACGAGTGAAGCCGTCAGACGGGTAGTACACACGAGTGAAGCCGTCAGACGAGTAGTACACACGATTGGAGCCGTCAGACGGGTAGTACACACGATTGGAGCCGTCAGACGCGTAGAACACACGATTGGAGCCGTCAGACGGGTAGTACACACGATTGGAGCCGTCAGACGGGTTTCATCACATATTGACGAGAAATCAATAAGATACACTAATTTTAATTAAACAACAATAAGTAAACAAACAAAAAATTGATAGAACATGAATTTCATTTTTTTTTTCTCGGTAAAACTTAAATTTTGAGAAATAGATATTCAATCTTTACTGCTTCTCCAATTGATTTACAAATTAAATTGTAACCAAAGTGGATTGAATTATGTTATACTGTTTATCAGACGCTTAGTGATTTTTTTTCTGATATTTTTGTGAAATTTGGAGGTTGCCTAAACATTAATATATTGACAAGCGGAGTCGATGAGACATTTAATTACTACCGGTGATTCATGTTTTATAACAATCTCCGTCACACGACGAAATGGTCACGTGCGTTGATAAGATCTAGGTATCAGCTTTGTCGGATTGAACTGAAATTCAAGGTTAACCAAAGATCACCCCTAGTTTCCAGTTGTTCTTCGCCTTGTTGATGTACAGTAGAAGTTTGGACTAATGTTTTATACTAACTGGAGACCCCTGTAGTCATTTTTCGATTATACATCTGCTACCGAAACTCCAATTACCGTTTCTTTTATGGGGAAAATAAAGAAACATGATTATTTGTGTGTGTATAGTTTACCACTATGCTACACGTACATGTGTGATTGTTACTGGGCTGTAAAATATACATTTTACCCTTTTCGTAATCAAACTCCCATTTAAACAAGAAAGGTAACTCTTACACACCTACAGTATGTGTATTGTACAGTGTACATAACTCAATGTCACCAGAACAACAAACACACTAGCTTTGGAACCCCATCCAGGACTCGGAATTCAGCATTGATAATGACTCCAGCTGATATAAACAAAGACATTCAGATTAAGAACGCTGTAGAAATTAATACAAAGATCTATATTATTATTATTATTCTGTAAGACATTTTAAATCCAAACGATTTGAAACATTAAACCTGAAATGATCATATAAGGTTGGACTTCTTTCCCCATAGATTTATCTATCAAATATGATATTAAGGTATATGGAATTGAGTGGCTTGCCGAGAGTTTATACCTGACCAGCTAAAATAAGACGGCATGTTAAGGGTCATCTATGTAAGAGAATAATGCTGAATTTCAAACACTGATAAATATCTATATATTGTACAACACTAATCCTGTAATACACCAAAATATGTGTTAAGACATGTAGTTTCTTATAATAATTTATCATAATTTATCTAATAATAATTTGCTGTTGATGCTAAAAGTTTATTTTATAGATAGACTTTGTATCAAGATGTAGCATGGAATAATTCTAAGTCACACAAATAATCAAACCTGAAAAATAGCCATGCTGCTATGCTAACGAGTGACTAAATCAAACGATAGGAGCATTTGTTTATCTGGATTAAGACATCTGATCATATTAAAAAGAAGCAGACTTTTAAGACAAATGTCTAAACTGGTGAGTTTGACACCTTTTTCAGAAATATGCATCTTATACCTAAACTCAGCAGACGGACATTTTTTCCTAAAGAGCATTTTTGATGTTTGAAATACCGTTTTATATGCCATATTTGTGCGATATCGTTCACAACCGCAATTTGCACTTCAAGGCCAAAATAGAATCAGTGTTTGTACATATCATTAAATCAAGTCTGGTCAAACCAATCCTCCTATGTTGTGCTTTAGACATTTGTGAGCAAAACCGCATTGCTATTTTGTACAATATATGTGATACAAATGAGCTAATTGTGTCCCCATGAAATATGCATTTTTCGCATTCACAGACAGCTTAACACAGCAAGGCCCATGGTTTGTCATCATACATGCTAAAAGTTCATCAAGTTACTTCTGTTAAATTGCGTCATAGTCGAAATGTATATGCTTGTAAAATATCTCTGTTTTTGCTTGATTTGCTGTTTAGATACCCATTTACAGGTAAAATGGGCCAGGTATTCCATATAACCAACAGTCTTAATAACGCCGACCGTATACAGTTAAGCGCACGTAATAAAAGACACAAACCAAGAGGGTTATTGATAACGAGAGAAATCACGGACATAGAGGGTTATTGGTCAAGAGAGAAATCACGGACATAGAGGGTTATTGGTCAAAAGATAAATCACGGACATAGAGGGTAATTGATAACGAGAGAAATCACAGACCAAGAGGGTTATTTGTAACGAGAGAAATCACAGACCAAGAGGGTTATTGGTAACGAGAGATATCACGGACCAAGAGGGTTATTGGTAACGAGAGATATCACGGACCAAGAGGGTTATTTGTAACGAGAGAAATCACAGACCAAGAGGGTTATTGGTAACGAGAGATATCACGGACATAGAGTGTAATTGATAACGAGAGATATCACAGACCAAGAGGGTTATTGATAACGAGAGATATCACGGACCAAGAGGGTTATTGGTAACGAGAGATATCACGGACCAAGAGGGTTATTGGTTACGAGAGATATCACGGACCAAGAGGGTTATTGATAACGAGAGATATCACGGACCAAGAGGGTTATTGGTAACGAGAGATATCACGGACCAAGAGGGTTATTGGTAACGAGAGACATCACGGACCAAGAGGGTTATTGGTTACGATTGATATCACGGACCAAGAGGGTTATTGGTTACGTGAGATATCACAAGCAAAAAGGGTGAATGATAATGAGATATCCCGGGCCGAAAGGGTGTATTGATAATGAGACAAAGCATGCATGTCGCACGCACGGGAGGCCGTCCTTAAATGACCTTAGCTGTTAATAGGACGTTAAACAAAATAAACCAAACCAAACATCCCGGGCCGGAAGGGGTTACTGATAATGATATACATTACCGGCATAGAGGGTATTTGAAACAAATATATAACGAGTCTACACACGTATGGCCGTCACTTTTTTGTGCTCCATTTAGACAGCGCCATGCCAATAAAAAGCATAAATAGAAAGGAGGAGTATACACTACAGTATCATACGGTAGTAAAAATCACGGCAATGACGAATAAAATCAATAAAAACGACCATAAATTATGTTAATCGTATGTTTATAGTGAAAAATGTTTGTGACAAAATATGCATAAAATATTCGGATCTCGCGCAAGCTTAGGCATTCTTAATAGAAATGGCCAATCTATAACATGCTAGAATTTATCATTGAAGCGCAACACCGTTTATCTTTCACAAACAATATAAGGTAGGGGTATTTACATTAATCATATCGAATAAATAAAAATGATAATTTGTATGTATATCAATATTGTAGAAGAGCCTGGCATAGGCACTACGTCCTCACAAGTGGTCGTGGCTGTGTGAACAGGCTTGTTGTGTATACCCTCAATTAATCCAGCACATCAACAAATCAGACGTTTTATTTGTTTAAATGAATAATATTTAAAGGTCTGTAATATTCAAACAATAACTTAGTTATGTGTCTCAGAAGTTTGTATAATATCCTCTACCCCACCAACACATGACTGAAAGTAGGGTGGACCTTAAAGGTCAAAATAGTTTCCTCCCAACTTCTAACTATGGCCATACCATTTGAAGTTACACACCACTAACAATGGACACTCCGTGTAAAGTTATACACCACTAACTATGGACACTCCGTGTAAAGTTATACACCACTAACAATTGACACTCCGTGTAAAGTTACACACCACTAACTATGGACACTCCGTGTAAAGTTATACACCACTAACAATGGACACTCCGTGTAAAGTTATGCACCACTAACTATGGACACTCCGTGTAAAGTTATACACCACTAACTATGGACACTCCGTGTAAAGTTATACACCACTAACTATGGACACTCCGTGTAAAGTTATACACCACTAACTATGGACACTCCGTGTAAAGTTATACACCACTAACTATGGACACTCCGTGTAAAGTTATACACCACTAACTATAGACACTCTATGTAAAGTTATACACCACTAACAATGGACACTCCGTGTAAAGTTATACACCACTAACTATAGACACTCCGTGTAAAGTTATACACCACTAACTATGGACACTCCGTGTAAAGTTATACACCACTAACAATGGACACTCCTTTTAAAGTTATACACCACTAACTATGGACACTCCGTGTAAAGTTATACACCACTAACTATGGACACTCCGTGTAAAGTTATACACCACTGACTATGGACACTCCGTGTAAAGTTATACACCACTAACTACGGACACTCCGTGTAAAGTTATACACCACTAACAATGGACACTCCGTGTAAAGTTATACACCACTAACTATGGACACTCCGTGTAAAGTTATACACCACTAACTATGGACACTCCGTGTAAAGTTATACACCACTAACAATGGACACTCCGTGTAAAGTTATACACCACTAACTATGGACACTCCGTGTAAAGTTATACACCACTAACTATGGACACTCCGTGTAAAGTTATACACCACTTACTATGGACACTCCGTGTAAAGTTACACACCACTAACAATGGACACTCCGTGTAAAATTATACACCACTAACAATGGACACTCCATGTAAAGTTATACACCACTAACAATGGACACTCCGTGTAAAGTTATACACCACTAACAATGGACACTCCATGTAAAGTTATACACCACTAACTATGGACACTCCGTGTATAGTTATACACCACTAACAATGGACACTCCGTGTAAAATTATACACCACTAACAATGGACACTCCGTGTAAAGTTATACACCACTAACAATGGACACTCCGTGTAAAGTTATACACCACTAACAATGGACACTCCATGTAAAGTTACACACCACTAACTATGGACACTCCGTGTAAAGTTATACACCACTAACTATGGACACTCCGTGTAAAGTTATACACCACTAACTACGGACACTCCGTGTAAAGTTATACACCACTAACTATAGACACTCCATGTAAAGTTACACACCACTAACTATGGACACTCCGTGTAAAGTTATACACCACTAACTATGTACACTCCATGTAAAGTTACACACCACTAACTATGGACACTCCATGTAAAGTTATACACCACTAACAATGGACACTCCGTGTAAAGTTACACACCACTAACAATGGACATTCCGTGTAAAGTTATACACCACTAACAATGGACACTGTATGTAAAGTTATACACCACTAACTATGGACACTCCGTGTAAAGTTATACACCACTAACTATGGACACTCCGTGTAAAGTTATACACAACTAACTATGGACACTCCGTGTAAAGTTATACACTACTAACTATGTACAATCCGTGTAAAGTTAAACACCACTAACTATGGACACTCCGTGTAAAGTTATACACCACTGACAATGGACACTCCGTGTAAAGTCATACACCACTAACTACGTACACTCCGTGTAAAGTTATACACCACTAACAATGGACACTCCATGTAAAGTTACACACTACTAACTATGGACACTCCGTGTAAAGTTATACACCACTTACTATGGACACTCCGTGTAAAGTTATACACCACTAACAATGGACACTCCGTGTAAAGTTATACACCACTAACTACGGACACTCCGTGTAAAGTTATACACCACTAACTATGGACACTCCGTGTAAAGTTATACACCACTAACTATGGACACTCCGTGTAAAGTTATACACCACTAACTATGGACACTCCATGTTAAGTTATACACCACTAACTATGGACACTCCATGTAAAGTTATACACCACTAACTACGGACACTCCATGTAAAGTTATACACCACTAACTATTGACACTCCGTGTAAAGTTATACACCACTAACTATGGACACTCCGTGTAAAGTTATACACCACTAACTTATGGACACTCCATGTAAAGTTATACACCACTAACAATGGACACTCCGTGTAAAGTTATACACCACTAATTATGGACACTCCATGTAAAGTTATACTCCACTAACAATGAACACTCCGTGTAAAGTTATACACCACTAACAATGGACACTCCGTGTAAAGTTATACACCACTAACTATGGACACTCCGTGTAAAGTTATACACCACTAACTATGGACACTCCATGTAAAGTTATACAGCACTAACTATGGACACTCCGTGTAAAGTTATACACCACTAACTATGGACACTCCATGTCAAGCTATACACCACTAACTATGGACACTCCATGTCAAGTTACACACCACTGACAATGGACACTCCGTGTAAAGTTATACACCACTAACAATGGACACTCCGTGTAAAGTTATACACCACTAACAATGGACACTCCGTGTAAAGTTATACACCACTAACCATGGACACTCCGTGTAAAGTTACACACCACTAACTATGGACACTCCGTGTAAAGTTACACACCACTAACTATGGACACTCCATGTAAAGTTATACACCACTAACTATGGACACTCCGTGTAAAGTTATACACCACTGACAATGGACACTCCGTGTAAAGTCATACACCACTAACTACGTACACTCCGTGTAAAGTTATACACCACTAACAATGGACACTCCATGTAAAGTTACACACCACTAACTATGGACACTCCGTGTAAAGTTATACACCACTTACTATGGACACTCCGTGTAAAGTTATACACCACTAACAATGGACACTCCGTGTAAAGTTATACACCACTAACTACGGACACTCCGTGTAAAGTTATACACCACTAACTATGGACACTCCGTGTAAAGTTATACACCACTAACTATGGACACTCCGTGTAAAGTTATACACCACTAACTATGGACACTCCGTGTAAAGTTATACACCACTAACAATGGATACTCCGTGTAAAGTTACACACCACTAACTATGGACATTCCGTTTAAAGTTATACACCACTGACAATGGACATTCCGTGTAAAGTTATACACCACTAACTATGGACACTCCGTGTAAAGTTACACACCACTAACAATGGACACTCCGTGTAAAGTTATACACCACTAACAATGGACACTCCATGTAAAGTTATACACCACTAACTATGGACACTCCGTGTGAAGTTATACACCACTAACTATGGACACTCCGTGTAAAGTTATACACCACTAACAATGGACACTCCGTGTAAAGTTACACACCACTAACTATGGACACTCCGTCGTGTAAAGTTATACAACACTAACAATGGACACTCCATGTAAAGTTATACACCACTAACTATGGACACTACATGTAAAGTTATACACCACTAACAATGGACACTCCGTGTAAAGTTATACACCACTAACTATGTACACTCCGTGTAAAGTTATACACCACTAACTATGGACACTCCGTGTAAAGTTATACACCACTAATTATGGACACTCCATGTGAAGTTATACACCACTAACAATGGACACTACATGTAAAGTTATACACTACTAACTATGGACACTCCATGTTAAGTTATACACCAATAACTATGGACACTCCATGTAAAGTTATACACCACTAACTACGGACACTCCATGTAAAGTTATACACCACTAACTATTGACACTCCGTGTAAAGTTATACACCACTAACTATGGACACTCCGTGTAAAGTTATACACCACTAATTATGGACACTCCATGTAAAGTTATACACCACTAACAATGGACACTCCGTGTAAAGTTATACACCACTAATTATGGACACTCCATGTAAAGTTATACTCCACAAACAATGAACACTCCGTGTAAAGTTATACACCACTAACAATGGACACTCCGTGTAAAGTTATACACCACTAACTATGGACACTCCGTGTAAAGTTATACACCACTAACTATGGACACTCCATGTAAAGTTATACACCACTAACTATGGACACTCCGTGTAAAGTTATACACCACTAACTATGGACACTCCATGTCAAGCTATACACCACTAACTATGGACACTCCATGTCAAGTTACACACCACTGACAATGGACACTCCGTGTAAAGTTATACACCACTAACAATGGACACTCCGTGTAAAGTTATACACCACTAACAATGGACACTCCGTGTAAAGTTATACACCACTAACCATGGACACTCCGTGTAAAGTTACACACCACTAACTATGGACACTCCGTGTAAAGTTACACACCACTAACTATGGACACTCCATGTAAAGTTATACACCACTAACTATGGACACTCCGTGTAAAGTTATACACCACTAACTATGGACACTCCGTGTAAAGTTATACACCACTAACTATGAACACTGTATGTAAAGTTATACACCACTAACAATGGACACTCCGTGTAAAGTTACACACCACTAACTATGGACACTCCGTGTAGAGTTACACACCACTAACAATAGACACTCCATGTAAAGTTATACACCACTAACTATGGACACTCCGTGTAAAGTTATACACCACTAACTATGGACACGCCGTGTAAAGTTATACACCACTAACAATAGACACTCCGTGTAAAGTTACACACCACTAACAATGGACACTCCGTGTAAAGTTATACACCACTAACAATGGACACTCCGTGTAAAGTTATACACCACTAACTATGGACTCTCCGTGTAAAGTTATACACCACTAACAATGGACACTCCGTGTAAAGTTATACACCACTAACTATGGACACTCCGTGTAAAGTTATACACCACTAACTACGGACACTCCGTGTAAAGTTACACACCACTAACTATAGACACTTCGTGTAAAGTTATACACCACTAACTATGTACACTCCGTGTAAAGTTATACACCACTAACAATGGACACTCCGTGTGAAGTTATACACCACTAACTATGGACACTCCGTGTATGATCACACGCCTCTAACTATGGACACTCCGTGTATGGTCACACAAACTTTGATAAATATATTGATTTGTTCTCATAATGTTGCGGCTTTATTGTATAATTCCAATCCATTCACTCCAACGTAATGTCAATGCAACATTTTGTAGTTATTGTGTTTCTTACAAAAACTGACCGACATCGACGTAATTTAAATAAAGACCATTTGTTAACTGAAAATATTCAAACTTTGAACATTTCATTGAACACGTGGTAAAGTTGACAATGTTTACCAGGCCATTGTGTGTAAGACTACAGTGGGTAACCCCTCAGCTGGGAACTGTGTTTAAAGCCCACAATATATCATAGTTCAGCGTACAATATAGTAGATGTATGGAGTGATTGATTGATATACAGATCGAACTATTGAGCATTGAGTGGAGTCATTTGTCGACTTCTGGGCGCGTTGACGGGCCATCAGTCCGAGGCTCGCAGGGGTACAATGTGATTGGAGCTATCGGAGAAGTTGTGCCGGGTGAGTGGACATACACAGACATTCCTAATTATCTATTGTCTCCAGGGATATCTGCCTGTTGGTCATAGGCACACGGTTCCTGTAGTGTTGTCACACGGCGAGTCACACACTTTACTTACTGGTCAGAATTCAAGTGCAGTGCATTGATTTTTCGAAGACCCCGGCCTCCCGTTTAAATTTCTCGGTGATTAGAAATTTGAGACGACACTTGAATTTTTAAATGACCGCGGAGTGAATGGAGCAATTAAAGGGATCAGTGGAAACTGTTAAACACTGGCATGGTTTTAAATGTGCCATTACAAATTTCGAGGATATGATGGATATTATACGTGTTCTTTAAATGATTGTGAGCCTTTCAATACTGTTTCGTAGTACTTTATTTTCTGACACAAAGGTTCTACTCCGCCTTCTGTAATGAGAACTTGCGGAACCTTTTAAATTCGGGAAGATTGTATGGATGGTGATGGGGTAAGTGATGAGACTGGAACCTGGCGTGCCAGCACCTATCAGCCTGGATCACAAGCGAGCCTGTACCTTTAAGACAATGGAGATGCCAGTAAGCCTTGTAAGATCCCATACTCACCATTGGTCGTTTCCGAGTACGCCGAGGCACCGCCCTGTCGCCTCCTCCCCGAAGGTCCGTGGGCTGGATCTCTGGCACATCATCTCCTACCGCCCACGTGACCGGAAACGACCAGTCATGGTTCCCCCAGTCAATACTCCGGAGAGTCTGAGCCGGTCAGAGTCATGCTCAGATATAAGTTCCCAGAAAGAACCACGGACATCACATAACTCAGGGAAGAGTTCGGCAGGAACTGGACAACGGATTCCAATCCTTGGTCCGACTAGACAACAAACGGAAATATACTTCAAAAACGTCCGAAGGAGAGAAAGAACGAGCTGTTCGTAAGTATTGTTTATAACATCTTCCTTAACATTATCAGTATATCTTAACTTGTAGTCGGGTATCGGGGATAGGACATCTCAGTGATACAATGCCGTCTTATTGGTACTACATGTATGTCAACTCATCGGCACAACGTCGATCGGTACAATGCCGACCTCTTATACAGTGTCGACATTAATGGTTGTGTGATGAAGATGGGCGGTGTAGATACAGTGTCGACATTAATGGTTGTGTGATGACGAGCGCCGTGTAGATACAATGTCGACATTAGTGGTTGTGTGATGACGAGCGTGGTGTAAATACAATGTCGACATTAGTGGTTGTGTGATGACGAACGTGGTGTAGATACAATGTCGACATTAGTGGTTGTGTGATGACGAGCGTGGTGTAGATACAATGTCGACATTAGTGGTTGTGTGATGACGATGGGTGGTGTAGATACAATGTCGACATTAGTGGTTGTGTGATGACGAGCGTGGTGTAGATACCAATGTCGACATTAGTGGTTGTGTGATATTATGAATATATCTATAACATCAGCGCCTGGCCTTATTTATCTCACGCGAGACTGACGGTTGTCGTCCAAATAATTCCGTTGTTACCAAACAAGGACGCGTTTAAAGAATCCTTTTCACTGCTGACATGAAAAATGAAGACAATGTTTGATATCTCCTAGGAGTATGTTCCTAGTACAGACATTAGCCCTCGCCAGGTAGCTTGAAACCTGGGACCACTCCAGAATTTACGATCTGTGAATTGATTATGTCACCTAACTCATTAAACGTGATATCCCGGTATAGTAACCTTAAACATTTTACACTATCAAACAAGTTTTAATACCATACGATAGTGACACCATACAGCAGGTTTATAGCTGTACCATACGATAGTGACACCATACAGCAGGTTTATAGTTGTACCATACGATAGTGACACCATACAACAGGTTTATAGTTGTACCATACGATAGTGACACCGTACAGCAGGTTTATAGTTGTACCATACGATAGTGACACCATACAACAGGTTTATAGCTGTACCAAACGATAGTGACACCATACAGCAGGTTTATAGTTGTACCATACGATAATGACACCATACAGCAGGTTTATAGTTGTACCATACGATAGTGACACCATACAGCAGGTTTATAGTTGCACCATACGATAATGACACCATACAGCAGGTTTATAGTTGTACCATACGATAGTGACACCATACAACAGGTTTATAGTTGTACCATACGATAGTGACACCATACAACAGGTTTATAGCTGTACCATACGATAGTGACACCATACAACAGGTTTATAGCTGTACCATACGATATTGACACCATACAGAAGGTTTATAGCTGTACCATACGATAGTGACACCATACAACAGGTTTATAGTTGTACCATACGATAGTGACACCATACAGCAGGTTTATAGTTGTACCATACGATAGTGACACCATACAGCAGGTTTATAGTTGTACCATACGTTAGTGACACCATACAGCAGGTTTATAGTTGTACCATACGATAGTGACACCATACAGCAGGTTTATAGTTGTACCATACGATAGTGACACCATACAGCAGGTTTATAGCTGTACCATACGATAGTGACACCATACAACAGGTTTATAGCTGTACCATACGATAGTGACACCATACAACAGGTTTATAGCTGTACCATACGATAGTGACACCATACAACAGGTTTATAGCTGTACCATACGATAGTGACACCATACAACAGGTTTATAGCTGTACCATACGATATTGACACCATACAGCAGGTTTATAGTTGTACCATACGATATTGACACCATACAGCAGGTTTATAGCTGTACCATACGATATTGACACCATACAGCAGGTTTATAGTTGTACCATACGATAGTGACACCATACAGCAGGTTTATAGCTGTACCATACGATAGTGACACCATACAGCAGGTTTATAGCTGTACCATACGATAGTGACACCATACAGCAGGTTTATAGTTGTACCATACGATAGTGACACCATACAACAGGTTTATAGCTGTACCATACGATAGTGACACCATACAGCAGGTTTATAGTTGTACCATACGATAGTGACACCATACAGCAGGTTTATAGCTGTACCATACGATAGTGACACCATACAGCAGGTTTATAGTTGTACCATACGATAGTGACACCATACAACAGGTTTATAGCTGTACCATACGATAGTGACACCATACAGCAGGTTTATAGTTGTACCATACGATAGTGACACCATACAGCAGGTTTATAGTTGTACCATACGATAGTGACACCATACAGCATGATTAGGTACAACTTACAGTAGGTTTAGTTAAACCATACAACGGGTTTAGTTAAAGCATACAGCATGTTTGATAACACCTTACAGCAGACTTGGTTACCTTACAGCAGGTTTAGTTTTACCTTACATCAGGTTAGTTACACCTGAAGTACTAAACTGGACTTCACTGTAGGTGCACTCAGATATACAGATATACTGTTTTAGTGACAATTACACGTACTACCGGAATTCTGGTCACGGTGTTCGGGACATCCATGTATCCCGGGGGAGAGCGATACATGGAGGATGTAATATTTTTGTAATCAAACTCCATACATGCATGTTAACACTTGCAATCAATTATCGACTGGAATTATTAGTTTTGCAATAAAGCAATACACCTCTCCAGCGAGATCTTTAAAACGTTTATACAATACCGGTCACGTGCCACCATGGTCACAGGATTAGGTTTAATGTTTATAAGACCAATATTTTTTATCAGTCCAATCTTCATCAGTTTCAGGGGCTTTCAGTCAGTGTACTTCTATACGTTTGAGGATTATACACAAGCGAGGCGATATTCCTTTGAAATGTTATTGATGTTTGAAGAGGGAGTAAAGTTACACAGTTGAAACTGTCGGGTTAGAATGCATGTCACTCAGGTATAACATCAGACAAATGTTCTATATAACTGTCATTAGATATGGTGACAGTTGTGAAGTTAAGGATAGGGAGATTGACGACCTCCCCAATGATAAGGTGTTAACTGTGCTAATTGTCTTTAGAGTAGACTTGTACGTACAATTGTACAACACTGACTACATCCTTAGTATAGACTTGTACGTACACGTGTACAACACTGACTACATCCTTAGTGTAGACTTGTACGTACACGTGTACAACATTGACTACATCCTTAGTGTACACTTGTACGTACACGTATACAACACTGACTACATCCTTAGTGTACACTTGTACGTACACGTGTACAACACTAACTACATCCTTAGTGTAGACTTGTACGTACACGTATACAACACTGACTACATCCTTAGTGTACACTTGTACGTACACGTGTACAACATTGACTACATCCTTAGTGTACACTTGTACGTACACGTATACAACACTGACTACATCCTTAGTGTACACTTGTACGTACACGTATACAACACTGACTACATCCTTAGTGTACACTTGTACGTACACGTGTACAACATTGACTACATCCTTAGTGTACACTTGTACGTACAGATGTACAACACTGACTACATCCTTAGTGTAGAGTTGTACGTACAGATGTACAATACTGACTACATCCTTAGTGTACACTTGTACGTACACGTGTACAACACTAACTACATCCTTAGTGTAGACTTGTACGTACACGTATACAACACTGACTACATCCTTAGTGTAGACTTGTACGTACACGTATACAACACTGACTACATCCTTAGTGTACACTTGTACGTACACGTGTACAACACTAACTACATCCTTAGTGTACACTTGTACGTACACATATACAACACTAACTACATCCTTAGTGTACACTTGTACGTACACGTATACAACACTGACTACATCCTTAGTGTACACTTGTACGTACACGTATACAACACTAACTACATCCTTAGTGTAGACTTGTACGTACAGATGTACAACACTGACTACATCCTTAGTGTACACTTGTACGTACACGTATACAACATTAACTACATCCTTAGTGTAGACTTGTACGTACACGTGTACAACACTGACTACATCCTTAGTGTACACTTGTACGTACAGATGTACAACACTGACTACATCCTTAGTGTACACTTGTACGTACAGATGTACAACACTGACTACATCCTTAGTGTACACTTGTACGTACACGTGTACAACACTAACTAAATCCTTAGTGTACACTTGTACGTACACGTATACAACATTAACTACATCCTTAGTGTACACTTGTACTTACACGTATACAACACTGACTACATCCTTAGTGTAGACTTGTACGTATACGTGTACAACACTGACTACATCCTTAGTGTACGCTTGTACGTACACGTATACAACACTAACTACATCCTTAGTGTACACTTGTACGTACACGTATACAACACTGACTACATCCTTAGTGTACACTTGTACGTACACGTATACAACACTGACTACATCCTTAGTGTACACTTGTACGTACACGTGTACAACACTAACTACAACCTTAGTGTACACTTGTACGAACACGTATACAACACTAACTACATCCTTAGTGTAGAGTTGTACGTACACGTATACAACACTGACTACATCCTTAGTGTAGAGTTGTACGTACACGTGTACAACACTAACTACATCCTTAGTGTACACTTGTACGTACACGTATACAACACTGACTACAACCTTAGTGTACACTTGTACGTACACGTATACAACACTAACTACATCCTTAGTGTACACTTGTACGTACACGTATACAACACTAACTACATCCTTAGTGTAGACTTGTACGTACACGTATACAACACTTACTGTAATATGAACGCCTTCTATTACACTGTAAATAAACCTTTCCTTTCTATTCTCAAATAAACACTTCAAAAATGTCCAATCGCGATTCAAAAGGACACAAGTTTAACCTTAATTGAATACTCGACCCCGTTTGTTTGGGAAGTGTACTAGTATTCGGGTTTTTAAAAACCAATCAAACAACTTCAGTTTACATTGTAACGTTTTCAATTTAGCATTTTAAGGTTCTTAGAAGTATCACTCGCAAAAATATATACATTTTTTTGTATGTAAAGTTGAGAGAGAAAGTCAACCTTACCAAGATTTTTGGATGAGTTTTCTATTGCTAGTTTTGGGGAGTCTCATTGCGAGTTTTGGCTGAATTCCATTGTGAGTTTCATTGTATGATTTAGTTTCATTGTACGATTTAGTTTCATTGTATGATTTAGTTTCATTGTATGATTTAGTTTCATTGTATGATTGTTTCATTGTACGATTTAGTTTCAATATATGATTTAGTTTCATTATACGATTTAGTTTCATTGTATGATTTAGTTTCATTATACGATTTAGTTTCATTGTATGATTTAGTTTCATTATATAATTTAGTTTCATTATATAATTTAGTGTACCGCGACCATTATATAATCATTAAACACCATTGATACCGATTGTTCAAATGTATTACTTCATAAAATTGTTTATCTGACAATCTGAAGTAAACGGACCTGTTCACGGGTCATTGACGAACGAAGCACAATTGCTACTCATGTTTCAGGACGGGTCTTTCATGGCAGGGAACATCTTCGCTTACTAGGCTCATGGTTTTTTGGGTTTTTCAAATAGATCTACTTACAAGCAAATGTAAAGTTTTTCAGCACGCCATCTAATGCTCCTTCGAATGAGCGTCAGAACTGATGATGTCATAATTTACGACATGCTTACTCCCAGTAAAATAATGACGTTACGTTATTGTGAACAACGTCATATGGCGCGTGCAAGCTGTCTATGTGAGATCGATTTAACCTTATGCAGTATGTGAGAAATATTGAGGAAAATTAACTAAAGTGAAGTGCGAATTCCCGCTAAATTTTTGTTCGGGATGCAATTTTAAACGTTCAAAGAATAACAGAATCTACCTCTACCTTGATGACGTAACCGAGACATATCGAACCCCCGGAGAGGGGTACTGGTCATGATTAGACACGGTCTGTCGGTATAGTACGTACGTTAGAGAGGAGTACTACCATGACTAGACACGGTCTGTCGGTATAGTACGTACGTTAGAGAGGGGTACTACCATGACTAGACACGGTCTGTCGGTATAGTACGTACGTTAGAGAGGGGTACTACCATGACTAGACACGGTCTGTCGGTATAGTACGTACGTTAGAGAGGGGTACTACCATGACTAGACACGGTCTGTCGGTATAGTACGTACGTTAGAGAGGAGTACTACCATGACTAGACACGGTCTGTCGGTATAGTACGTACGTTAGAGAGGAGTACTATCATGACTAGACACGGTCTGTCGGTATAGTACGTACGTTAGAGAGGAGTACTATCATGACTAGACACGGTCTGTCGGTATAGTACGTACGTTAGAGAGGGGTACTACCATGACTAGACACTGTCTGTCGGTATAGTACGTACGTTAGAGAGGAGTACTATCATGACTAGACACGGTCTGTCGGTATAGTACGTACGGTAGAGAGGGGTACTACCATGACTAGACACGGTCTGTCGGTATAGTACGTACGTTAGAGAGGAGTACTACCATGACTAGACACGGTCTGTCGGTATAGTACGTACGTTAGAGAGGAGTACTACCATGACTAGACACGGTCTGTCGGTATAGTACGTACGTTAGAGAGGGGTACTGGTCATGACTAGACACGGTCTGTCGGTATAGTACGTACGTTAGAGAGGAGTACTACCATGACTAGACACTGTCTGTCGGTATAGTACGTACGTTAGAGAGGGGTACTGGTCATTCATTCATTCATATCTTTATTTCCTCCATAAGTGAAGAGTTACATGAACAAATAAGAATACAAACAATAATAGGTGCAAAGTAATGACAAAAAGGTGAGCGGACATATTTTAGAGACAAGGGAGAAAACAAGATAAATAAATATATGATAAATAAATAAATTGATGGACAAAAATGTTCACGAGATACTACCATTAGTCAAATTATAGACACATGTTAATTTACAGGGAAGCATAAGCTTATTTGTTGGCTACCAACAATTATATTTCAGTATATCTATTGTATAAGTACAGGTATAAGTGCAGATATAAATTTACACCAATACAGGAAATGTTACAGAGTATATAATAATGTGATTACTGAAAGGTCAGGGCAGATACTTTATCTGCGAAATAAAGACAATCTTGAACGAAAGAATATACGACGTCATCCTCACCAAGAGCAAGAACAATGTTATCATTTGGACGGCCAAGAATGATATTGATTTGTTCTTCCCTGTCCGCTTGGTCTAACAGAACATATACAAGGACAGGATAAATATTCACAACTTTTGTAAAAAATGCATCTCTAATTGTGACAATATCTATATTTCTACAATCTAAAATACAATGGGCAACAGCATCTGGGACAGATAAATTGCATTTAGCACAGTGCAGCTCACAGTCAGGGGGAGTAATCCATAATTTGGAAACGCGTTTACAAATACCAGATAAAAATGGAGAGACTTTGGAAATGGACCACAAAATCGACGGAGAAAATTCCATGTGAATATTCCTAAACCTGCGCAACTCACAATTTAAAGACAAACGCTGTTTCCATTGATTACTTTCCTCAAGAAGTAGAACATGTCTAACAATATGTTTCCATGTGTATTTGCTTGGTATGCATGTTGACTCTAAGTAATCGTACACAAATGACTGCAAATCGTATTTATGAAAAATCTTCCACACGTCGAAAATAAAACCTGTTTTTGACTTATATATACCTAAATACATATGGTATAAACGTAACAAAAACAACTGCTTCGCCGTACATACAGACTTAACATTACATATAGCAGCAAAAAATCTTAACTTACATTGTTCAATATATACAGAGAGAGATACTAATCCTAACATTCCCAATGCAATATCTGACCTGGTACGTATCGGAAAATTCTGTAAAAGTTTTGCGCATAGATGGTGTGTAGTCTCTAGTCGCCGCAAATCAGTTAAAGAAAGCGCGAACCAAAGCTCACAACCAAACAAAGCTCTAGAAAGAACAATAGATTTGTAAAGTTTCAAATTTGTAAGAGGATTAATTCCTGTGCCAAGTAAGTTGCACTGCATAAGCGCAAAGGTTTGTCCACGCAGCTTATGCACAATTTCGTCTATTTCAGGACGACCAGGTCGAAACTTGTCCACGTGAATACCAACATGTGTAGTATAAGAGGACTCTAGTACCTCTTTTGACCCAAGGAACCACTTGCGTTTCGTATTTACAAAAGCATTTCTTTTTTCATTAAAAACAATAACAACAGATTTCGAAGCGTTGTATTCAAATCTCCAATTACAGCTATATATATGGCAAGCATGCATTAAGTTATCAAGATCACGTTTGGATAGTGAGAGAAGAACAATATCATCTGCTTGAGTAGGACAAGTGACGTTAACGTCTTGAATAGAAAATGAAGACTTAGAAGCACATAATTCATTTAACAAATCATTAATATACACAGAATAAAGCCAAGGAGAAAGAATACTCCCTTGCCGGGTTCCTTGACATATGGGAAACCATTTTGAAATAAAACCTTGATAAAGAACTGCACTGTACATATCTTTATATAATGAAACAATGACATTAATAAAATCACGTTTAAAACCTAGAGATATAAGTTTGACAAACAGACCCTTATGCCAAACGCAGTCAAAGGCTTTGGCAGCATCCAAAAAACAAGAATACAATTTACTGTTGTTTTCACCAGAGTAAATAACAGATTCATGTACAAGATATGACGTCATAGTGCTACTGACGTTTTTCTGAAAGCCATTTTGTAAAGGATTAACTTTAAATAGGTTTTCATTAACTAGTCTGTTGAGGATGAGTTTTTCATAGACTTTCAGAATAACAGGCATTAGAGAAATAGCTCGATAACTGTTAGGGTCAGATTTTGGCTTATTATGACCTTTATAAAGTGTGCAGATAATGCCCCTTTTGAGATCCTTCGGAACAAAAAATAAATTTTTAAAAGCATTAAAAAGTTTACATAGACAATGGTAAACACGATCATCTGCAAAAATAAGATGTTCATAAACAACTAAGTCAACACCTGCAGCTTTACCACGAGGGAGATTAATACAGACAGTTTTGACCTCAACAGAAGTGAAATCAGTCAGCGAAGTGTTGCTACATTGAGAATCGTTTTCCATAAAACTTTTAAAAGCGTTCTCGACTTCCAATCTAAATGAATCGTTATAATTTACATTAAATGATTCTGTGTAAATTTTTGAAAAATAATCTCCCCAGTGCAGTGCAAGAATAGGTGGATCTCTCACAGTAACGTCTTCAAATTTCATTTCCGCCCCAGAATTACCACACGAGTCCTTGCGTCGAGACTTAATCATCGACCAAAACGATTTCTGATTCAAGTCAGCTGAAGATTCTAACTCCGTATTTAAGTTCACTAAATGAGCTTCTGAGAGCTGTCTATGTTTTAAACGAAACTTTCGTTTTGCCTCCTTATATCGAACAAACGAAATAGAGTTAGAGTCACGAGGTCTTCCGTGGGAAATCCATACACACCGAAGTCTCCACATTTCCTTATGCAAGGCCTTCAGATCACCCTTCCAGTAGGGTTTCAGGAATGAACGGAATTTGCGTTTCTTAAGCGAAGCCTCCGACGCAGAGTATAGACAAGATGTAATATCTCTGGTAAATATTTCAATGTCTTGTTCAGATGCCAAGACGCGTTCGCACAAATCAGACTTTACTAAATGTGAATGGAGTGATTGGCGAAAGGTTTCGGAGTAATCAGAACCATCAGCTGAATTCCATTTAAATGAGGTACGCGGCAATTGCTCACACGTGGTTGACATGTCAACATGGAAACATAATTCACAGAAAATTGGACGATGATTAGATACATCAAGATAATTCTCGTTGAGCACTCGACATTCCTTAATAAGGTCATGTTTGCTGGATTCAATGATCAAGTGATCAATCAGGGAAGATGAGCCGTCATCAGAGTGAACATAAGTATGAGTAGGACCCTTGCACAAACAGGAAGTTGTTACCGCGAAAAGTTGATGACGATTCAAAACAGCTTGAAGTTGGTGACCTCGGTTGTTCTCGTATCCGTTGATTCTGGGTCCACTTAACCGTGCATTAAGATCGCCCATGATAATAACTGAACCTTCAGAAAGGAACGACGCGCAGAATTCATTTAATTTGGCAATATATTCGGAGAAAATGTCTGCGCCATAACGGGATGTCGGGAGATAAACTTGAATAACGAATACCACGCTAGAGTTCAAAGTAAGTTTCAATATTGCTATTCGGTCATTGGCGGAATCAATTACCGTCACCCGGCTTGAAAGACCTTTACGCCACAACAAAGCGACGCCTCCTTTACGCCTCCTGTCGTGAGCGAGAGGATGAAGTGAAAAGTCAGAGATAACATGACAGTCAAAATCACTATGAATACTCTGAAACAGATGTCTTTGCTCATCAAGTAGCCAGTGCTCTGATATGCCACATATGTCGACTTTATGTGAAGTGAGGGCAGTGTTGAGATGCGAAGCCGCTGACATAATGCCAGTAACATTCCAGGACATTAACCGGATTGAAGCCATGACGAAAAGAACAACAGATAAATGAAAAGTCGTATGCTTAACTGTTATCATTGACATTAGAGGACTCAACACTTTCACCATAGTACTGGTTTTTAGAATACCATTTCCTGATTCGCAGTCCGCTAGGCCAGAAGTTTTCAGATTTTGTCTTTGCGACGTCAGACGAGAGTATGTTAACTTGAGCAGAAACACTGTGCTTTATCTTACTTTTCATGATGCGAATGAAAGTAGCAGATACTCCGCGTTCGTTTAGATAAGACTGAATATCATGGAATGTACATGACGCTGACATGCCAGAAAGGAAAAGACGGGTAGTCTTGTTCCTCACCACGGCCGTGAATCCACTCGAAGAGGGAGGATCTGGAGACTTGCTAGGTCCAAGCTTACCAGAAGATGTCGGCTGAGGGGTGGGAAGAACAGAATGATTACCCTGCTGACGAGAAGAAGTCGACTTCTTACTGCTATCCTTGTTCAAGGAAGAGTTCCTGGAGTCTGCCAGACGCCGACCATTACCTGAAGTGTCGTGAGGAGTTTTAGACGGCAAATAATGATTACCAGCCACTGGCTCGCCTGGAGATTCCTTACTCTCTATGGGAACGGATGACCTCGGAGCATCATTCGACTGGGGTGTTTTTGTCGAAACCTTTCTTAGCTGAGGAGAGTCGGGCAATGACTCAGAAGGATTAAGAGCATCAGATACAAATTTCCGAACTCCATTTAATTGAGCACCTATCTCCTCGGCGAAACCACTGATAGCAACGTCGACTTTTCTTCTGGTTTCAACTTCGATCTCGTGAATATTAGCATCAGTTGTCTTGGCTCGCGATTTTACTGAAGCAACAGAGTCAGATACGGAAGAAAGGGATGACTTGCAAACAGATAAATCATTTTCAACACAAGACAGTTTACCTTTGATTTCCTTAACGTCGTTGTGTAGTGACTTCACGTTGGCGAAGCGTTCATCGTTGATTCTAGTTAACCCAAGAGTATTTCCTTTAACAGACTGGTTAATATCGGCGATATCGCTTCCAACAGACTTCCTGAACCGGTCTAGAGACAAGGTTTTTGACGCAATCAGATGTAACCTATCAGACAAACCTTTCATCTCAGAACCGTTTGAAATATCATTAGCGAAAACTTTGTCTATCACTTGAATGGAAGAGTTCAAGTCACTCCGGAGAAAATCCAAGTCTGACTTAATGGATTTTTGATCGTTCATAATCTTTTCCATTTGAACATTGAGATGCTCTTGCAACTCGTGTGTGATTTTCCTTAGATTTGCCATTTCATATTTTATGGAGTCAATATCAGCACACATACTTGATACACTATTATCTTCGATAACAGAAGTTTCGTGTTGACTGTTCTTAATAGAGTTTGTAGACACCTTTTGCGAGGAAAATAACTCGTTGAGATCACCATCATGGTCCCCTTGTAGAAACTGATGAAGGACAAAACAGTCACGAGCATATTTTACCTGGGCTGAAGACTTTGTGGTGGTCTTTCTACAAACAAGACGAGTTGATGGACAGTCTTTCAAATGCTTTGCATTATCGTATAAAATTGCACGGTACCATGCAATTTTACTTTCCGAGTTACCGGCGAGCTGTTGCAGTGTCGTGATATAGACATCTTTGGGTAGACCAAAAAGAGCGCTGTCAAACGCACTTGACTCATCTACCTGGGAGCCACATATACTGACACTAAACCTTTCATTAGCAGAAGAACAAGCGGGCAAACTGACAGGAGCTAGCTCCGTATATGAGACATTGGAATCACAATTTTCGCCCATTTTGTACGCGTAAAGCTTTCAGTGCCGCAAGAGGAGTGAAAATTCAGTCAAAATTGGGAATACCAATTGGCCACCGTGCAACAGAACTGTAGTCAGTGTGAGCGGACCAGCGGAGCGTGACGAAATTTTGGCGATGACCGTTGTCTATATATGTCACGCTATCTATTCATACAGGTAAATGTAGTGTGTGTATATATATACTATATAATAGTATAGAGCGTCAATCAACACATGGTCAAAAGTCACATTACAAACTCGAAATTCACAAAATACGGAATTGAAATGGTCCCGAACACTTACTGCAACAATGGAGTATTCAGCAAATCTTAATTCTTACTTGAATACCATCTTCCAAGCCAAAAAAGTCCATTGAACTGACGAGAGAATTTTATAAGCACCGCCATAACCAAGGGCCGTAGCTGTACCAAACGATAGTGACACCATACAGCAGGTTTATAGTTGTACCATACGATAATGACACCATACAGCAGGTTTATAGTTGTACCATACGATAGTGACACCATACAGCAGGTTTATAGTTGCACCATACGATAATGACACCATACAGCAGGTTTATAGTTGTACCATACGATAGTGACACCATACAACAGGTTTATAGTTGTACCATACGATAGTGACACCATACAACAGGTTTATAGCTGTACCATACGATAGTGACACCATACAACAGGTTTATAGCTCTACCATACGATATTGACACCATACAGAAGGTTTATAGCTGTACCATACGATAGTGACACCATACAACAGGTTTATAGTTGTACCATACGATAGTGACACCATACAGCAGGTTTATAGTTGTACCATACGATAGTGACACCATACAGCAGGTTTATAGTTGTACCATACGTTAGTGACACCATACAGCAGGTTTATAGTTGTACCATACGATAGTGACACCATACAGCAGGTTTATAGTTGTACCATACGATAGTGACACCATACAGCAGGTTTATAGCTGTACCATACGATAGTGACACCATACAACAGGTTTATAGCTGTACCATACGATAGTGACACCATACAACAGGTTTATAGCTGTACCATACGATAATGACACCATACAGCAGGTTTATAGTTGCACCATACGATAGTGACACCATACAACAGGTTTATAGCTTTACCATACGATAGTGACACCATACAACAGGTTTATAGCTGTACCATACGATAGTGACACCATACAACAGGTTTATAGCTGTACCATACGATATTGACACCATACAGCAGGTTTATAGTTGTACCATACGATATTGACACCATACAGCAGGTTTATAGCTGTACCATACGATATTGACACCATACAGCAGGTTTATAGTTGTACCATACGATAGTGACACCATACAGCAGGTTTATAGCTGTACCATACGATAGTGACACCATACAGCAGGTTTATAGCTGTACCATACGATAGTGACACCATACAGCAGGTTTATAGTTGTACCATACGATAGTGACACCATACAACAGGTTTATAGCTGTACCATACGATAGTGACACCATACAGCAGGTTTATAGTTGTACCATACGATAGTGACACCATACAGCAGGTTTATAGCTGTACCATACGATAGTGACACCATACAGCAGGTTTATAGTTGTACCATACGATAGTGACACCATACAACAGGTTTATAGCTGTACCATACGATAGTGACACCATACAGCAGGTTTATAGTTGTACCATACGATAGTGACACCATACAGCAGGTTTATAGTTGTACCATACGATAGTGACACCATACAGCAGGTTTATAGTTGTACCATACGATAGTGACACCATACAGCAGGTTTATAGTTGTACCATACGATAGTGACACCATACAGCAGGTTTATAGTTGTACCATACGATAGTGACACCATACAGCAGGTTTATAGTTGTACCATACGATAGTGACACCATACGACAGGTTTATAGCTGTACCAAACGATAGTGACACCATACAGCAGGCTTATAGTTGTACCATACGATAGTGACACCATACAACAGGTTTATAGTTGTACCATACGATAGTGACACCATACAGCAGGTTTATAGCTGTACCATACGATAGTGACACCATACAGCAGGTTTATAGTTGTACCATACGATAGTGACACCATACAGCAGGTTTATAGTTGTACCATACGATAGTGACACCATACAGCAGGTTTATAGTTGTACCAAACGATAGTGACACCATACAGCAGGTTTATAGTTGTACCATACGATAGTGACACCATACAGCAGGTTTATAGTTGTACCATACGATAGTGACACCATACAGCAGGTTTATAGTTGTACCATACGATAGTGACACCATACAGCAGGTTTATAGTTGTACCAAACGATAGTGACACCATACAGCAGGTTTATAGTTGTACCATACGATAGTGACACCATACAGCAGGTTTATAGTTGTACCATACGATAGTGACACCATACAGCATGATTAGGTACAACTTACAGTAGGTTTAGTTAAACCATACAACGGGTTTAGTTAAAGCATACAGCATGTTTGATAACACCTTACAGCAGACTTGGTTACCTTACAGCAGGTTTAGTTTTACCTTACATCAGGTTAGTTACACCTGAAGTACTAAACTGGACTTCACTGTAGGTGCACTCAGATATACAGATATACTGTTTTAGTGACAATTACACGTACTACCGGAATTCTGGTCACGGTGTTCGGGACATCCATGTATCCCGGGGGAGAGCGATACATGGAGGATGTAATATTTTTGTAATCAAACTCCATACATGCATGTTAACACTTGCAATCAATTATCGACTGGAATTATTAGTTTTGCAATAAAGCAATACACCTCTCCAGCGAGATCTTTAAAACGTTTATACAATACCGGTCACGTGCCACCATGGTCACAGGATTAGGTTTAATGTTTATAAGACCAATATTTTTTATCAGTCCAATCTTCATCAGTTTCAGGGGCTTTCAGTCAGTGTACTTCTATACGTTTGAGGATTATACACAAGCGAGGCGATATTCCTTTGAAATGTTATTGATGTTTGAAGAGGGAGTAAAGTTACACAGTTGAAACTGTCGGGTTAGAATGCATGTCACTCAGGTATAACATCAGACAAATGTTCTATATAACTGTCATTAGATATGGTGACAGTTGTGAAGTTAAGGATAGGGAGATTGACGACCTCCCCAATGATAAGGTGTTAACTGTGCTAATTGTCTTTAGAGTAGACTTGCACGTACAATTGTACAACACTGACTACATCCTTAGTATAGACTTGTACGTACACGTGTACAACACTGACTACATCCTTAGTGTAGACTTGTACGTACACGTGTACAACATTGACTACATCCTTAGTGTACACTTGTACGTACACGTATACAACACTGACTACATCCTTAGTGTACACTTGTACGTACACGTGTACAACACTAACTACATCCTTAGTGTAGACTTGTACGTACACGTATACAACACTGACTACATCCTTAGTGTACACTTGTACGTACACGTGTACAACATTGACTACATCCTTAGTGTACACTTGTACGTACACGTATACAACACTGACTACATCCTTAGTGTACACTTGTACGTACACGTATACAACACTGACTACATCCTTAGTGTACACTTGTACGTACACGTGTACAACATTGACTACATCCTTAGTGTACACTTGTACGTACAGATGTACAACACTGACTACATCCTTAGTGTAGAGTTGTACGTACAGATGTACAACACTGACTACATCCTTAGTGTAGAGTTGTACGTACACGTGTACAACACTAACTACATCCTTAGTGTAGACTTGTACGTACACGTATACAACACTGACTACATCCTTAGTGTAGACTTGTACGTACACGTATACAACACTGATTACATCCTTAGTGTACACTTGTACGTACACGTGTACAACACTAACTACATCCTTAGTGTACACTTGTACGTACACATATACAACACTAACTACATCCTTAGTGTACACTTGTACGTACACGTATACAACACTGACTACATCCTTAGTGTACACTTGTACGTACACGTATACAACACTAACTACATCCTTAGTGTAGACTTGTACGTACAGATGTACAACACTGACTACATCCTTAGTGTACACTTGTACGTACACGTATACAACATTAACTACATCCTTAGTGTAGACTTGTACGTACACGTGTACAACACTGACTACATCCTTAGTGTACACTTGTACGTACAGATGTACAACACTGACTACATCCTTAGTGTACACTTGTACGTACAGATGTACAACACTGACTACATCCTTAGTGTACACTTGTACGTACACGTGTACAACACTAACTAAATCCTTAGTGTACACTTGTACGTACACGTATACAACATTAACTACATCCTTAGTGTACACTTGTACGTACACGTATACAACACTGACTACATCCTTAGTGTAGACTTGTACGTATACGTGTACAACACTGACTACATCCTTAGTGTACGCTTGTACGTACACGTATACAACACTAACTACATCCTTAGTGTACACTTGTATGTACACGTATACAACACTGACTACATCCTTAGTGTACACTTGTACGTACACGTATACAACACTGACTACATCCTTAGTGTACACTTGTACGTACACGTGTACAACACTAACTACAACCTTAGTGTACACTTGTACGAACACGTATACAACACTAACTACATCCTTAGTGTAGAGTTGTACGTACACGTATACAACACTGACTACATCCTTAGTGTAGAGTTGTACGTACACGTGTACAACACTAACTACATCCTTAGTGTACACTTGTACGTACACGTATACAACACTGACTACAACCTTAGTGTACACTTGTACGTACACGTATACAACACTAACTACATCCTTAGTGTACACTTGTACGTACACGTATACAACACTTACTGTAATATGAACGCCTTCTATTACACTGTAAATAAACCCTTCCTTTCTATTCTCAAATAAACACTTCAAAAATGTCCAATCGCGATTCAAAAGGACACAAGTTTAACCTTAATTGAATACTCGACCCCGTTTGTTTGGGAAGTGTACTAGTATTCGGGTTTTTAAAAACCAATCAAACAACTTCAGTTTACATTGTAACGTTTTCAATTTAGCATTTTAAGGTTCTTAGAAGTATCACTCGCAAAAATATATATACATTTTTTTGTATGTAAAGTTGAGAGAGAAAGTCAACCTTACCAAGATTTTTGGATGAGTTTTCTATTGCTAGTTTTGGGGAGTCTCATTGCGAGTTTTGGCTGAATTCCATTGTGAGTTTCATTGTATGATTTAGTTTCATTGTACGATTTAGTTTCATTGTATGATTTAGTTTCATTGTATGATTTAGTTTCATTGTATGATTTAGTTTCATTGTACGATTTAGTTTCATTGTACGATTTAGTTTCATTGTATGATTTAGTTTCATTGTATGATTTAGTTTCATTGTATGATTTAGTTTCATTGTATGATTTAGTTTCATTGTATGATTTAGTTTCATTATATAATTTAGTGTACCGCGACCATTATATAATCATTAAACACCATTGATACCGATTGTTCAAATGTATAACTTCATAAAATATTTTATCTGACAATCTGAAGTAAACGGACCTGTTCACGGGTCATTGACGAACGAAGCACAATTGCTACTCATGTTTCAGGATGGGTCATTCATGGCAGGGAACATCTTCGCTAACTAGGCTCATGTTTTTTGGGGTTTTTCAAATAGATCTACTTACAAGCAAATGTAAAGTTTTTCAGCACGCCATCTAATGCTCCTTCGAATGAGCGTCAGAACTGATGGTGTCATAATTTACGACATGCTTACTCCCAGTAAAATAATGACGTTACGTTATTGTGAACAACGTCATATGGCGCGTGCAAGCTGTCTTTATTATACCTTTACGTTTTTTTCTCTATATAAAAGTAATGTGATAATTTAACTATCAGCCTCGAGAGGATTGCGCATGTGTTTCCCGGACTATCGCACCGTGTGACAGTTCGAAAAAACTGTCACACGGCAAACTGTCACACCCCTGCTATAACGTCGTCAGAACGTTTGAAAGACACAACGACATGCAAGCGCTTAATTGACACAGATTGTTTGTTGTTGCAAACGGTAGCCTAACATTTTGTTTTCTCTCACGAAACTGTCAACACATACGTTTTCAAAACGCCACAGACGTAGAGATCGAGTCATTATTAACGGGTAGAGATAGCCAAAACACTAAAAGGGTCATACAAACGTCTGTCAAGTTAATGGAGGACTATATAGCAGATTATCATACCAGCACAAACATCTATATAGAGAAAAAAAACGTAAAGGTATAATAAAACAGTTATCAAATGGGGGTAATTCGGGCAATAGTTGTTTTGTCAGTCCCTCATCAACAACGGTTGCCCTCGGGCTAAAGCCCTCGTGCAACAGTTGTTGCTTCGGGTCTGACAAAATTACTATCGCCCTCATACCCATTTGATAACTGTATCATGTCAGATCGATTTAACCTTATACAGTATGTGAGAAATATTGAGGAAAATTAACTAAAGTGAAGTGCGAATTCCCGCTAAACTTTTGTTCGGGATGCAATTTTAAACCATCAAAGAATAATAGAATCTACCTCTACCTTGATGACGTAACCGAGACCTATCAAACCCCCGAAGAGGAGTACTGGTCATGACTAGACACGGTCTGTCGGTATAGTACGTACGTTAGAGAGGGGTACTACCATGACTAGACACGGTCTGTCGGTATAGTACGTACGTTAGAGAGGGGTACTACCATGACTAGACACGGTCTGTCGGTATAGTACGTACGTTAGAGAGGGAGTACTACCATGACTAGACACGGTCTGTCGGTATAGTACGTACGTTAGAGAGGGAGTACTACCATGACTAGACACGGTCTGTCGGTATAGTACGTACGTTAGAGAGGGGTACTACCATGACTAGACACTGACTGTCGGTATAGTACGTACGTTAGAGAGGAGTACTAGTCATGACTAGACACTGTCTGTCGGTATAGTACGTACGTTAGAGAGGAGTACTAGTCATGACTAGACACGGTCTGTCGGTATAGTACGTACGTTAGAGAGGAGTACTGGTCATGACTAGACACGGTCTGTCGGTATAGTACGTACGTTAGAGAGGGGTACTACCATGACTAGACACGGTCTGTCGGTATAGTACGTACGTTAGAGAGGAGTACTACCATGACTAGACACGGTCTGTCGGTATAGTACGTACGTTAGAGAGGGGTACTGGTCATGACTAGACACGGTCTGTCGGTATAGTACGTACGTTAGAGAGGGGTACTACCATGACTAGACACGGTCTGTCGGTATAGTACGTACGTTAGAGAGGGGTACTGGTCATGACTAGACACGGTCTGTCGGTATAGTACGTACGTTAGAGAGGAGTACTACCATGACTAGACACGGTCTGTCGGTATAGTACGTACGTTAGAGAGGAGTACTACCATGACTAGACACGGTCTGTCGGTATAGTACGTACGTTAGAGAGGGTACTGGTCATGACTAGACACGGTCTGTCGGTATAGTACGTACGTTAGAGAGGAGTACTACCATGACTAGACACGGTCTGTCGGTATAGTACGTACGTTAGAGAGGGGTACTGGTCATGACTAGACACGGTCTGTCGGTATAGTACGTACGTTAGAGAGGGGTACTACCATGACTAGACACGGTCTGTCGGTATAGTACGTACGTTAGAGAGGAGTACTACCATGACTAGACACGGTCTGTCGGTATAGTACGTACGTTAGAGAGGGGTACTACCATGACTAGACACGGTCTGTCGGTATAGTACGTACGTTAGAGAGGGGTACTGGTCATGACTAGACACGGTCTGTCGGTATAGTACGTACGTTAGAGAGGGGTACTACCATGACTAGACACGGTCTGTCGGTATAGTACGTACGTTAGAGAGGAGTACTACCATGACTAGACACGGTCTGTCGGTATAGTACGTACGTTAGAGAGGAGTACTGGCCATGACTAGACACGGTCTGTCGGTATAGTACGTACGTTAGAGAGGGGTACTACCATGACTAGACACGGTCTGTCGGTATAGTACGTACGTTAGAGAGGGGTACTACCATGACTAGACACGGTCTGTCGGTATAGTACGTTAGAGAGGGGTACTACCATGACTAGACACGGTCTGTCGGTATAGTACGTACGTTAGAGAGGGGTACTGGTCATGACTAGACACGGTCTGTCGGTATAGTACGTACGTTAGAGAGGGGTACTGGTCATGACTAGACACTGTCTGTCGGTATAGTACGTACGTTAGAGAGGAGTACTGGTCATGACTAGACACGGTCTGTCGGTATAGTACGTACGTTAGAGAGGGGTACTGGTCATGACTAGACACGGTCTGTCGGTATAGTACGTACGTTAGAGAGGAGTACTGGTCATGACTAGACACGGTCTGTCGGTATAGTACGTACGTTAGAGAGGGGTACTACCATGACTAGACACGGTCTGTCGGTATAGTACGTACGTTAGAGAGGGGTACTACCATGACTAGACACGGTCTGTCGGTATAGTACGTACGTTAGAGAGGGGTACTACCATGACTAGACACGGTCTGTCGGTATAGTACGTACGTTAGAGAGGAGTACTGGTCATGACTAGACACGGTCTGTCGGTATAGTACGTACGTTAGAGAGGAGTACTGTCATGACTAGACACGGTCTGTCGGTATAGTACGTACGTTAGAGAGGGGTACTGGTCATGACTAGACACGGTCTGTCGGTATAGTACGTACGTTAGAGAGGGGTACTACCATGACTAGACACGGTCTGTCGGTATAGTACGTACGTTAGAGAGGGGTACTACCATGACTAGACACGGTCTGTCGGTATAGTACGTACGTTAGAGAGGAGTACTACCATGACTAGACACGGTCTGTCGGTATAGTACGTACGTTAGAGAGGGGTACTACCATGACTAGACACGGTCTGTCGGTATAGTACGTACGTTTTAGAGGGGTACTACCATGACTAGACACGGTCTGTCGGTATAGTACGTACGTTAGAGAGGGGTACTACCATGACTAGACACGGTCTGTCGGTATAGTACGTACGTTAGAGAGGACTACTGGTCATGACTAGACACGGTCTGTCGGTATAGTACGTACGTTAGAGAGGAGTACTGGTCATGACTAGACACGGTCTGTCGGTATAGTACGTACGTTAGAGAGGAGTACTACCATGACTAGACACGGTCTGTCGGTATAGTACGTACGTTAGAGAGGACTACTGGTCATGACTAGACACGGTCTGTCGGTATAGTACGTACGTTAGAGAGGGGTACTACTATGACTAGACACGGTCTGTCGGTATAGTACGTACGTTAGAGAGGGGTACTACCATGACTAGACACGGTCTGTCGGTATAGTACGTACGTTAGAGAGGAGTACTGGTCATGACTAGACACGGTCTGTCGGTATAGTACGTACGTTAGAGAGGAGTACTACCATGACTAGACACGGTCTGTCGGTATAGTACGTACGTTAGAGAGGGGTACTACCATGACTAGACACGGTCTGTCGGTATAGTACGTACGTTAGAGAGGGGTACTACCATGACTAGACACGGTCTGTCGGTATAGTACGTACGTTAGAGAGGAGTACTACCATGACTAGACACGGTCTGTCGGTATAGTACGTACGTTAGAGAGGAGTACTACCATGACTAGACACGGTCTGTCGGTATAGTACGTACGTTAGAGAGGGGTACTACCATGACTAGACACGGTCTGTCGGTATAGTACGTACGTTAGAGAGGAGTACTGGTCATGACTAGACACGGTCTGTCGGTATAGTACGTACGTTAGAGAGGGGTACTACCATGACTAGACACGGTCTGTCGGTATAGTACGTACGTTAGAGAGGAGTACTACCATGACTAGACACGGTCTGTCGGTATAGTACGTACGTTAGAGAGGGGTACTACCATGACTAGACACGGTCTGTCGGTATAGTACGTACGTTAGAGAGGGGTACTGGTCATGACTAGACACGGTCTGTCGGTATAGTACTGTCATGACTAGACACGGTCTGTCGGTATAGTACGTACGTTAGAGAGGAGTACTACCATGACTAGACACGGTCTGTCGGTATAGTACGTACGTTAGAGAGGGGTACTACCATGACTAGACACGGTCTGTCGGTATAATACGTACGTTAGAGAGGGGTACTACCATGACTAGACACGGTCTGTCGGTATAGTACGTACGTTAGAGAGGGGTACTGGTCATGACTAGACACGGTCTGTCGGTATAGTACGTACGTTAGAGAGGGGTACTACCATGACTAGACACGGTCTGTCGGTATAGTACGTACGTTAGAGAGGGGTACTACCATGACTAGACACGGTCTGTCGGTATAGTACGTACGTTAGAGAGGGGTACTACCATGACTAGACACGGTCTGTCGGTATAGTACGTACGTTAGAGAGGGGTACTGGTCATGACTAGACACGGTCTGTCGGTATAGTACGTACGTTAGAGAGGGGTACTACCATGACTAGACACGGTCTGTCGGTATAGTACGTACGTTAGAGAGGGGTACTACCATGACTAGACACGGTCTGTCGGTATAGTACGTACGTTAGAGAGGAGTACTACCATGACTAGACACGGTCTGTCGGTATAGTACGTACGTTAGAGAGGAGTACTACCATGACTAGACACGGTCTGTCGGTATAGTACGTACGTTAGAGAGGAGTACTACTATGACTAGACACGGTCTGTCGGTATAGTACGTACGTTAGAGAGGGGTACTACCATGACTAGACACGGTCTGTCGGTATAGTACGTACGTTAGAGAGGGGTACTGGTCATGACTAGACACTGTCTGTCGGTATAGTACGTACGTTAGAGAGGGGTACTACCATGACTAGACACGGTCTGTCGGTATAGTACGTACGTTAGAGAGGAGTACTGGTCATGACTAGACACGGTCTGTCGGTATAGTACGTACGTTAGAGAGGGGTACTACCATGACTAGACACGGTCTGTCGGTATAGTACGTACGTTAGAGAGGGGTACTACCATGACTAGACACGGTCTGTCGGTATAGTACGTACGTTAGAGAGGGGTACTACCATGACTAGACACGGTCTGTCGGTATAGTACGTACGTTAGAGAGGGGTACTACCATGACTAGACACGGTCTGTCGGTATAGTACGTACGTTAGAGAGGAGTACTGGTCATGACTAGACACGGTCTGTCGGTATAGTACGTACGTTAGAGAGGAGTACTACCATGACTAGACACGGTCTGTCGGTATAGTACGTACGTTAGAGAGGGGTACTACCATGACTAGACACGGTCTGTCGGTATAGTACGTACGTTAGAGAGGAGTACTACCATGACTAGACACGGTCTGTCGGTATAGTACGTACGTTAGAGAGGGGTACTACCATGACTAGACACGGTCTGTCGGTATAGTACGTACGTTAGAGAGGGGTACTACCATGACTAGACACGGTCTGTCGGTATAGTACGTACGTTAGAGAGGAGTACTACCATGACTAGACACGGTCTGTCGGTATAGTACGTACGTTAGAGAGGAGTACTACTATGACTAGACACGGTCTGTCGGTATAGTACGTACGTTAGAGAGGGGTACTGGTCATGACTAGACACTGTCTGTCGGTATAGTACTGTCATGACTAGACACGGTCTGTCGGTATAGTACGTACGTTAGAGAGGGGTACTACCATGACTAGACACGGTCTGTCGGTATAGTACGTTAGAGAGGGGTACTACCATGACTAGACACGGTCTGTCGGTATAGTACGTACGTTAGAGAGGGGTACTACCATGACTAGACACGGTCTGTCGGTATAGTACGTACGTTAGAGAGGAGTACTACCATGACTAGACACGGTCTGTCGGTATAGTACGTACGTTAGAGAGGGGTACTACCATGACTAGACACGGTCTGTCGGTATAGTACGTACGTTAGAGAGGGGTACTGGTCATGACTAGACACGGTCTGTCGGTATAGTACGTACGTTAGAGAGGGGTACTACCATGACTAGACACGGTCTGTCGGTATAGTACGTACGTTAGAGAGGGGTACTGGTCATGACTAGACACGGTCTGTCGGTATAGTACGTACGTTAGAGAGGGGTACTGGTCATGACTAGACACGGTCTGTCGGTATAGTACGTACGTTAGAGAGGAGTACTACCATGACTAGACACGGTCTGTCGGTATAGTACGTACGTTAGAGAGGGGTACTACCATGACTAGACACGGTCTGTCGGTATAGTACGTACGTTAGAGAGGGGTACTACCATGACTAGACACGGTCTGTCGGTATAGTACGTACGTTAGAGAGGGGTACTACCATGACTAGACACGGTCTGTCGGTATAGTACGTACGTTAGAGAGGAGTACTGGTCATGACTAGACACGGTCTGTCGGTATAGTACGTACGTTAGAGAGGAGTACTGGTCATGACTAGACACGGTCTGTCGGTATAGTACGTACGTTAGAGAGGGGTACTACCATGACTAGACACGGTCTGTCGGTATAGTACGTACGTTAGAGAGGGGTACTACCATGACTAGACACGGTCTGTCGGTATAGTACGTACGTTAGAGAGGAGTACTACCATGACTAGACACGGTCTGTCGGTATAGTACGTACGTTAGAGAGGGGTACTAGTGACTAGACACTGTCTGTCGGCTAGTACGTACGTTAGAGAGGGTACTACATGACTAGACACGGTCTGTCGGTATAGTACGTACGTTAGAGAGGAGTACTAGTCATGACTAGACACGGTCTGTCGGTATAGTACGTACGTTAGAGAGGAGTACTGGTCATGACTAGACACGGTCTGTCGGTATAGTACGTACGTTAGAGAGGAGTACTACCATGACTAGACACGGTCTGTCGGTATAGTACGTACGTTAGAGAGGGGTACTACCATGACTAGACACGGTCTGTCGGTATAGTACGTACGTTAGAGAGGAGTACTAGTCATGACTAGACACGGTCTGTCGGTATAGTACGTACGTTAGAGAGTACTACCATGACTAGACACGGTCTGTCGGTATAGTACTGTCATGACTAGACACGGTCTGTCGGTATAGTACGTACGTTAGAGAGGGGTACTACCATGACTAGACACGGTCTGTCGGTATAGTACGTACGTTAGAGAGGGGTACTACCATGACTAGACACGGTCTGTCGGTATAGTACGTACGTTAGAGAGGGGTACTACCATGACTAGACACGGTCTGTCGGTATAGTACGTACGTTAGAGAGGAGTACTGGTCATGACTAGACACGGTCTGTCGGTATAGTACGTACGTTAGAGAGGAGTACTACCATGACTAGACACGGTCTGTCGGTATAGTACGTACGTTAGAGAGGAGTACTACCATGACTAGACACGGTCTGTCGGTATAGTACGTACGTTAGAGAGGAGTACTGGTCATGACTAGACACGGTCTGTCGGTATAGTACGTACGTTAGAGAGGGGTACTACCATGACTAGACACGGTCTGTTGGTATAGTACGTACGTTAGAGAGGAGTACTACCATGACTAGACACGGTCTGTCGGTATAGTACGTACGTTAGAGAGGAGTACTGGTCATGACTAGACACGGTCTGTCGGTATAGTACGTACGTTAGAGAGGAGTACTACCATGACTAGACACGGTCTGTCGGTATAGTACGTACGTTAGAGAGGGGTACTACCATGACTAGACACGGTCTGTCGGTATAGTACGTACGTTAGAGAGGGGTACTACCATGACTAGACACGGTCTGTCGGTATAGTACGTACGTTAGAGAGGGGTACTACCATGACTAGACACGGTCTGTCGGTATAGTAAGTACGTTAGAGAGGGGTACTACCATGACTAGACACGGTCTGTCGGTATAGTACGTACGTTAGAGAGGGGTACTACCATGACTAGACACGGTCTGTCGGTATAGTACGTACGTTAGAGAGGACTACTGGTCATGACTAGACACGGTCTGTCGGTATAGTACGTACGTTAGAGAGGGGTACTGGTCATGACTAGACACGGTCTGTCGGTATAGTACGTACGTTAGAGAGGGGTACTACCATGACTAGACACGGTCTGTCGGTATAGTACGTACGTTAGAGAGGAGTACTGGTCATGACTAGACACGGTCTGTCGGTATAGTACGTACGTTAGAGAGGGGTACTACCATGACTAGACACGGTCTGTTGGTATAGTACGTACGTTAGAGAGGGGTACTGGTCATGACTAGACACGGTCTGTCGGTATAGTACGTACGTTAGAGAGGAGTACTGGTCATGACTAGACACGGTCTGTCGGTATAGTACGTACGTTAGAGAGGGGTACTACCATGACTAGACACGGTCTGTCGGTATAGTACGTACGTTAGAGAGGGGTACTACTATGACTAGACACGGTCTGTCGGTATAGTACGTACGTTAGAGAGGAGTACTGGTCATGACTAGACACGGTCTGTCGGTATAGTACGTACGTTAGAGAGGAGTACTACTATGACTAGACACGGTCTGTCGGTATAGTACGTACGTTAGAGAGGAGTACTACCATGACTAGACACGGTCTGTCGGTATAGTACGTACGTTAGAGAGGGGTACTACCATGACTAGACACGGTCTGTCGGTATAGTACGTACGTTAGAGAGGAGTACTGGTCATGACTAGACACGGTCTGTCGGTATAGTACGTACGTTAGAGAGGGGTACTACCATGACTAGACACGGTCTGTCGGTATAGTACGTACGTTAGAGAGGAGTACTACCATGACTAGACACGGTCTGTCGGTATAGTACGTACGTTAGAGAGGGTACTACCATGACTAGACACGGTCTGTCGGTATAGTACGTACGTTAGAGAGGGTACTACCATGACTAGACACGGTCTGTCGGTATAGTACGTACGTTAGAGAGGGGTACTACCATGACTAGACACGGTCTGTCGGTATAGTACGTACGTTAGAGAGGAGTACTACCATGACTAGACACGGTCTGTCGGTATAGTACGTACGTTAGAGAGGGGTACTACCATGACTAGACACGGTCTGTCGGTATAGTACGTACGTTAGAGAGGGGTACTACCATGACTAGACACGGTCTGTCGGTATAGTACGTACGTTAGAGAGGGGTACTGGTACCATGACTAGACACGGTCTGTCGGTATAGTACTGTCATGACTAGACACGGTCTGTCAGTACGTATGTAAGTTTAGGGTGTATAGACCTATAGGGATTAACCATATTTATCAAAGAACATTAACCTGTGGCCCGTTATTATAGCTGATTTATAAGAGATAACTGTGGTATTGCTCCGTCATTGTAGTAACATCTGTCTAACAGGACGATGTACAGATAGTATATATGTCTAATTGTTTTCGTATATACCTAAAACAAAGCATTAATAAACACATATCTATCGTCGGACAGAAGGTATCCCATTTCGATTTTTATCATTTCCAAAACAGATATATTTAATTGTGTGACGTTTTAATATGACAGATAGAGTAACGTGTCGTCTTACTCTATTGGTATGGGAGAGCTCCGGACATCCGTCGCCACACAATGTACCGAGACTGTGATTGGGTAGGAGTAATAACAGGAATGTCTAGAGTCAATCTTTATACTTCAACCCGACGCTGGCCGTAATCAGTAACATGGTCACAGGGACCCGATAATTGGTTACAGATCTAACACACAGGGACCCGGTAATTGGTTACAGGTCTAGCGCACAGGGACCCGATAATTGGTTACAGTTCTAACACTCAGGGGCCCGATAATTGGTTACAGATCTAACACACAGGGACCCGATAATTGGTTACAGGTCTAGCGCACAGGGACCCGATAATTGGTTACAGTTCTAACACACAGGGATCCGATATCTACATGATATCCTAGAGTGTATATTAAATATCTATTCACATTCTATAAAATACACAAACCTCTATGTTTATATGCATCATAGAGGGATTCGTGTATATTCAGTAGCTATGTTTCAACGATTAAGTAATGTCTACAATTTATTGATTACAGTTTTTCACGTATCAATGACTGTTAACGTCAGTGACAATAGGAAACGATATTCCTAAAGACACATGAGGGTCGTGTTTTGATGTTTCTGGCGCGGGTTTGATGGAGCGCTGATAGGCACGTCCTCCAAACATAACCCATATGTATGTTATTGTTCAGATCGATCATGTATTGCCTTAATGGATTACAATGTATAACGACCGTGATGGTAATGGTCCTTTGATGTACACGTAAAGCTGTATGGTCATTATGAAATAAACATTTTAAAGCGATACCATCCTTTTAACCGGACACGCCAGGTGTGCAGGTCTGTGAGTGAGGGGTGTGCCGTTTATAACCGGACACGCCAGGTGTGCAGGTCTGTGAGTGAGGGGTGTGCCGTTTATAAGGCGAGGGGACAAAACTCGTGTATAACGGATCATTTTAGCAAACTGAATACGAATAACTGTGAGCTAATGCTGTATCCCCGGCGTCGGCGTCCCACCCCCAAGAGCTTTTGGGGTAGGTTTTTGGAAAGCGTATGAGTTCAAAAGTATACACCTGACACCCTGTTACCCTCCCTACACACCTCGATCTGTTATCCTTCCAGCACACCTCGATATGTTACCCTCCCCTACACACATCGATGTGTTATCCTCCCTACACACCTCGATATGTTACCCTCCCCTACACACATCGATGTGTTATCCTCCCTACACACCTCGATCTGTTACCCTCCCCTACACACCTCGATCTGTTACCCTCCCCTACACCCCTCGATCTGTTACCCTCCCCAACACACCTCGATCTGTTACCCTCCCCAACACACCTCGATCTGTTACCCTCCCCTACACACCTCGATCTGTTACCCTCCACTACACCCCTCGATCTGTTACCCTCCTCAACACACCTCGATCTGTTACCCTCCCCAACACACCTCGATCTGTTACCCTCCCCTACACCCCTCGATCTGTTACCCTCCCCAACACACCTCGATCTGTTACCCTCCCCAACACACCTCAATCTATTACCCTCCCCTACACATCTCGATCTGTTACCCTCCCCAACACACCTCGATCTGTTACCCTCCCCTACACACCTCGATCTGTTACCCTCCCCTACATACCTAGATCTGTTACCCTCCCCTACACACCTCGATCTGTTACCCTCCCGTACCACACCTCGATCTGTTACCCTCCCCAACACCCCTCGATATGTTACCCTCTCCAAAACCCTATATCTGTTACCCTCCCCAACACATCTCGATCTGTTACCCTCCCCTATACAACTCGATCTGTTACCCTCCCCTACACCCCTCGATCTGTTACCCTCCCCAACACATCTCGATCTGTTGCCCTCACCTATACACCTCGATCTGTTACCCTCCCCAATACAACTCGATCTGTTACCCTCCCCAACACACCTCGATCTGTTACCCTCCCCAACACATCTCGATATGTTACCCTCCCCTATACAAATCAATCTGTTACCCTCCCCTACACCCCTCGATCTGTTACCCTCCCCTACACCCCTCGATCTGTTACCCTCCCCAACTCATCTCGATCTGTTGCCCTCACCTATACACCTCGATCTGTTACCCTCCCCAATACAACTCGATCTGTTACCCTCCCCAACACATCTCGATCTGTTACCCTCCCCTACACCCCTAGATCTGTTACCCTCCCCAACACATCTCGATATGTTACCCTCCCCTATACAACTCAATCTGTTACCCTCCCCTACACCCCTCGATCTGTTACCCTCCCCAACTCATCTCGATCTGTTGCCCTCACCTATACACCTCGATCTGTTACCCTCCCCTACACACCTCGATCTGTTACCCTCCCCTACACACCTAGATCTGTTACCCTCCCCTATACAACTCGATCTGTTACCCTCCCCTATACAACTCGATCTGTTACCCTCCCCAACACATCTCGATCTGTTACCCTCCCCAACACACCTCGATCTGTTACCCTCCCCAACTCATCTCGATCTGTTGCCCTCACCTATACACCTCGCTCTGTTACCCTCCCCAACACACCTCGATCTGTTACCCTCCCCTACATACCTAGATCTGTTACCCTCCCCTATACAACTCGATCTGTTACCCTCTCCAACACACCCCGATCTAATACCCTCCCCTATACAACTCGATCTAATACCCTCCCTAACACACCCCGATCTAATACCCTCCCTAACACACCTCGCTCTGTTACCCTCCGGTACACACATCGCTCTGTTACCCTCCCCAACACACCTCGATCTGTTACCCTCCCCTACACACCTCGATCTGTTACCCTCCCTAACACACCTCGATCTGTTATATCCTCCCCAACACACCCTCGCTCTGTTACCCTCCCGTACACACCTCGATCTGTTACCCTCTACAGCACATATCGATCTGCTGACGCGGCAATTGTATTTCAAAATTTTAATCCCGAACGGATTTGAACCCAGCTCCGGAAGGGAGGAGACGATTAACATGCTTCTATTTTGTTTGCTGTTGGTCTGCTAGGTGTCAGAGAGTTTTAATACGATGATTAAACACCTTGATCACCTACGTATGAAAATATTGAATATTTATGAATATTTTTGTTGTTAAAATGGCATATCTTTAAATATTTTATAGTCAAAGGTCTCACCTACTTCTGAAATGTTTTGTGTGTGTGTGTAGAGTAATGATCCCCTGGTCCTTATAGCGTGTGTTATCTGGGGACAGGCTTTCACACAGTATGTGACGGAACACCAGCTCGTAAAGGTCGACCTACACCTTGGATAAGACCAGCCATGGCTTATGTACCTGGGTGTAAACGTAAATAATCAGCTTCGTCGTAAATAATCAGTCTCGTCAAGATGTCATAACTACTTACCATGTACATTGTATTAGGGCTGTGGAGAGCTTTGTCATCGAGGTGTTCAATATCACACTTTATCGGGTCAAAAACATTCCAACTATGCTGTGAAATGGGTACACCCACTCACGTCTTAAGGGGTTTATAGTTCGCGTAAGTTTGAACTTAAAAATATCTGACATATATCATATAAAAGAAACAGATCTGAAAATTATCTAGATATGTAAATGTAAATAACATATGATATTTAATTTGTGAAAATTCTTTGAAGATCCGGCTAGATCGATTCATAAACGTTCGCATGGTCCTGATTACGTCATAACAGGTTGTATTAGCTGAACGGTATGACATATTGGTGTACATTGTAAAGGCCTAATGAAGCAATGACGTTGCAATCCTAGCAGAAATTATAAATGAACAGTGTACAAACTTTTGTTACTCAATACTTCACATAAAATCAGATTCAGTGATAACGAGTTGAGTTCCGGATTCCCGATGCGCTTTTTAGACGGTCTAACTTGCCAGAGGTATTGACCACAGGAAAGATATGTTGGCGCTGATACTAGTTTTAAATGCCATTAGAAAGAGTTCTGAAAAGGTACAGATCAAAAAGAAATTTGGAACTTGCGGGGAATATCACTATGAATGTCACTATATTCCACTATCGTAGACTGACACACTAATAGCCCGTAGACTTCCCTATCCAAGCCTGATCAACGTGAACAGTTATTGGGTCATCTGTCCACAGTAAGATCTCCTAACGCGCTTCCGTCCGGGCCAACACGACTGATTGATACATGTATAAGTTGATATAGATTTTTACAATTGTTGTACAATAAATGAACTTTTTATGTTTTCAACCCTTGACCTGTTGATTACAGTAGATCAAGGTGCAACACTACAAATTGCGAAAGTGGGGGCTAATTCAGCTAGAATTTTATCTCAGTTCGAGAGAACTATCGCTTTGTTTTAGTGTGTTTTAACGTACCCTCCAAACTGTGGTTACTAGCTACCGAAACAATGTAACAGAAGTTGGGGATTCCAACGAGCGGTTTTACACCGAGCAATTTGATTGACCGGGAAATGTTTAACAAAGCTCTGTTTTCTATCAACTGCTAAACAAGTGTTTTCATTAAATCGATATCAATGAATTATCTGAAATATATTATATGATAGCGAGCCTTTTTTGCAAGTATTTCATAATTAGGTTTCGGAGAACTCCACGTTTTCCTATAGCAGTGCACTTTGGCCCCGTACCAGGGACCTTTTGGTTAATGCGGATAAACGGACTCGACCATGTAACATTTATCTCTTCTTTGTGACTACTTCGGTCCTTATTTCATAAACGGACAACTCTTGTTTAATCTGTCAAGTCACAAGGGCTGCGATATACGAAATCATCCCGGGCTATAATGCCAATTCGTCACGTTAAGAATGGAGTTGGGGTGGGGGGGGGGGGGGGGGGGGGGGGGGGGTATTGCGTACTTCAGGGACCTGCAGTACAGAATGACACGCTTTAGCTTGCAGTGGAAACATAACCCTGTTTTCATTACACAATACACACATGGCGCATTCAAAACCAGATATGAAAGAATAATATAATCATCAACGCTTTGTGAAAAATCAGTTTCGCATATATACCAACCATACCGACGTTACAGTGGACTAAACCACAGCCTAGCGGACTATAATTATACAGTTACAACGGAAATCCACCGGAACACAGGCCAGTTTTGATCTTAACCGCGTCATATCGTAAATATGGACGTTCTTTTACACTGAAAGGGTAAATATCAAAATCAAACGTGATAATTATATATATGCCCGGTTCTTTGATAACCAGGCCGGTAGAATTCTGCTTTTGAGAAAAAGTCGTAGGCTCAGTGAGTCGGACCGAGGACTACAACGTCTGCCTTTGTAGCGTATGAAATGGCAGTAATCGTCATATATAAAGGTTGATGTTTCTGTATTGACCCTATATATCCCCTTTATTTTCAAGACGGCGTTTTACATGGCGGGCGTGACAGGGCTCTATAATATAACAGTTCATATCTAACAGTACTGATGTTCCACAAAAACACGTCCTGATGACATGTCCAAAGAGATACTAAGCACACAGACGGCTGGATGACATGTCCAGAGAGATACTAAGCACACAAACGGCTGGATGACATGTCCAGAGAGATACTAAGCACACAAACGGCTGGATGACATGTCCAGAGAGATACTAAGCACACAAACGGCTGGATGACATGTCCAGAGAGATACTAACCACACAGACGGCTGGATGACATGGTCAGAGAGATGTTCCCCACACAGACGGCTGGATGATATATCCAGAGAGATATTCCCTACACAGACGGCTGGATGACATGGACAGAGAGATGTTCCCCACACAGACGGCTGGATGACATGGTCAGAGAGATGTTCCCCACACAGACGGCTGGATGACATGGTCAGAGAGATGTTCCCCACACTGACGGCTGGATGACATGGACAGAGAGATGTTCCCCACACAGACGGCTGGATGACATGGTCAGAGAGATGTTCCCCACACAGACGGCTGGATGACATGGTCAGAGAGATGTTCCCCACACAGACGGCTGGATGACATGGACAAAGGGATGTTCCCACACAGACGGCTGGATGACATGGACAGAGAGATGTTCCCCACACAGACGGCTGGATGACATGGACAGAGAGATGTTCCCCACACAGACGGCTGGATGACATGGACAAAGGGATGTTCCCCACACAGACGGCTGGATGACATGGTCAGAGAGATGTTCCCCACACAGACGGCTGGATGACATGGACAAAGGGATATTCCCCACACAGACGACTGGCTGACATGGACAGATAGATATTCCCTACACAGACGACTGGATGACACGGACAGAGAGATATCCCCCACACAGACGACTGGATGACATGGACAGAGAGATGTTCCCCACACAGACGACTGGATGACATGGACAGAGAGATATCCCCCACACAGACGACTGGATGACATGGACAGAGAGATATCCCCCACACAGACGACTGGATGACACGGACAGAGAGATATCCCCCACACAGACGACTGGATGACATGGACAGAGAGATGTTCCCCACACAGACGGCTGGATGACATGGACAGAGGGATGTTCCCCACACAGACGGCTGGATGACATGGACAGAGGGATGTTCCCCGCACAGACGACTGGATGACATGGTCAGAGAGATATTCCCCACACAGACGGCTGGATGACATGGTCAGAGAGATATTCCCCACACAGACGGCGATTCCTTCGAATATTACACCGTCTTTGAGTAACATCCAACTGTCTGTTAGGAATATCCCGTCATCTGTGTTAACACATCCCGCCATCTGTGTTAACATTCCACCGTGTATGAGGAACATCCCCCTGTCCATGTCATCAACAACAACATCGACTACATAGGTCCACAGTCACCACACAACAACACCATCTACATAGGTCCACAGTCACCACACAACAACACCATCTACATAGGTCCACAGTCACCACACAACAACAACACCAGCTACACAGGTCCACAGTCACCACACTACAACACCATCTACATAGGTCCACAGTCACCACACAAAACAACACCAGCTACACAGGTCCACAGTCACCACACAACAACACCATCTACATAGGTCCACAGTCACCACACAACAACACCAGCTACATAGGTCCACAGTCACCACACAACAACACCAGCTACATAGGTCCACAGTCACCACACAACAACACCAGCTACATAGGTCCACAGTCACCACACAACAACAACACCATCTACATAGGTCCACAGTCACCACACAACAACACCAGCTACATAGGTCCACAGTCACCACACAACAACACCATCTACATAGGTCCACAGTCACCACACAACAACACCAGCTACATAGGTCCACAGTCACCACACAACAACACCAGCTACATAGGTCCACAGTCACCACACAACAACACCAGCTACATAGGTCCACAGTCACCACACAACAACACCATCTACATAGGTCCACAGTCACCACACAACAACACCAGCTACATAGGTCCACAGTCACCACACAACAACACCAGCTACATAGGTCCACAGTCACCACACAACAACACCAGCTACATAGGTCTCTCTCTCTCGATCGATTACGAGCTCGATCTCGAAATTCACTAAGTCGACTAAATCACTCTATTATCACATTGCAACACTGTGCCATGTTCCTGCCCCGTGTGTGTCATTTTCTGTATTGTAAAGTAAAGTCTGCACGAGTTAGTTCCCTTTATATAACACTATCTGATGTATATGGTAAATACTTCAATCTCATTTAAATGTATATTAGATTGAAAATAATTGTGTCGTTTTCCAATCTATCATGCCTGTCAGCACATTTAACAATTATCGTCGCATTAAGCCTGTCGCACATCGATCTGTCCAAGTAATGAACACTAAATTACTACCATTTCAATACAATATACTTAATATTAATTCGATATCGGATAATTACTTAAATACACTATATGTGCCAAGTCAATTAAAAGCCGTCTTGGTTCGCTATATATACCACATGTATGTTGAGTTAGCCAATGTCTGCCCTGTACACCTGTAAAAGATACCAACCAGCAGAACTACTGGATCAGATACACAATACGTTTTTCGTTTTGAGTTTGTTGTTCACTCTCTTTCCCATCCCTGTATTACCTCGGTACTGGTCTCGTCCCTCCGTCCCATCCCTGTATTACGTCCCTCGGTACCGGTCTCGTCCCTCCGCCTCTTCCCTGTATTACGACCCTCGGTACTGGTCTTCTCCCTCCGTCACATCCCTGTATTACGTCCCTCGGTACCGGTCTCGTCCCTCCGCCCCTTCCCTGTATTACCTCGGTACCGGTCTCGTCCCTCCGTCCCATCCCTGTATTACGTCCCTCGGTACCGGTCTCGTCCCTCCGCCCCTTCCCTGTATTACCTCGGTACCGGTCTCGTCCCTCCGTCCCATCCCTGTATTACGACCCTCGGTACCGGTCTCGTCCCTCCGCCCCTTCCCTGTATTATGACCCTCGGTACTGGTCTTGTCCCTCCGTCCCATCCCTGTATTACGTCCCTCGGTACCGGTCTCGTCCCTCCGCCCCTTCCCTGTATTACCTCGGTACTGGTCTCGTCCCTCCGTCCCATCCCTGTATTACGTCCCTCGGTACCGGTCTCGTCCCTCCGCCCCTTCCCTGTATTACCTCGGTACCGGTCTCGTCCCTCCGTCCCATCCCTGTATTACGTCCCTCGGTACCGGTCTCGTCCCTCCGCCCCTTCCCTGTATTACCTCGGTACCGGTCTCGTCCCTCCGTCCCATCCCTGTATTACGACCCTCGGTACCGGTCTCGTCCCTCCGCCTCTTCCCTGTATTACGACCCTCGGTACTGGTCTTGTCCCTCCGTCCCATCCCTGTATTACGTCCCTCGGTACCGGTCTCGTCCCTCCGCCCCTTCCCTGTATTACCTCGGTACTGGTCTCGTCCCTCCGTCCCATCCCTGTATTACGTCCCTCGGTACCGGTCTTGTCCCTCGGCCTCTTCCCTGTATTACGTCCCTCGGTACCGGTCTCGTCCCTCCGCCCCTTCCATGTATTACGTCCCTTGGAACCGGTCTCGTCCCTCCGCCCTATCCCTGTATTACGACCCTCGGTACCGGTCTCGTCCCTCCGTCCCATCCCTGTATTACGTCCCTCGGTACCGGTCTTGTCCCTCGGCCTCTTCCCTGTATTACGTCCCTCGGTACCGGTCTCGTCCCTCCGCCAAATCTCTGTATTACGTCCCTCGGTACCGGTCTCGTCCGTCCGTCCAATCTCTGTATTACGTTCCTCGGTACCGGTCTCGTCCCTCCATCTCATCCCTGTATTACATCCCTCGGTACCGGTCTCGTCCCTCCATCCAATCCCTGTATTACGTCCCTCGGTACCGGTCTCGTCCCTCCATCTCATCCCTGTATTACGTCCCTCGGTACCGGTCTTGTCCCTCGGCCTCTTCCCTGTATTACGTCCCTCGGTACCGGTCTCGTCCCTCCGCCCCATCCCTGTATTACGCCCCTCGGTACTCGGTCTCGTACCTCCGCCCCTTCCCTGTATTACGTCCCTTGGTACCGGTTTCGACCCTCCTTCCTTGGTTAGATCGAATCAGCATTGTCAATTCTATATAATCCCTCCTGAAAAGAGATTTATTTGGTACTCTTTTTAAATAAACAGAGAAAACATAACAGAAATTAGTTTGTTTTGAAAACTTCTTTAATGTCAACTACCAATACACCCACCAGTGCTCGAGCTAAGAGCGGATTAGTGAGATTACAATAGGACATTAATCCGAACATTTCAGACCGGACATTGGGGGTCAGTCGAGCAGGGCAGCCAGGCTAACGGTAAGGACACATTATACAGTTGTATTTAACGTTTCCTCATGAAAATGACGTTATTTGAAGTTTTGATTTTTGACAAGTATGTTGTTTAGGATAGCTAAGTTGTTTGGGTTGCGGACGGGTGTGTTCAGTGATCCGTGAGTGATTGGTATCATATCTCGGTGTGTATTGTTGACCACAGGTATCTCAGGCCCATGATCACACCTGTCATATCAGGAGGGTGTACAGGCGATCAGTACAGTAATACGATACATTCTATACCAGGTATACCGTATACGGTTACATACCAAATCTTATATTAATATATCTCACATAATCAAAACGTCTTCGGACTAGCTTTTGTACGGTTAGATGATGTAAATGGCGGGCCATAGTTAGCCTTCCCTGTTTGGATCTCGGCTGAATTCTTATTGGAGCCATCAAACTTAAAGGTATTTAAATCTTTTATGTTTAAATAATACGTCACAAAATACGGTCCATCAAATATAGATAATGGTTTTAGAATCTTTTTATCGTCATTGAATATATGAATTATAAAGAATTATTTCTATATAAGTTTCTCGTTGAGACCGAATTTTTGTACCAGCCGTTTACTGCTGATGTAGGAACTGGCTTCTTTATGAACAAGATGGGGAAAAAACGGTTTCAATTTGTTCTCGCTCAGCCTAGTGTACGGAGCTGTGTGCAGTGTGTGTATGGTCAGTCTCCGACATTCACTGCGGGGAGATCCGAAATAAATATCCTGGTACCTGTATAACTACTGTGGCCGAGTGGTCAAGGTGTCCCGACACTTTATCAACCCTCCACGTCTGGGTTGCGAGTTGGAAACCCATGTCGGGCAGTTGCCTGGTACTGACCGTAGGCCGGTGGTTTGTCTCCGGGTACTCCGGCTTTCCTCCACTGTCAAAACCAGAAATGTCCTTAAAATGAACCAAAGCTTCGGGTCGTGTTGGCTCTCTGCTACCCCCGATTCCTTTGGTATATAACATATTATTACGGGAGATTTTTGTCAGGTTCCTGTTATCTTTCCCGACATTACTGGGAACTCCAGATCTACAGCAATCCTGGAAATACTTGTGTCAGGTCGGGATGGTGATGACCACTCCTAAATACATTATATGGCGAAAGTCTCGATTGACCAATAGTAACCGTGCCTGGAGTACCAAGGGGTTTGGAACTAATTTATCCTTGGTAGGTATTTGTTTCCAACAATGATGTGTTTTTACATAAAACGTCTTGATATGGTACTCATGTCTTAACCCTAACCCAAACATTAACCCTAACCCAAACCTTAACCGAAATCATCATGTTTTTCATATAACACCCACTACCATTCTCGGGTCATACATACTCTGTATAACACCAACTACCATTCTCGGGTCATACATACTCTGTATGACACCCACTACCATTCTCGGGTCATACATACTCTGTATAACACCCACTACCATTCTCGGGTCATACATACTCTGTATAACACCCACTACCATTCTCGGGTCATACATACTCTGTATAACACCCACTACCATTCTCGGGTCATACATACTCTGTATAACACCCACTACCATTCTCGGGTCATACATACTCTGTTTAACACCCACTACCACCCTCGGGTCATACATACTCTGTATGTCAACCACTACCACCCTCGAGTCATACATACTCTGTATAACACCCACTACCACCCTCGAGTCATACATACTCTGTATGACACCCACTAACACCCTCGAGTCATACATACTCTGTATGACACCCACTAACACCCTCGGGTTATACATACTCTGTATGACACCCACTACCACCCTCGAGTCATACATACTCTGTATGACACCCATTACCACCCTCGGGTCATAGATACTCTGTATAACACCCACTGACACCCTTCAGTCATACATACTCTGTATGACACCCACTACCACCCTCGAGTCATACATACTCTGTATGACACCCACTAACACTCTCGGGTCATAGATACTCTGTATAACACCCACTGACACCCTTCAGTCATACATACTCTGTATGACACCCACTAACACCCTCGGGTCATACATACTCTGTATAACACCCACTACCATTCTCGGGTCATACATACTCTGTATAACACCCACTACCATTCTCGGGTCATACATACTCTGTTTAACACCCACTACCACCCTCGGGTTATACATACTCTGTATGTCAACCACTACCACCCTCGAGTCATACATACTCTGTATAACACCCACTACCACCCTCGAGTCATACATACTCTGTATGACACCCACTAACACCCTCGAGTCATACATACTCTGTATGACACCCACTACCACTCTCGGGTCATACATACTCTGTATGACACCCATTACCACCCTCGAGTCATACATACTCTGTATGACACCCACTAACACTCTCGGGTCATAGATACTCTGTATGACACCCATTACCACCCTCGAGTCATACATACTCTGTATGACACCCACTGACACCCTTCAGTCATACATACTCTGTATGACACCCACTAACACCCTCGGGTCATACATACTCTGTATAACACCCACTACCACCCTCGGGTCATACATACTCTGTATGTCAACCACTACCACCCTCGAGTCATACATACTCTGTATAACACCCACTACCACCCTCGAGTCATACATACTCTGTATGACACCCACTAACACCCTCGAGTCATACATACTCTGTATGACACCCACTAACACCCTCGGGTTATACATACTCTGTATGACACCCACTACCACCCTCGAGTCATACATACTCTGTATGACACCCATTACCACCCTCGGGTCATAGATACTCTGTATAACACCCACTGACACCCTTCAGTCATACATACTCTGTATGACACCCACTACCACCCTCGAGTCATACATACTCTGTATGACACCCACTAACACTCTCGGGTCATAGATACTCTGTATAACACCCACTGACACCCTTCAGTCATACATACTCTGTATGACACCCACTAACACCCTCGGGTCATACATACTCTGTATAACACCCACTACCATTCTCGGGTCATACATACTCTGTATAACACCCACTACCATTCTCGGGTCATACATACTCTGTTTAACACCCACTACCACCCTCGGGTTATACATACTCTGTATGTCAACCACTACCACCCTCGAGTCATACATACTCTGTATAACACCCACTACCACCCTCGAGTCATACATACTCTGTATGACACCCACTAACACCCTCGAGTCATACATACTCTGTATGACACCCACTACCACTCTCGGGTCATACATACTCTGTATGACACCCATTACCACCCTCGAGTCATACATACTCTGTATGACACCCACTAACACTCTCGGGTCATAGATACTCTGTATGACACCCATTACCACCCTCGAGTCATACATACTCTGTATGACACCCACTGACACCCTTCAGTCATACATACTCTGTATGACACCCACTAACACCCTCGGGTCATACATACTCTGTATAACACCCACTACCATTCTCGGGTCATACATACTCTGTATAACACCCACTACCATTCTCGGGTCATACATACTCTGTTTAACACCCACTACCACCCTCGGGTCATACATACTCTGTATAACACCCACTACCATTCTCGGGTCATACATACTCTGTATAACACCCACTACCATTCTCGGGTCATACATACTCTGTTTAACACCCACTACCACCCTCGGGTCATACATACTCTGTATGTCAACCACTACCACCCTCGAGTCATACATACTCTGTATGACACCCACTACCACCCTCGTGTCATACATACTCTGTATGACACCCACTACCACCCTCGAGTCATACATACTCTGTATGACACCCACTACCACCCTCGAGTCATACATACTCTGTATGACACCCACTAACACCCTCGAGTCATACATACTCTGTATGACACCCACTACCACTCTCGGGTCATACATACTCTGTATGACACCCATTACCACCCTCGAGTCATACATACTCTGTATGACACCCACTAACACTCTCGGGTCATAGATACTCTGTATAACACCCACTGACACCCTTCAGTCATACATACTCTGTATGACACCCACTAACACCCTCGGGTCATACGTACTTTGTATGACACCCACTAACACCCTCGAGTCATACATACTCTGTAGGTCACCCACTACCACCCTCGTGTCATACATACTCTGTATGACAACCACTAACACCCTCGGGTCATACATACTCTGTATGACACCCATTACCACCCTCGGGTCATACATACTCTGTATGACACCCACTAACACCCTCGGGTCATACATACTCTGTATGACACCCATTACCACCCTCGTGTCATACATACTCTGTATGACAACCACTAACACCCTCGGGTCATACATACTCTATATGACACCCATTACCACCCTCGAGTCATACATACTCTGTATGTCACCCACTACCACCCTCGGGTCATACATACTCTGTATGACACCCACTACCACCCTCGAGTCATACATACTCTGTATGACACCCATTACCACCCTCGTGTCATACATACTCTGTATGACAACCACTAACACCCTCGGGTCATACATACTCTATATGACACCCATTACCACCCTCGAGTCATACATACTCTGTATGACACCCACTACCACCCTCGGGTCATACATACTCTGTATGACACCCATTACCACCCTCGGGTCATACATACTCTGTATGACACCCACTAACACCCTCGGGTCATACATACTCTGTATGACACCCACTGACACCCTCGGGTCATACATACTCTGTATGACACCCACTAACACCCTCGGGTCATACATACTGTGTATGACACCCACTACCACCCTCGGGTCATACATACTCTGTATGTCACCCACTACCACCCTCGGGTCATACATACTCTGTATGACACCCACTAACACTCTCGGGTCATACATACTCTGTATGACACCCACTACCACCCTCGGGTCATACATACTCTGTATGACACCCACTAACACCCTCGAGTCATACATACTCTGTATGACACCCACTACCACTCTCGGGTCATACATACTCTGTATGACACCCATTACCACCCTCGGGTCATACATACTCTGTATGACACCCACTACCACTCTCCGGTCATACATACTCTGTATGACACCCACTACCACTCTCGGGTCATACATACTCTGTATGACACCCACTACCACCCTCGGGTCATACATACTCTGTATGACACCCACTGACACCCTCGAGTCATACATACTCTGTATGACACCCACTAACACCCTCGGGTCATACATACTCTGTATGACACCCATTACCACCCTCGGGTCATACATACTCTGTATGTCACCCACTACCACCCTCGGGTCATACATACTCTGTATGACACCCACTACCACCCTCGAGTCATACATACTCTGTATGACACCCACTAACACTCTCGGGTCATACATACTCTGTATGACACCCACTACCACCCTCGGGTCATACATACTCTGTATGACACCCACTACCACCCTCGGGTCATACATACTCTGTATGACACCCACTACCACCCTCGAGTCATACATACTCTGTATGACACCCACTACCACCCTCGGGTCATACATACTCTGTATAACACCCACTACCACCCTCGGGTCATACATACTCTGTATGACACCCACTACCACCCTCGAGTCATACATACTCTGTATGACACCCACTAACACCCTCGAGTCATACATACTCTGTATGACACCCACTACCATTCTCGGGTCATACATACTCTGTATGACACCCACTAACACTCTCGGGTCATACATACTCTGTATAACACCCACTACCACCCTCGAGTCATACATACTCTGTATGACACCCACTAACTCCCTCGGGTCCTACATACTCTGTATAACACCCACTAACACCCTCGAGTCATACATACTCTGTATAACACCCACTAAGACCCTCAGGTCATACATACTCTGTATGACACCCACTACCACCCTCGAGTCATACATACTCTGTATGACACCCACTACCACCCTCGAGTCATACATACTCTGTATGACACCCATTACCACCCTCGGGTCATACATACTCTGTATGACACCCACTAACACCCTCGAGTCATACATACTCTGTATGACACCCACTACCACCCTCGAGTCATACATACTCTGTATGACACCCATTACCACCCTCGGGTCATACATACTCTGTATGACACCCACTACCACCCTCGAGTCATACATACTCTGTATGACACCCACTACCACCCTCGAGTCATACATACTCTGTATGACACCCATTACCACCCTCGGGTCATACATACTCTGTATGACACCCACTACCATTCTCGGGTCATACATACTCTGTATAACACCCACTAACACCCTCGAGTCATACATACTCTGTATGACACCCATTACCACCCTCGGGTCATACATACTCTGTATGACACCCATTACCACCCTCGGGTCATACATACTCTGTATAACACCCACTACCACCCTCGAGTCATACATACTCTGTATAACACCCACTAACACCCTCGAGTCATACATACTCTGTATAACACCCACTACCACCCTCGGGTCATACATACTCTGTATGACACCCACTACCATTCTCGGGTCATACATACTCTGTATAACACCCACTAACACCCTCGATTCATACATACTCTGTATAACACCCACTAACACCCTCGAGTCATACATACTCTGTATAACACCCACTACCACCCTCGGGTCATACATACTCTGTATAACACCCACTAACACCCTCGAGTCATACATACTCTGTATGACACCCACTAACACCCTCGGGTCATACATACTCTGTATAACACCCACTACCACCCTCGGGTCATACATACTCTGTATGACACCCACTACCATTCTCGGGTCATACATACTCTGTATGACACCCACTACCACCCTCGAGTCATACATACTCTGTATGACACCCACTACCATTCTCGGGTCATACATACTCTGTATGACACCCACTAACACCCTCGAGTTATACATACTCTGTATGACACCCACTACCACCCTCGTGTCATACATACTCTGTATGACACCCACTAACACCCTCGAGTCATACATACTCTGTATGACACCCACTACCACCCTCGAGTCATACATACTCTGTATAACACCCACTGACACCCTTCAGTCATACATACTCTGTATAACACCCACTAACACCCTCGAGTCATACATACTCTGTATGACACCCACTACCATTCTCGAGTCATACATACTCTGTATGACACCCACTACCATTCTCGGGTCATAGATACTCTGTATAACACCCACTACCACTCTCGGGTCATACATACTCTGTATAACACCCACTACCATTCTCGAGTTATACATACTCTGTATGACACCCACTAACACCCTCGAGTTATACATACTCTGTATGACACCCACTACCACCCTCGAGTTATACATACTCTGTATAACACCCACTAACACCCTCGAGTTATACATACTCTGTATGACACCCACTAACACCCTCGAGTTATACATACTCTGTATGACACCCACTAACACCCTCGAGTTATACATACTCTGTATAACACCCACTACCACCCTCGAGTTATACATACTCTGTATGACACCCACTAACACCCTCGAGTCATACATACTCTGTATAACACCCACTAACACCCTCGGGTCATACATACTCTGTATGTCAACCACTACCACCCTCGAGTCATACATACTCTGTATGACACCCACTACCACCCTCGGGTTATACATACTCTGTATAACACCCACTAACACTCTCGGGTCATACATACTCTGTATAACACCCACTAACACTCTCGGGTCATACGTACTCTGTATTACAATCGCTGGAAGTTCCACAATGACAAGGTTCATAAGAAATATTTTGTTCGACTGAAGTATGTGGTACTATAATGGGGCCGATTTGGCAGTGTATGTATAGTGTTATTCTCTGAAGCCAACTATAACGGGCTGAGTTTTTACAGATCTGTTTTAATCCTCACTTAAGTATGTTTTATAGACGTAAAGTATGCATAACAGGGATCAAAACTGACACGTCAACACATTTAGTCATGGAAGATTGGATAAACAACATAAGCATTGTATTATTTTGTCATTGTAAACGTCAGTAATAGAATATATGTATTGTTAATAAAGGATGCTATGTAATAGATGTAATAGCAAGGAACTATTAAACTATCAGACTCGAACATTGGCCAATCATATACATATTTCTTGATCAGTTGACTGATATTCAAAGCATTTTTCGGCATAGCCGTATAATATTTTTTGGTCCCGGATATGACGCGATAGGTGGCGTTACTGGTCAAGATGAAGTATGTGATTGGTGAACGTAGCGGTAAATGCAAAATGCAGATATGCAGTTATAAACGAAACAAAGTTAAGATTTAAGTGGGTGTATCTTTTCAAATGACAGTAATAAAATTATATTCCTGATTCAAATGCTGTCTTATTATCAGCAAAAATGATTCAAACTGATATAAAGTTGATATCCGTGCTGAAACGCATTAGTTCGTCACTAGCCCTCCACCTCTGAGTTGCGAGTTCGAAACCTACGTGGCCGTTGTTTTTTCTCCGGGTACTCCGGCTGGTTTTTCTCCGGGTACTCCGACTTTCCTCCACCTCAAAAACCTGGCACGTCCTTAAATGACCCTGGCTGTTAATAGGACGTTAACTAAAACAAACCAAACCAAACCAAAGCATTAGTTCCTTAATTCATTTCACCATGTTAATTATTTGGAGCTTCCGCTATTTGTGTGACAAACAGAATGTGAGAGACCTCCAAACGTCCGCTGTGTAAGCCCTGATCTAATCCGAATTATTTACTAGGTCTTAGCGCTGTGGTCGGTAGAGAACATGTTGGAGAAACAGCAAGGCTTCTAATGAATGTTGAGTTGGACATTCATACAAGTCATCGTCGTTACCTGTTCGTTCCGGGATCAAAGGATCCCGGTTACCTTGCTCACCTCTGTCAGGAGATCAAGTCGAGCTCAAGTTTGAATATATATAAATATGCCCAAGTAAATAATAGCGGGTACTGTTTAACAAGGTCTGGCGGGTTACATAAACTGCAGTCGTATGGACCACTGGTTTATCATTGTATAGACTTGATTAGTCTTCTCAACTCGCCCACGTTGACATCTGGCATTGTCAAGAGCAATGCCCGAATCCAACAGTGGTTTCTTTTCTGATTGAATACTCAATCAGTTTTACCATCGATGTTTGTTGCACCTTTAAACTCATTCCCTTTGTTGAAGAAAATGACAGTTTACTTTCACACTCGTGTGTCAGATTAACTCCGTCGACAGGCTGATTGGGGTACAAGGTCGGACACTCGGTACGTCGCCTTCGGTAATCAGTGTCTGAAAGTCTTAATTTAATTAAATGTATATCTTTTGCCGATCTGAATTTTATTGTTTGAAAACAAAACATTTTGCCTAGGCCACAGTTTAACTCTCTTTATACACGTTTCCGTCGAAGAGTTGGATACGTATTTTACCTGTGCGGGGGAAACACACTCGAAAACGGTAATTAATATAGGTAAAGTGTTAGCGATTCATGAATGAATTTTCAAATTGGATAAAGCTTAACTTCTGATGCTCGAATAGTCACCAAATGTAATGTGAAATGGAAACAAGTTTAGATAACAGGTGAACGCTATGGCTACAGCACGCCTAAAGGCTGAGTACCTTACACCGTCTCTATAGTACGAAGTGTCACCATTTTATCGTTAACGTGCCCGATACCTGTCTGGAGACAATGATATGACAACTCCATGGAAACAGTTGACAGAACTCTATCTGTCGAGATTTTCTTATCTCTGGATACAGTTCGAACATTGCAATATTCACACCAGTCGGATGTTACTTCGCTTTTACAATACCCACACGTGACTGTTAGATGTGATGTCGCCTTTACAATACCCACACGTGACAGTTGGATGTGACGTCGCCTTTACAATACCCACACGTGACAGTTGGATGTGACGTCGCCTTCACAATACCCACACGTGACTGTTAGATGTGACGTCGCCTTTACAATACCCACACGTGACTGTTAGATGTGACGTCGCCTTTACAATACCCACACGTGACAGTTGGGTGTGACGTCGCCTTTACAATACCCACACGTGACAATTTGATGTGACGTCATCTTCACAATACCCACACGTGATATTTGGGTGTGACGTCGCCTTTACAATACCCACACGTGACTGTTAGATGTGACGTCGCCTTTACAATACCCACACGTGACAGTTGGATGTGACGTCGCCTTTACAATACCCACACGTGACAGTTGGATGAGACGTCACTTTTACAATACCCACACGTGACAGTTGGAAGTGACGTCGCCTTTACAATACCCACACGTGATAGTCGAATGTGACGTCGCCTTTACGATACTCGCAGGTGCAATTTGGTGTGATGACGCCTTTACGATACGCACACGTGACAGTTGGGTATGACGTCATCTTTACCAACTTTACATAATCACACGACTACAACTCTCAGTGGGTAACCACAGGGACCAGTCAGTGTTTACCTGTTAGGGACCGGTCAGTGTTTACCTGTTAGGGACCGGTCAGTGTTTACCTGTTAGGGACCAGTCAGTGTTTACCTGTTAGGGACCGGTCCCTGTGTGTATAACGTATACGTACTAACCAGGGGTGTGTGTGACATGTGGCGGAACATTGTAATCAGTTCTGTACGTGCAGTGTCATATTAGGGTTGGTATAAGGACGGGTGAGTGCGGTACAGCGGGTAACACCCACTTCTCTCTGGTGTAAAGTGACACTTTCTACGTCAGTCAGAAAGACCAGATGGTGAGTAAATTTAGCGACTTTTACTCCCCGTGGATGTTTTTTTTATGCTATGTGGCCCGCCGTGTTGGTGACGATATACATAATGTATCCCGACGACGTCACTTAACGGAGGACTTAGGTAGGATTACTTACTGTACTGGCCAAATGACATATATTCAGAACAGAAATAGGATACAAGTATACATTCCATAAGCTGTCGAGATTTCAAAGGCTTATTATGTTTTAATGTCTAACATTATGTATAATTTCATTTCTTTCACTCCACTGATACTGGCTCTGGTGACCACTTAGTGTTAATCACTTAGTCCTTTCATCATGTGTTTAGATCCATATTTAATGTTAAATGTCCACGATACACTACAAAGTCCCGATATAATTGTTTAAACTCCTATACACCACACTGCATTTAAGGAAACTTAACCTCTAAATTTGCCGTGTGGATCGGCATCGAGAAAAAAGGTTTCCACCAAGATCCGCTGTGAGTAGCATTTAAATGGTATTAAGGATATACGATAGATGGTACATGGATGACCAAACAATGCTGACTATATATGTATAGGATATGTATACGTAGACAACTATACAGGTAGTATACCTGTAGCGTAATTAACAGGTGTACACACAAAGGTAAGTATTGTGACAGTATACGATGATACAATGTTATGTATACTATTGGTGTTCTTGGGACGGTAATCGTTCGCCTGTGTAGAGATTCGAGTCACTAGTGTTAACATGTGGACTCGAGTTTATACTGGACAGTGGACACACTGAGGTAGCAAATTTCTGTAAGTCCAGCAGTATCATAGTGACGTCATTATAGGATGACGATGTTGGGACGCTCTGTGTACGGTACAGTTTTACACCATTATAGTAAATATATTAACACAATGTACTCAGTGTAATAACCGAATATTCGTATATATGTTTAACCTCTTGTAAGAATTGCAATTATTTCCTTATATATTTTGCGTGCATGCGTTTAGAATTATGATAGTAACAGCAATGTATTTGCCACATTTACTGTTGTCTATGTATCCTAAGTAAAGTCCGTTTAATGCATGATTTTAAGTAAATATCACCGTAATAGAGTTTTAACAGATTTTAACGATCGCTGTTTACTATGGCCAAGCAGCATATAGCATTGAGTAAAACAGCCAGGGAAATACGATTTCTGCTCGTAGTGCTTTGAGCTGCAGCGGAAATGATATGTTTACGGAGTGTGAGATCCTGATAATTATGTTATCATTGTGACGGTTACTAGCTGTGGTAATGACGACGATAGACAAGTATTTATTGCATTTTTGCCAGTGAAATATAGAGATTTATCAAAATAATAAACCTAATATTTTCACTGCAGCGATGAGCAGTGAAAATATAAGATTTTGCAGTGAAAATATAAGTTTTCCGATTTTGACCAATCAGAGCAGACCTTTGTATTCACCTCGTTGCAACTTGCCGATTTTTCCAATCGAAGCGGAGATAGATACATTGGTTATTTTGCTGTATTTCTGAAATTTTCAGACTAGTTTTTGACAAAATACTCACTTGACGTTAGCTTTTCATGCACAGATTATCCTAAAACAGCAGAAAACGCTTAAATTGTGTTGACCAGTCCTTTAAAAATGGCGCCGTCAATTTGACGTGGAGTAACGTCACAAAGAGATGACGTCATTTCTGATTCCCACACTTTTTGACACTATTAATTTTTCGATGTTTTGAATTTTTGTTTTTTAAGTTTATGAAATGCAATAAAAAGAAAATTAAATGGTTTCCAGTTAAATATAAAATATATTTCACTCGTATGCTTCGCACTCGTGAAAATATCGATATTCTGTCATACTCGTGAAATATATGTTATATTAAACGGGAAACCATTCAATATCCTCTATATATCGCAAATGTATATACCGACATATTTAGGTATTGGAATTGTGCCTTTGCGGTGCCAAAGAATTATCAAGTGTTTAGTTCGTGTAACTTGACAATTTATGTACAAACTCGCCGGTATCACTGTACACTGATTAACATCTGATCTCTGTAGATTTTTTGTCCGACTTTTCGATAGCGTCTGAGTTGTTTTCGCTGTAAGGTAATAGTGGACTCCTTCTTGTAACCGTTATAACGGTATCAATGTTTTGTGTGTAACCGAGATAAAGACTCCATGTGCTGTGAGTTACGAGAGAAAGACTCAATGTTTTGTGTGTAACGAGATATTTACTCAATGTTTTGTGTGTAACGAGAGAGACTCAATGTTTTGTGAGTAACGAGATATAGACTCAATGTTTTGTGAGTAACGAGAGATAGACTCAATGTTTTGTGAGTAACGAGAGGGACTCAATGTTTTGTGCGTAACGAGATATAGACGTAATGTTTTGTGCGTAACGAGATATAGACTCAATGTTTTGTGAGTAACGAGAGGGACTCAATGTTTTGTGTGTAACGGATATATACTCAATGTTTAGTATGTAACGAGATAGACTCAATGTTTAGTATGTAACGAGATAGACTCAATGTTTTGTGTGTGAAGAGATATAGACTCAATGTTTTGTGAGTAACGAGAGAGACTCAATGTTTTGTGTGTAACGAGAGTGACTCAATGTTTTGTGTGTAACGAGAGAGACTCAATGTTTTGTGTGTAAAGAGAAATAGACTCAATGTTTTGTTTGTAACGGATATACACTCAATTTTTTTTGTGTAACGAGATATAGACTCAATGTTTTGTGTGTAACGAGATAGACTCAATGTTGTTTTTGTAACGATAGATAGACTCAATGTTTTGTGTGAACCGAGATATAGACTCAAAGTTTTGTGTGTAACGATATATAGACTCAATGTTTTGTGCGTAACGAGATATAGACTCAATGTTTTGTGTGTAACCGAGATAAAGACTCAATGTTTTGTGTGTAACGAGATATAGACTCAATGTTTTGTGAGTAACGAGATATAGACTCAATGTTTTGTGAGTAACGAGAGAAAGACTCAATGTTTTGTGAGTAACGAGATATAGACTCAATGGTTTGTGAGTAACGAGAGATAGACTCAATGTGTTATGAGCAACGAGAGAAAGACTCAATGTTTTATGTGTAACGAGATATAGACTCAATGTTTTGTGTGTAACGAGAGAGACTCAATGTTTTGTGCGTAACGAGATATAGACTCAATGTTTTGTGTGTAACGAGAGAGACTCAATGTTTTGTGTGAACCGAGATATTGACTCAATATTGGGTGTGAACCGAGATATAGACTCCATGGTTTGTGTGTAACGAGAGATAGACGCAATGTTTTGTGTATGTAACGATATATAGACTCAAAGTTATGTGTGTAACGAGAGAGACTCAATGCTTTGTGTGTAAATATAGATAAACTCAATGTTTTGTGTTTAACGATAGATTCTCAATGTTTATGTGTTACGAGAAAGATCAATGTTTCTAAAGAGATATAGTCATGTTTGCGATGCGATATACATGCTCAATTTGTTTTTGTTTCGAGAATGAAATTTATGTGTTGAAACAATAGATCATTTGTTTGCGACGATAGTAGCCCAATGTTTGAACGGTATGACCTTTGTCTAACGATCACTGACCAAGTTGAGGAACGAGATTTACTCAAGTGACCAGTAACTCGTTTGTATGTTTAACGAGAACTGATCCAATGTTTGGAGAACCGAGAAGCATCATGGTTACAGATATATTCGTGTGTAACGAGAGATAGACGCAATGTTTTGTATGTAACGATATATAGACTCAAAGTTATGTGTGTAACGAGAGAGACTCAATGCTTTGTGTGTAAATATAGATAAACTCAATGTTTTGTGTTTAACGATAGATTCACTGCATGTTTATGTGTTCCGACAGGCTGATTCAGTGCTTTCTATGTAATGTCTTGCGATGCGCTATATATCATTGACTCAAATCTATGTGTGTTTCAGATTGCGAGGAATGAATATTAATGTGCCACTTCCGTCAGAACAATCGACATTCCGGAAATCGCCGAGCGAGGGTAGCGCCAAGTCTTCTGATAGGTCTTCTGACCTTGACACCTCCGATCCACCTGCCAAGTTCAGGGACCACTTTATCAAAGCTGACTTCATCCTCGTTGTCATCTTTACCAAAGAGAAACTATTCCACGTCGTTTGACCCCGAACATCAGGGTTACAATGATATCCGCTTCCTGGCGGAGTTAGTTAAACCCCTGCAGTACAGACTCCGTGTGTCAAAGAAGGAGAGGCGCGAGAAGGTCATCATTCCGTCCAAACATGGCTATCACCCCAGGAGTCAGTCACCTACTTTTAAAATGCTTCTGGAGGCCACAGAAAAACTCAATGTTCTGTGTGAGAACGATTCTTTGGAGGGACAGGTGAGTCGGGAGTATTCCAATAACATGACTGTAGAAGGTCCCCTCAGTCCGCTCAGATACAGTGAACGGTTAAACCGAGTCAGTAATGGCCGAGGTAAACCAAGTCAAACCTATATAACGGATGTGGCAACGACCAGGAAAACGCTTCCTAAAACTGACCATGTAATCACTGAAAAACTTGAAATTCCGAAACATTATCCCAAAAGTGAGGAAGTTATATCTGAGGAGGGGGATATCACAGACTCTAACTCCACCAAATCGGACGAGGTTTATTTCAAAGTGGATTTTAAGGAAGAAGATGCGCACGCCGAACTTCACTTGTTTCTTCCGCACATATCTGAGCCGGTAACTGGCCGCGGGACCTCACCCGACGCCAAAAATGGAACTGTTAACGGCAAAGGTGGCAATGGCGATCGGGTTACTTTACCTTCGTTACCCCGCCAATCAAATATGACGTCACAAAAAACATATCTTTCTAAGAAAGCAAATAATAAAAACAACGCCAAAAAGAAAAAGAAGAAAGTGGACAACAGGTGTCCATCCGCTAAAGACAGTGACCGCAAGGTGAATGACCACTTGAACGATGTGCCCACTCTGATATCCATGAATTATGAGAACGGACACCACGAAAGGCGTGACCCGCACAGTGACGACACAATTTGTGACGTAGCTAACTGTCCTTTCCACTCCCTGATGGCATTGGCTAGGGCTGAAACGTATGTGTAATGCTGATAGTGCGCATGTCAGGAAGTGGTCGTGAAGGCGATTATACGCGTGACCAGACGGACTGTTCAGTTAAGAAGGAAAATGTGTTTAATCGCTATGTGCGTATATTGGGTTAACTTGTAGGACAGTAAACACCGGCTGATGTCTGTGATTTTTCTGACCGAATGTAAACGAAAGGAGTTAACTTGTATGACAGTTAACACGAGTTAACACGACAGTTAACACGAGTTAACACGACAGTTAACACCAGCTGATGTCTGTGATTTTTCTGACCGAATGTAAACGAAAGGAGTTAACTTGTATGGCAGTTAACACCAGTTAATGTCTGTGATTTTTCTGTCATGATGAACACTCCCATTGGTGGTGGCTCATTGTCTTCATGTACTCCATAAATATCGTCTCTGTGACGTCATTTCTCTGTAAACTAGTGTACCTCTTAAGCACGTGGTCTTGTAAAAGGTTACGAAATTCTACATGTGCCAATATGCTGTTATTTATCATTTAATTTATTAAACACTATGCAATGTACGTGACACGTGATATGTGTTTACAGAAACAATTAAAATATATACCAATGTACGAGTTGTCCCTCTTCGTCCGTGATTCGTTAACCTGAGTTGTCGTTCTTGTGGAGGTGATACAATCTAATGAGTTGTTTTTTTCTCGATCACAATTGGTCTCTATACAGTATCTGGAAATGAGTTTAAGTAGCGACAACACAGGGAAACATTAGTGATATTAAAGCGTTATTAGAATATTAACTTGGATGGAAGACTTCTGAGGCGGTACAATATGATGCTACATCGCATCCCACAAACACCTATTGTATAAAATACATGTTGTATATCTAATAAACAAACGAAAGATACATTGTAACGCCAACTTCCTATTAATGAGCGCTGACAGGACTGAAAGTTACACACACGTGTAAAATAGAGTGGCGGGGTATGATATATAACATAAAAAGTGAAACTCAAACTTTTGTATATAACGTTTGGTATTTTATACAATATATACAACAATCGGTCATACAAAATGTAATTACACTCGGTCGGCGACGTAGCATCTTTAACTAAAGGAAAATGATTGTGTTATGTTTAGTTCGTGGAGTGTAACGTAATCAGAAACCTTGGCTAGCGAAGACCTGTTGTTATAAAACAGTAGCCTCATGGCTTTGGGTCAGAAGATGAAGTAGAGACGTCGGAGACATTTTTAAGGTACATTTATACAACTATGACGACCACAGATGATCACGGGTGTAATATTACTTGAATTGTCAATAAACAAAAACAATAATGATACGGTCTCGTCACAACCAAAAAATAAAACGGTCTCATAAAAGAAGTTTCTTCGACAATATCCCGATGGTAATCCCCTGTGTACTTTTGGGATTTTACACACAATTTAAAAGTTCAAATGCTAAATACTTTTATTAATAAACTGTAACCTTTTATGACAAATACATGTTAATGAGGACTGGATCAGGTTGTTAAGTGGGGACAACAACAGTAATTATTTAATTGATTAGTTATACATTATAAACGAACACATACCTTAGGAACGCACAGACACACGGTAAGCACGTTCTAAGGGAGGTAACTCGAGTCGACAGCGAGTGCTTTGAATTCATTGAAATATATACAAAGTAAACTTGATTGAAGTCCCCGTGTGACTGATCTACAATTTATTTTCATTTTTTCATTCTATTAAACAATTAAGTCGTGTCATGTTTTCTGAAACACATTGTATTTCAATCTACCTGACTTAATTACATTAATTATAATTATATAATCATCAACTCGACTATTAACAACTTATCATAAAATCAATTGAATAATAATCATTATGTGTTAAAGTGACTATAATTATAGATATTAAAACACTGGAATATGATATCAGGGGTAATGTTTAAAAAAAAAAACCATTTCATACAACAAAGCCTTTCCCTTAATTACGAATTGTAAATACCTAAATCGGTGGGGAAACTAGCAGAACGTTGTGCACCGATTCGTCACTTGCACCCACGTGACTCCATTCGTCTGTGTTACAAGCATTGTCAATATATATTTACATTTTTTACGGTATCGGCTCGGGGATCACTATTTCTTTTATTTTTAATAAGTAGACATCTACAGATAAAGTCGCTTTAAGTATCTAAGTATAGAACAAAGTATACTGTGATTTATCAAAATGGCCCCTTACTCTGATATCACCAGTCATATAACGGTACCTCCTATGGGTATCAATCACCAGTCATATAACGGTACCTCCTATGGGTATCAATCACAGTCATATAACGGTACCTTCTATGGGTATCAATCACCAGTCATATAACGGTACCTCCTATGGGTATCAATCACCAGTCATATAACGGTACCTCCTATGGGTATCAATCACCAGTCATATAACGGTACCTCCTATGGGTATCAATCACCAGTCATATAACGGTACCTCCTATGGGTATCAATCACCAGTCATATAACGGTACCTTATATGGGTATCAATCACCAGTCATATAACGGTACCTCCTATGGGTATCAATCACCAGTCATATAACGGTACCTTCTATGGGTATCAATCACCAGTCATATAACGGTACCCTCTATGGGTATCAATCACCAGTCATATAACGGTACCTCCTATGGGTATCAATCACCAGTCATATAACGGTACCTCCTATGGGTATCAATCACCAGACATAAAACGGTACCTCCTATGGGTATCAATCACCTGTCATATAACGGTACCTTCTATGGGTATCAATCACCAGTCATATAACGGTACCTTCTATGGGTATCAATCACCAGTCATATAACGGTACTTCCTATGGGTATCAATCACCAGACATATAACGGTACCTCCTATGGGTATCAATCACCAGTCATATAACGGTACCTCCTATGGGTATCAATCACCAGTCATATAACGGTACCTCTATGGGTATCAATCACCAGTCATATAACGGTACCTCCTATGGGTATCAATCACCAGTCATATAACGGTACCTCCTATGGGTATCAATCACCAGTCATATAACGGTACCTCCTATGGGTATCAATCACCAGTCATATAACGGTACCTCCTATGGGTATCAATCACCAGTCATATAACGGTACCTCCTATGGGTATCAATCACCAGTCATATAACGGTACCTCCTATGGGTATCAATCACCAGTCATATAACGGTACCTCCTATGGGTATCAATCACCAGTCATATAACGGTACCTCCTATGGGTATCAATCACCAGTCATATAACGGTACCTCCTATGGGTATCAATCACCAGTCATATAACGGTACCTCCTATGGGTATCAATCACCAGTCATATAACGGTACCTCCTATGGGTATCAATCACCAGTCATATAACGGTACCCTCTATGGGTATCAATCACCAGTCATATAACGGTACCTCCTATGGGTATCAATCACCAGTCATATAACGGTACCTCCTATGGGTATCAATCACCAGTCATATAACGGTACCTCCTATGGGTATCAATCACCAGTCATATAACGGTACCTCCTATGGGTATCAATCACCAGTCATATAACGGTACCTCCTATGGGTATCAATCACCAGTCATATAACGGTACCTCCTATGGGTATCAATCACCAGTCATATAACGGTACCTCCTATGGGTATCAATCACCAGTCATATAACGGTACCTCCTATGGGTATCAATCACCAGTCATATAACGGTACCTCCTATGGGTATCAATCACCAGTCATATAACGGTACCTCCTATGGGTATCAATCACCAGTCATATAACGGTACCTCCTATGGGTATCAATCACCAGTCATATAACGGTACCTCCTATGGGTATCAATCACCAGTCATATAACGGTACCTCCTATGGGTATCAATCACCAGTCATATAACGGTACCTCCTATGGGTATCAATCACCAGTCATATAACGGTACCTCCTATGGGTATCAATCACCAGTCATATAACGGTACCTCCTATGGGTATCAATCACCAGTCATATAACGGTACCTCCTATGGGTATCAATCACCAGTCATATAACGGTACCTCCTATGGGTATCAATCACCAGTCATATAACGGTACCTTCTATGGGTATCAATCACCAGTCATATAACGGTACCTTCTATGGGTATCAATCACCAGTCATATAACGGTACCTTCTATGGGTATCAATCACCAGTCATATAACGGTACCTCCTATGGGTATCAATCACCAGTCATATAACGGTACCTCCTATGGGTATCAATCACCAGTCATATAACGGTACCTCCTATGGGTATCAATCACCAGTCATATAACGGTACCTCCTATGGTATCAATCACCAGTCATATAACGGTACCTCCTATGGGTATCAATCACCAGTCATATAACGGTACCTTCTATGGGTATCAATCACCAGTCATATAACGGTACCTCCTATGGGTATCAATCACCAGTCATATAACGGTACCTCCTATGGGTATCAATCACCAGTCATATAACGGTACCTCCTATGGGTATCAATCACCAGTCATATAACGGTACCTCCTATGGGTATCAATCACCAGTCATATAACGGTACCTCCTATGGGTATCAATCACCAGTCATATAACGGTACCTCCTATGGGTATCAATCACCAGTCATATAACGGTACCTCCTATGGGTATCAATCACCAGTCATATAACGGTACCTCCTATGGGTATCAATCACCAGTCATATAACGGTACCTCCTATGGGTATCAATCACCAGTCATATAACGGTACCTCCTATGGGTATCAATCACCAGTCATATAACGGTACCTCCTATGGGTATCAATCACCAGTCATATAACGGTACCTCCTATGGGTATCAATCACCAGTCATATAACGGTACCTCCTATGGGTATCAATCACCAGTCATATAACGGTACCTCCTATGGGTATCAATCACCAGTCATATAACGGTACCTCCTATGGGTATCAATCACCAGTCATATAACGGTAGCCTCTATGGGTATCAATCACCAGTCATATAACGGTACCTCTATGGGTATCAATCACCAGTCATATAACGGTACCTTCTATGGGTATCAATCCCCAGTCATATAACGGTACCTCCTATGGGTATCAATCACCAGTCATATAACGGTACCTCCTATGGGTATCAATCACCAGTCATATAACGGTACCTCCTATGGGTATCAATCACCAGTCATATAACGGTACCTCCTATGGGTATCAATCACCAGTCATATAACGGTACCTCTATGGGTATCAATCACCAGTCATATAACGGTACCTCCTATGGGTATCAATCACCAGTCATATAACGGTACCTCCTATGGGTATCAATCACCAGTCATATAACGGTACCTCATATGGGTATCAATCACCAGTCATATAACGGTACCTCCTATGGGTATCAATCACCAGTCATATAACGGTACCTCCTATGGGTATCAATCACCAGTCATATAACGGTACCGTCTATGGGTATCACCGTTATTTGTTGGCAATTCATCAAAGTCTATTTTATTATAAAACATACCACGAGGAGGATAAAACATACCACGAGGAGGATAAAATATACCACGAGGAGTATACAACATACCACGAGGACAATAAAACATACCACGAGGAGGATAAAACATACCACGAGGAGGATAAAACATACCACGAGGACGATAAAACATACCACGAGGACGATAAAACATACCACGAGGACGATAAAACATACCACGAGGACGATAAAACATACCACGAGGAGGATAAAACATACCACGAGAAGGATAAAACATACCACGAGGAGGATAAAACATACCACGAGGACAATAAAACATACCACGAGGACAATAAAACATACCACGAGGACGATAAAACATACCACGAGGAGGATAAAACATACCACGAGGACAATAAAACATACCACGAGGACGATAAAACATACCACGAGGACGATAAAACATACCACGAGGAGGATAAAACATACCACGAGGACAATAAAACATACCACGAGGAGGATAAAACATACCACGAGGACGATAAAACATACCACGAGGACAATAAAACATACCACGAGGACGATAAAACATACCACGAGGAGGATAAAACATACCACGAGGACGATAAAACATACCACGAGGACAATAAAACATACCACAAGGACAATAAAACATACCACGAGGAGAATAAAACATACCACGAGGAGAATAAAACATACCACGAGGAGGATAAAACATACCACGAGGAGGATAAAACATACCACGAGGAGGATAAAACATACCACGAGGAGGATAAAATATACCACGAGGAGTATACAACATACCACGAGGACAATAAAACATACCACGAGGACAATAAAACATACCACGAGGACAATAAAACATACCACGAGGAGGATAAAACATACCACGAGGACGATAAAACATACCACGAGGAGGATAAAACATACCACGAGGAGGATGAAACATACCACGAGGAGGATAAAACATACCACGAGGACGATAAAACATACCACGAGGAGGATAAAACATACCACGAGGAGGATAAAACATACCACGAGGACGATAAAACATACCACGAGGAGGATAAAACATACCACGAGGAGGATAAAACATAACACGAGGATAATAAAACATACAACGAGGAGGATAAAACATACCACGAGGACAATAAAACATACCACAAGGACGATAAAACATACCACGAGGACGATAAAACATACCACGAGGACAATAAAACATACCACGAGGACGATAAAACATACCACGAGGACGATAAAACATACCACGAGGAGGATAAAACATACCACGAGGAGGATCAAACATACCACGAGGACAATAAAACATACCACGAGGACAATAAAACATACCACGAGGAGGATAAAACATACCACGAGGAGAATAAAACATACCACGAGGACAATAAAACATACCACGAGGAGGATAAAACATACCACGAGGACGATAAAACATACCACGAGGACAATAAAACATACCACGAGGAGGATAAAACATACTACGAGGACAATAAAACATACCACGAGGAGGATAAAACATATCACGAGGACAATAAAACATACCACGAGGAGGATAAAACATACCACGAGGAGGATAAAACATACCACGAGGACAATAAAACATGCATCAAGAAGGATAAAACGTCACCTGTTTGATTTTATATTACACATATTGTTTACATGTAAATTGCCACTGAAACATTTGCTTACTTAATGTTCGCCAACAATTCACCGCCATTTGGGTACCACAGACAAAGTTCGGCAGCAATGCCTCCACATTTGGGTACCACAGCGCAGAAACATCGGAGTAACATTTGGTAATGTCGTAATAATAATATTAATTTTGGTTGACAGTAACACATTGAGCCGATGTTTTAATAATGTTGACGTTAATTACATACACGGAATATAGTATTACCCACAATCCATTTGAATAATCGTCCCGGGTTATCTATAGAAACAGGATTCCCGTCGTCATGGCAATGCTGACAATATCCACAGAAACAAAACGTACACTGTCCGATATCATGCTGATGTCGACAATATTCACAGAAACGAACCATAAAAACTGCCCGATATCATGCTGATGTCGACAATATTCACAGAAACAAACCATACACTGCCCGATATCACGATAACGCTAAACTTTCCGGTATTGTGCTGGTCATTTTAACAGTTTTCACCAAGATAAAATGTTATCGTTGCTCATACTTTCATTTGTTCCAAACGTTCCTTCGCTCGATCATTTTGTGGATGGGCTGACTCTTGGCCAGAGCTAACTCGATGATCCGCCGGTGGTACAGTTTTGGTCGGACATACCGCCGCTTGCTGTTGTGTTGTACTTTTCTCTGTTTCAAAGCATCCAGATAGTCTTGTGACACTAGGCATGCGCGGAAACAACCCTTACATTTGTACGGACATCCGGCACTATGTTTTAAGTCGGATCCCTTTTGATACATCAGGGGTTTCAGAAGCGATCCCTTTGAGAAAAACTCAACTCGATTCTCGTCTTCTTCAGCACCGGCTAGTTGTTTCCGGTGATAGATCGTACGTGTTTTCCAATAGAGTGGAGTGGCATCCCCTTCCGGCCTGTTGGTTAACGCCCCTTCCGGCCTGTTGGTTAACGCCCCTTCCGACTGTTCTTTGCTCAATCGCGTAAGAGGAGGTGCGGAGCAAACACGATGATCGAATGCCTTTTTCATTTCGAGAGCAGATTTGAACGATGCTTCACATTTATCCGATTTCCTTTCTTGCAAATCCACATCACGCTCTCTTTTGATTTCTTTTTTCGTAACATTGTCTTTTTCTTCAGCTTCGTTACTGTTACTGTCATTGTCATTGTTATTATCATTGTTGCTGTCATTGTTATTGTCATTGTTATCAAGATTGTTTGTATTGGCATGGTTACACATTGCACATGTTGATTTCTTTTCGCTGATTGGCTGTGGTTTACGCTCCTGAATCGTGAGTGACTCTATGTGAGGCCTTATAAAGTCGGTATCCACACTGACGGTAGACCTCGCGCTATACGAGGTCTGTGGCCGTTGCATGAGCATCCTACTGCGAATGTCTTTCGGGTTGGCGGATTGGCATTTCCCAGAAAATCTCCCTTTGAAGTTACCTTTCATTTCGTCAATATCTGTCTCGGATTTAGTATATACGTTACGCCCACGTAAAATTTCGTCTGTTTTCAGTGCTTGCTTGTCAGTCTCAAAATGACGACGGCCAAGGAAAGATGCGGCACTCTGAGCGCGTTCCTGGAGGCATAAGCGTATTTCGTCCGAAACCGGACCGTACGGGGTCGATGACCTTTCCAAGCGGTCAGTGATACCGACAGGTGTGAACCATGAATTGGCCGAAATACCGTTCATTATCCATCTCAACTTGCCGTCCGATCCCGGGACTGGTTTGTCCAGTCGGATTTTGTGATATATGCCAGCATTTGTTAATAAGGCCTGCTCTTCCGACAGCCTCGTCTTCACTACTGGGACGTCTTCGAGCATCGTCATGGTGATTCGCTCGACAACGCGTCCAGAAAATTAAAAAAAGAAAACAAATATAATTTGTATTATATAAAAAGTTAATCCGTCATTACTCGTCACAACCTGGTGCTCCTCAAAATGTTATTTTCTGGTATTTGTTAAATGTTTTTTTTTGAACTTTTGTAGTGTTTCTCAATTTCTCAAACTCTTAATTCCCTAGTACAGACGAACATTTTTCTGGTAGTAAGGCCCACAAAGTGACACATTAGTAAGAATGACCCAGTAACACCATGGTCTCTATAACGGTATAGCACCACTACTATAGACACGAACAGCTCCCAACTTCTGCAGCAGAAATAATTAGAAAATTTCTCCTCGCCACCGACAAAACTGATTTGCGCACTTGCCAGGAATTCATAGAAAAAAGTTAATCGTGTATTTAGCTGTGTGTTGGTTACAAGATGTGAAGATACACTCTCTCCAGGGCAGTCAGCTTGTTGTCAGATTGGAGAGTAGGGTGTGTCGTTACTTTAACTCTAAGTACACCCCTAGGCCTACCTGGGTGTTATATAGGGCCAAACATAGAAGTACTGTTTCTGAAGATGATAAGTGACTTTATATGTAAATTATTTGTCCCTTGGTCTGTAAGATGACTATGCTTGGTCGTGTGCTCCCACGCGTTGCTCGTCAATACTTGAGGTATTAGTTTACCTGTAACTAGCGGGAGTTTGAATGGCGACACGAAATGTCCATTCCAATAGTGACAATCTGTGGTGTCGATCGAGCGAGCTGATCGTACCAATTACACTACAAAACACTGTCCTAGTCATGTTTTGTATCGATTATTGTAAAACTTAATATTGCTTTTGTTGTTGTTTGTCCGATACCAGAGACTGTATCAAAGGTCCGCGTACTTTTCTCTGTTTTTCCTTTTCTTTTTATTTATTTCTGATGATATTTTCATCGTAACATGTGAGTTTGTAAACCTAAATGTTAACTGACGTTAAATCTACCAGATACAATTTGGCGTCTTTTTGTATCCCATGTTTTCTTATTTCATTTTTCAGTAGTCGGGTAGAAAACATAAACCGGAAGCAGAATTTACTGTACATGATTTCAGTAAGATCGGGGTCGGTGTTTATTCGTGGATATATACTTTTTTCCTATGGTCAACTCTTCGATTCCCGTAGAAGATAAAAAAAAAACATACTACAACACTCATCTGTAGATAAATAATATTGTGAATGTCCGGTATCACCGTAGTAGATTGTCGAGATGTATTTCGTGAAAAGGGAATTAAAACGAACGTTTAAAAAAGCATGACAGTAGAGCGGAATCGTCTGTTTGTAAATAAGTGATTCGTACCTCACTATGGTCCCAGTCGTCTGTTTATAGTCAGACTGGTGTTTCTGTCGATGGTGACGGTGTGGTCTGAAGAATGTGGGGTCGATATGATGAGAGGATTCAGGCTAAGCTGATTGATGCACGAGAAGCTGCATTCTTACGTCATCTCACCTGCCGAGGGAATCGTGGCCAACATTGCAATCCCGTAACACAATGGCATGGCCCTAGAATTGTCAGGTAAAAATATACATTGTTCACTAGTCAGATGGTGTTTTATTTCAACCGATCTTATACTTTCAATGTTACGTCATTTATGACAATAAATTAACATGACCATTGACCCCTAATGTCACGTTATATCTGACGTACCGAACAAAGTATGGACAGTTGCACAATATATTATAGTCGCCAACCTCATTTCCTCGCCACCCTCATTTCCTCGTCACCCTCATGTCCTCGTTATTATCGTGTCCTCGCCACCCTCATTTCCTCGTCACCCTCATGTCCTCGTTATTATCGTGTACTCGCCCGCCACCCTCATGTCCTCGAAATCCTCGGGTCCTCGCCACCCTTATATCCTTGTAATTATCGTGTACTCGCCCGTCAACCTCATATCCTCGTAATTCTCGTGTCTTCGTCAACCTTATGTCTTCGCCACCTCCGTGTTCTCGTTCCCCTCGTGCCCACGTTTCTCTCGTGCCCTCGTCACCCTCATGTCCTCTTCACCATCGTGTCCTCGTCAATCTTATGTCCACGTATTTCTTTAGTCATCGCCACCCTCATGTCCTCGTATTTCTCGTGCCCTCATAACCCTCGTGCCCTCGTGTCCTCGTCACCCTCATGTCCTATTCACTATCGTGTCCTCGTAATCCTCGTGCCTTCGTCTCCTTCATGTCCTCGTATCTCTCATGTCCTCGTCACCCTCATGTCCTATTCTCAATCGTGTTCTTGTAGCCCTCGTGTCCCTGTAACCCTCATGTCCTCGTAACTCTCGTGCCCTCATCACCCTCATGTCCTATTTAATATCGTGTCCTCGTAGCCCTCGTGTCCCCGTAAACCTCATGTTCTCGTATATCTCATGTCCTTTCCAACCCTCGTGCCCTCGTCACCCTCATGTCCTATTCACTATCGTGTCCTCGTAGCCCTCGTGTCCCCGTTAGCCTCATGTCCTCATCAATCTCATGTCCTGATCACCCTCAAGTCCTCGTCACCCTCATGTCCTCGTAACCCTCGTACCCTTGTCATCCTCATGTCCTCCTCACCCGCATATCCTCGTAGTTATCGTGTCCTCGTCACCCTCATATCCTCGTAATTCTCGTGTCTTCGTCAACCTATGTCTTCGCCACCTCCGTGTTCTCGTTCCCCTCGTGCCCACGTTTCTCTCATGCCCTCGTCACCCTCATGTCCTCTTCACCATCGTGTCCTCGTAACCCTTGTGTCCTCGTCAATCTTATGTTCACCTATTTCTCTAGTCATCGCCACCCTCATATCCTCGTATTTCTCATCGTGTCCTCGTAATCCTCGTGCCTTCGTCACCCTCATGTCCTCGTATCTCTCATGTCCTCGTCACCCTCATGTCCTATTCTCTATCGTGTCCTCGTAGTCCTCGTGTCCCCGTAAACCTCATGTCCTCGTAACTCTCGTGTCCTCATAGCCCTCGTGTCCCCGTAAACCTCATGTCCTCGTATCTCTCATGTCCTTTCCAACCCTCGTGTCCCCGTAACCCTCATGTCCTCATCAATCTCATGTCCTCGTCACCCTTATGTCCTCGTCACCCTCATGTCCTCATCATCCTCATGTCCTCGTCACACTCATGTCCTCCTCACCCTCATGTCCTCGTATCTCTTATGTCTTCGTCATCCTTATGTCCTCGTCACCCTCATGTCCTCGCCATCCTCATGTCCTCGTCAACCTCATGTCCTCGACACCCTCATGTCCTCGTCAACCTCATGTCCTCGTCATCCTCATGTTCTCGTCACCCTCATGTCCTATTATCTATCGTGTCCCCGTAGCCCTCGTGTCCCCGTAACTCTCGTGTCCTCTTAACCCTTATGTCCTCGTCATCCTCATGTCCTCGTATCTCTCATGTCGTCGTATCTCTCGTGTTCTCCTCAAACTCGTTTCCTTTTCTCCATCATGCCCTCGTCACCCTCATGCCCTCGTTATCCACGTGTTCTATGGAGAGCTTGAACAGCTGTATAACTTAATTTAATACTATAATATAATATTGCATTATAGTATCCATGTCGTCACTATCTACCTCATATCTGACTTGTATTAAAACAACTCCATCAGTCTGTAAACGAGAGTATTTATAGTAGTATTAGAGGTTTACATTTACCTTTTAAACTTTAGTTCATTTCTCTTTACAAAATTAGATGTTCAGAGAAAAAGATATTTCAAACAATTTACAAACAAAGCAAATTTGTAAACCTCACATATCTAACGCGGTATCCAAGGTCACAACACTCGAACCTCGCATATCTAACGCGGTATTGTATACCCGTGGTCACAACACTCGAACCTCGCATATCTAACGCGGTATTGTATATCCAAGGTCACAACACTCGAACCTCACATATCTAACGCGGTATTGTATACCCGTGGTCACAACACTCGAACCTCACATATCTAACGCGGTATGTATATCCAAGGTCACAACACTCGAACCTCACATTTCTAACGCGGTATGTATATCTATGGTCACAACACTCGAACCTCACATATCTAACGCGGTATGTATATCTATGGTCACAACACTCGAACCTCGCATATCTAACGCGGTATGTATATCTATGGTCACAACACTCGAACCTCGCATATCTAACGCGGTATGTATATCTATGGTCACAACACTCGAACCTCGCATATCTAACGCGGTATGTATATCTATGTTCACAACACTCGAACCTCACATATCTAACGCGGTATGTATATCCAAGGTCACAACACTCGAACCTCACATATCTAACGTGGTATGTATATCTATGGTCACAACACTCGAACCTCACATATCTAACGCGGTATGTATATCTATGGTCACAACACTCGAACCTCACATATCTAACGCGGTATTGTATACCCAAGGTCACAACACTCGAACCTCACATATCTAACGTGGTATGTATATCTATGGTCACAACACTCGAACCTCACATATCTAACGTGGTATGTATATCCAAGGTCACAACACTCGAACCTCACATATCTAACGCGGTATTGTATATCTATGGTCACAACACTCGAACCTCACATATCTAACGCGGTATTGTATATCTATGGTCACAACACTCGAACCTCACATATCTAACGCGGTATTGTATATCTATGGTCACAACACTCGAACCTCACATATCTAACGCGGTATTGTTTATCCAAGGTCACAACACTCGAACCTCACATATCTAACGCGGTATGTATATCTATGGTCACAACACTCGAACCTCACATATCTAACGCGGTATTGTATATCCAAGGTCACAACACTCGAACCTCGCATATCTAACGCGGTATGTATATCTATGGTCACAACACTCGAACCTCACATATCTAACGTGGTATGTATATCTATGGTCACAACACTCGAACCTCACATATCAAACGTGGTATGTATATCTATGGTCACAACACTCGAACCTCACATATCTAACGTGGTATGTATATCTATGGTCACAACACTCGAACCTCACATATCTAACGTGGTATGTATATCTATGGTCACAACACTCGAACCTCGTATATCTAACGCGGTATGTATATCTATGGTCACAACACTCGAACCTCACATATCTAACGCGGTATTGTATACCCAAGGTCACAACACTCGAACCTCGCATATCTAACGCGGTATTGTATATCCAAGGTCACAACACTCGAACCTCACATATCTAACGTGGTATGTATATCTATGGTCACAACACTCGAACCTCACATATCTAACGCGGTATGTATATCTATGGTCACAACACTCGAACCTCACATATCTAACGTGGTATGTATATCCATGGTCACAACACTCGAACCTCGCATATCTAACGCGGTATCCAAGGTCACAACACTCGAACCTCACATATCTAACGCGGTATGTATATCTATGGTCACAACACTCGAACCTCACATATCTAACGTGGTATGTATATCTATGGTCACAACACTCGAACCTCACATATCAAACGCGGTATGTATATCTATGGTCACAACACTCGAACCTCGCATATATAACGCGGTATCCAAGGTCACAACACTCGAACATCACATATCTAACGCGGTATTGTATATCCATGGTCACAACACTCGAACATCACATATCTGACGCAGTATGTATATCTATGGTCACAACACTCGAACCTCGCATATCTAACACGGTATCCAAGGTCACAACACTCGAACCTCACATATCTAACGCGGTATATACATGTATATCCATGGTCACAACACTCGAACCTCGCATATCTAACGCGGTATGTATATCTATGTTCACAACACTCGAACCTCGCATATCTAACGCGGTATGTATATCTATGGTCACAACACTCGAACCTCGTATATCTAACGCGGTATATATATCCAAGGTCACAACACTCGAACCTCGCATATCTAACGCGGTATGTATATCTATGTTCACAACACTCGAACCTCGCATATCTAACGCGGTATATATATCCAAGGTCACAACACTCGAACCTCGCATATCTAACGCGGTATGTATATCCAAGGTCACAACACTCGAACCTCGCATATCTAACGCGGTATGTATATCCAAGGTCACAACACTCGAACCTCGCATATCTAACGCGGTATTGTATATCTATGGTCACAACACTCGAACCTCGCATATCTAGCGCGGTATTGTATACCCAAGGTCACAACACTCGAACCTCACATATCTAACGCGGTATGTATACCCAAGGTCACAACACTCGAACCTCACATATCTAACGCGGTATTGTATATCTATGGTCACAACACTCGAACCTCGCATATCTAACGCGGTATGTATATCTATGGTCACAACACTCGAACCTCACATATCTAACGCGGTATGTATATCTATGGTCACAACACTCGAACCTCACATATCTAACGCGGTATTGTATATCTATGGTCACAACACTCGAACCTTACATATCTAACGTGGTATGTATATCTATGGTCACAACACTCGAACCTCACATATCTAACGCGGTATTGTATACCCCAGGTCACAACACTCGAACCTCGCATATCTAACGTGGTATGTATATCTATGGTCACAACACTCGAACCTCACATATCTAACGCGGTATGTATATCTATGGTCACAACACTCGAACCTCACATATCTAACGCGGTATTGTATATCCATGGTCACAACACTCGAACCTCGCATATCTTAAACTGAAAAAAAACCCATTCTGAATGTTAAAATTCGGTTGCTTTCATTGCAATTTGAGGTAAAAGTATCGAGACAAAAAGTATTAAAGAGAACGAGTTTTCTGCAATACCGACCTTCCTGGTTTAGTGTTTAGTTTATTCAACTTGAAGCCTTACGGCTCATAAGTATAACATAGAAGCATCAACATACACATATATACAATACGTAACTAATTGTTATAGAGCATGAACAAAACAGTAGGCGTAACTGGTGAAAAGCATCCGAAAACATTGATTTTAACAACAAAAACACAATCAGAGTATTCAGGGGGGTGGACAAAACAATAAACATAACTGGAGACAAGTACCTTAAGTCATTAATAAAAAGTAAATAATACAGTTTGTAAGAGTAGATAGATAGTAGTTACCAAACAATAGGTATAACTAATATAAGTATCTAGGATTTTTCAAATGCAAATATATACGTCGTGAGAATAATTACATGATGAACAAACAATATATATAAATAGATATAAATAGAGATAAGTAACTAACATCGTTAAAACAACACTAAATACAAAGTGTACATAATTTAGATGAATAGTTAGGGTATGAACAAAAAATAGGTATAGCTGGAGATAAACACGTACAATACGATATTGATCTATACTAAAGGTTGGAATCTCGACCGTAGTAACCAGCTTGATTGTAAATATTTTCCAAGATTACATAACTCTTTTTTATTGTGAACAGAAAGCAATTGAACAAGTTTAAAAGAAGACGGGTGATTCCAATAATATTTTTTAATGAATCTTTTTCGAATATCAACATATAGTGGACAAATAAGGATGAAATGGAATTCGTCCTCTACTTGGTTCTGGTTGCAATAACGACATAACCTATTTGACCTTGGAATATTACGATACCGGCCTTCTTCTATATAAAGCTTTTGCGATGAAAGTCTTAATTTCGAAATAAGTTTACGATACGGATCAGGAATAGATTTTGTTAGATAGAATTGCAGTGTGAAGGTGTCAACAATATATTTATACAGATAACATTTAGAAGATCTTTCAATAAATTCATTTCTTGCTTGAATAAAAGCATCAATCAAACTCTGCTTAAAGCAATGTAAAAATACCTTTTCATTATCAACATAATGAGTTAACCAGACATTACCGAAACCAGAAGACAATAATATTTTTTTAACTTGGCAACGCCAATTACAATTTCTGTGGTTGCAATCCTCCATATCTTCATAAACCGACTTAAGAACAATATTCTCACATTTGATCAATTTCAGCCAATATTTTATTATTCGACATTTCCTGACGATATGCAACGGCAAACGTCCTAATTCCGAATACAATGTATATCATGAAGGAAGGCGTACTTGTCTTAACAACAAGGATCTTTCTCAAAAAATCAACATGAACCTTTTCTACTTTGTCTGCAACATGGAAGCCCCATGTTTCGCAACCATAATTGAGAATAGAGGAGACGTAAACATCAAAAACATTCAATTTAGATTCTACATTAAGAGATAAATTATTACAAATTTTCAACACATTATACATACATTTACGGCCTTGTTCTGCAATAACACCTTGAGTTTTTGTGAACTTACCATTAAAGTTAAATACTATAACTAGGTAGTTAAAACGATCAACAATCTCTATTTCATTGCCATTAAAGTAAAAATTTTCGACAACTCGTAATCTACCCCTATTACGAAATACAACAATTTTTGTTTTATCAGTATTGACTGTTAATTGCCAATTGTCACTATATTGTTTTAAGGAATCTAACATTTTTTGTAAGCCGGAAGCAGTTTCTGAGAAAAGGACAGTGTCATCTGCATACATAAGAAGAAAAAGTGAAACATCTCTTAAAAACAAAGCGTCACAGGAGGAATTAATTAGTTCTTTTTCGAAATCATTAACATACATAGAGTAAAGAAAGGGAGACAACCCCTCCCCTTGCATCAAACCTCGGGAGCAAGAGAAAAAATCAGACAATTCAGACTTAAATCTAACACATGATTTCAGACCTTTATATAAAGACTTCAAAACATTTAATAATTTCCCCCTGATTCCACTCTGGGAAAGTTTCAAAAACAATTTATTTCTATTCACGCTATCAAAAGCCTTACGATAATCAACAAAACAGCATTAAAGTTTACGATTGTTTGAAAGCATTTTCTTAATTATACCATGTAAAGCAAAAACAGCATAATTGGTTCCAAAACCAGGTTTAAAACCAAATTGGGCATCAGAGACGATGTTATTCTCCCTAGACCAATCCAACAATCTATTGTTTAAAACACTAGTAAATAATTTAGATAAACAGCTTACTAGAGTTATTCCTCTATAATTGTTTGTATCGTTGGCATCGCCCTTTTTGAACAAAGGAAAAATTATACCCTTTGACCATATTGAAGGAAAAACACCAGCATCAAAAATTACATTAAAAAGTTTGGATAAAATTGGAGCAAATGACTCCTTATATTTTACAAAATTATCATTAAGAATATTATCAATCCCAGGAGTTTTACCCAATTTGGCACTTTTTAAAACATTCATAACTTCATTATCAGTTATAGTAGAGTCTAAATCAACATAAATCTCTGAATTGTCAAAATCTGAAATATCTGGATTATCGGAAACAACATCATCACTGCTAACAGCTTTGAAATGATCAAAAAAGTCCCCAAGAGTTAAATGGTTTGTTGGACAGTTGGACTTTTTCTTAAAATATTGATAAAAAAGTTTCGGATTTTTTTACGTAACAAGCTTAGACGGTCCCCTTCTGATCTAAAATACTTACGTTTAACTCTTCTTTCATAACGTTTATACGTACGTTTGGCTTCAACAAGGGACAACCTATTTAAAGGGGTTCTATCAGAATTAAAAGAAAATAAGCTACGTCGATACAATCTGTATAAGCGTTTACATTTATCGTCAAACCAGGGTTTATGTGTACGATGTTTTGGTTTACTCTCAGACGGGTTCTTAGGAGATGATTGGCAGCAGGGGCTGAATATTTCATTTAAAACTGAAGAAAAGATATCGATGCCATGATCTACAGAGACAGTAGAGGACTGCATATCATTAACAATATTATGTAGTAAATGGATGTTATCATCTAAATTACTCTTCATTTGAATTTCTTCATCAACATTCCATTTATAAAAAGTTGGTGATAGGTTAGTATCAACGTTTTTTATATGAATATCAATACCTACATGTGCTTCATGCGAATTTGATAATACATTTAAATTAAAACCAACTGGCGAATGGTCAGACCATTCATTAAAATCACACACATTGAATTCAGTGATCATATTAAAGAAATCTTTATGTATAAGGGCATAATCGATTATGCTTGACCCCAAATGATTATAAAAAGTAAATTTACCCGTGTTTTCACCAGGTGATCTACCATTACATACCCGAAGACCAGTACTTTTATACAGTTGTAACAGTTTACGCCCGAAATTATTAACAACGCCATCATCAGATTCACGATTAGGCATAACAGTATCGTTGTTATATACAAAGTTATTTGCAAGCGTATTACAAATTGACCTCGGTATGGAATCAGACTCTATGTAATCAACTGATTTACCAATCCTACTATTCATATCACCGGCAACGATAACAGTACCAAGCTGTGAGTAATAGCCCACATCATTCTGAATAATATCGAAAACATCAACATCATACAGAGTGTAATATACATTATTTACAGGTGGAATATAAGAGAAGCAAATATAAATATCTTCGGCACCAAATTGCTTAATTTTAACCCACAGTAGAGTGTCTACTTCAAACTTTACAACAGAAATGTCAAACTTCTTATTAAACAATAAAACCAGACCTCCACCTTTACCCTTTTGACGAGGATAAGACAAAATTGTGTAGTCATCACGGAGAAGACTACTGTTTAAGGCACTGTCTTGACTGACCCAACATTCCGACAGGAAAATTAAATCAGAACCGGAAATAACGTCAACGAAATCAGGGTCAGCTAATTTGCGTTCTAAAGCACGATTAACATTCCATAAAGTTACTTTCACTGGACGGATAACACCCTGACACCCCTACAGACGAGACGACTCAGTCCTGTTGGCTGCATTAGGCGGGGTTGACGTGAAACGACGTCTCCTCTTAGCGCTGCGTGTGACGGGCGTAGAATGTCCCATCCTGGTGTTGCGCGGAGACGCTGCAGAGGCTGACGCCTTGTCACTCGTACAGTCTACCTGATCCCCCGGAACGTAAAGTTCACCCTCGATATATAACTTATCCCGAACCATTTTAGCCTGAAGATTGTTAGCTCTCGCTTGCTTCCTAACGGGATACAGCAACCGCCTTTTCGCCTCGATTACAGCAGGAAACTGCTCGTTGATGCCGAATGGCTTTCCACGGAGCTTTCCGGATAACTGTAGCACATGCGCGAGGTCCTTATAGTAAATAAAACGAGCAACTATTGGCCTCGGCTTACCGGACACAAACTTTCCAAAACGGTGAACATTGCCAATTTCCATACGGTAATCAATGCCTAACTCGAAATGTAAAAAGTCCATGAGTTTGCTCTCAGTGTCCTCATCTTTACTTTCACCCTGAAGACCGTGAAAAACCAAACTATTTTTCATCGATCTACATTGTAGATCAAGAACAAGGGAGCTCATCTCATCCTTCTCCTTCTTCAGGGAGTCCAACTCCTTACGAATAACCGAGATATCGGATGTAGATTCATTGAGTGTGTTCAATGACGCCTTGTTAACATCAACCTGTGTCTTAATAGTATCAAACATGTCTCCAAGGGCCTGTGCACTTTGCTCAAATTCACGAGTGCTTACAGTTATATCGCGAATGGCCTTCTCAAGCTCAGAGTTCTTCACTCTCACATTACCAAGTTCATGCTCAAGTTTATTAACTTTATTAGTTAAAGATGACAATGTTTGCTGGACTTTATCAATTTTCTTAACTTGTACATCTATATCAGATATACGGACAGTCATATCAGAAATGAGTGACGTAATTCTATCAAGCTTGGAGTCGATATCGCTCTCATTGTTGGAACTATATAAGACATTATGAGCATCGCTAACTACTTGTGAAGTGTCCGCCATAGTGCAAACTATAAAGTACAGTACAGTGTTGTTGTGAACAGTTGACTACAGCGAGCCGTCAATATGGCAAACGCGCACAGGTAACAATACACGCGCACATGTGAAGTTGAAAAGCTACTAGAGCGTGACGAAAATCAGGCCAGAAACACGTTTCCGAAAGTTCAAAGTTCATATGATGTCCATATACACCACTGGAATGTTCACTAAAATGGCTCAAAACCGACACAAATTTTCAATTTTCCACAAATAACCTCTAAACACCAGTTCTCCTGCAAGTATGACACAACCTTACGCGTCCAGAAACTCGCGGGGAACGCCACAATGACCATTTCAACCAGGAACTCATGAACCGTGTACACCCCCACTCGGCGCCATCTTATCCTCCTGGTAAGTTGTGGTGACTGACAGTAATTACAATGTACATAGTACCTGGAAAAATCTAGTTAACATTAATTAATTAACATAATTCAATGTGACTAATTGGCTTTCATTGCTAGTGATTAAATGCAAAGATTTTAGCTTCATTTGAGAAACTGTCGTTTCAGGGATAAATACATTGTTTATTGCATCCGATATTATATTTCCAGTTTATTTACGGAAGTGTGTGTTGTATTTAATTTTGTCGTACATATTTTTCTATCGTCGTCTGTATGAAAAAAAATAATCTACGTATTCATTTTCTGAACCGACTAGTGAAAAATGCATACACTATATATATAAAGCAGTTAATCAACCTTATCAAACGTCAGTAAAGTTATTGACCAGATCATTGACCATTCAATGCTCCTCCTGAAACCCGTCCAGTCATACCCGGAAGTTGTGACGACCGCGAACCGGCATCTCAATGAGGCTGGGAAGTGTGGCGCCCCCTAGGCGAGAGCGAGGCCGGGTACGAGGTAGGGGGACCTGTTGATTAATCACTTTGTTTACTATAATTATGTAAATAGAATGGTACATTCCTGAGTAAGGTATATAATCTGTCGCTGACGGTCCAACTTAAGGTGTTTTGCTGTCGACCGTCATAGATATATACCTTGTGCAGTTTTCTTACAAATCCAGGTATGTTATGCGTCTGTTTAAAATTGTATACATTTCTTACCTTACCTTTCTTTCTCTTAAAGTTAAATTTTGTATAAATAGTATTCAAAAAGAGAATTACCTGTACAGGGTGAAATGTAAACTTTATTTATTTAACAACAATAGCAGACAGGAGTACAATGGTAAAACCTATATTGATTTCTACAGACAGGGGTACAATGGTAAAAACTATATTGTTTTCTACAGACAGGGGTACAATGGTAAAAACTATATTGATTTCTACAGACAGGGGTACAATGGTAAAAACTATATTGTTTTATACAGACAGGAGTACCATGGTAAAAACTATATTGTTTTCTACAGACAGGGGTACAATGGTAAAAACTATATTGTTTTCTACAGACAGGGGTACAATGGTAAAAACTATATTGTTTTATACAGACAGGGGTACAATGGTAAAAACTATATTGTTTTCTACAGACAGGGGTACAATGGTAAAAACTATATTGTTTTCTACAGACAGGGGTACCATGGTAAAAACTATATTGTTTTCTACAGACAGGGGTACAATGGTAAAAACTTTATTGATTTCTTCAAGCAGCAAAATGTCTCGAGTTATCTCTCTTCTGGCATGCTGATCACTCACACGTACCCCGACCACTTGATCACAAACATTTTATATTTACAGTATGAAGTTGACTTTCCTCTGTATCTCCAGTCTCGTGTTGTCTTTCATCATGACCGCCACTGGACAAAGTCAGCGTGAGTATATAACTCAATGTGTTTATTATCCGAATAATAGAAAATACCGTTTGGAAATTATATATCAAAAAAATGTTTGTAGAATAAAGCTTTTTACGAAGCTGCTGAACGGAGCTCCTTTCAAAACAAAGTCAGAGTTATATACAGTAGAGCTACATGTACGTAAAATGAATCGGGCTGCACCATACAGCTGTTCCGTCCTTCTAGGTCTCATCGGGGATGTTATGGACACCATACAGCTGTGTCGTCCTTCTAGGACTCATCAGTAATGTTAGGGACACCATACAGCTGTGTCGTCCTTCTAGGACTCATCAGTGATGTTAGGGACTTCATACAGCTGTTTCGTCCTTCTAGGTCTCATCGGGGATGATAGGGACATCATACAGCTGTGTCGTCCTTCTAGGACTCATCAGTGATGTTAGGGACTTCATACAGCTGTTTCGACCTTCTAGGACTCGTCAGTGATGTTAGGGACACCATACAGCTGTTTCGTCCTTCTAGGTCTCATCAGTGATGTTAGGGACACCATACAGCTGTGTCGTCCTTCTAGGTCTCATCAGTGATGTTAGGGACACCATACAGCTGTGTCGTCCTTCTAGGTCTCATCAGTGATGTTAGGGACATCATACAGCTGTTTCGTCCTTCTAGGTCTCATCAGTGATGTTAGGGACACCATACAGCTGTGTCGTCCTTCTAGGTCTCATCAGTGATGTTAGGGACACCATACAGCTGTGTCGTCCTTCTAGGTCTCATCAGTGATGTTAGGGACATCATACAGCTGTTTCGTCCTTCTAGGTCTCATCAGTGATGTTAGGGACACCATACAGCTGTGTCGTCCTTCTAGGTCTCATCAGTGATGTTAGGGACATCATACAGCTGTGTCGTCCTTCTAGGTCTCATCAGTGATGTTAGGGACACCATACAGCTGTTTCGACCTTCTAGGACTCATCAGTGATGTTAGGGACACCATACAGCTGTTTCGTCCTTCTAGGTATCATCAGTGATGTTAGGGACACCATACAGCTGTTTCGTCCTTCTAGGACTCATCAGCCTTGTTATGTTAGCCTCATACTTATTTAGGTTTACACCCTCAGCCTTGTTAGGTTAGCCTCTTCTTATTTAGGTTTACACCCTCAGCCTTGTTAGGTTAGCCTCATACTTATTTAGGTTTACACCCTCAGCCTTGTTAGGTTAGCCTCATACTTATTTAGGTTTACATCCTCAGCCTTGTTAGGTTAGCCTCATACTTACATGTATTTAGGTTTACACCCTCAGCCTTGTTAGGTTAGCCTCATACTTATTTAGGTTTACACCCTCAGCCTTGTTAGGTTAGCCTCATACTTATTTAGGTTTACACCCTCAGCCTTGTTAGGTTAGCCTCATACTTATTTAGGTTTACACCCTCAGCCTTGTTAGGTTAGCCTCATACTTATTTAGGTTTACATCCTCAGCCTTGTTAGGTTAGCCTCATACTTATTTAGGTTTACACCCTCAGCCTTGTTAGGTTAGCCTCATACTTATTTAGGTTTACACCCTCGGCCTTGTTATGTTAGCCTCATACTTATTTAGGTTTAAACCCTCAGCCTTGTTAGGTTAGCCTCATACTTATTTAGGTTTACACCCTCAGCCTTGTTAGGTTAGCATCATACTTTTTTAGGTTTACACCCTCAGCCTTGTTAGGTTAGCCTCATACTTATTTAGGTTTACACCCTCAGCCTTGTTAGGTTAGCCTCATACTTATTTAGGTTTACACCCTCAGCCTTGTTAGGTTAGCATCATACTTTTTTAGGTTTACACCCTCAGCCTTGTTAGGTTAGCCTCATACTTATTTAGGTTTACACCCTCATACTTACTTCAGACCATATGAAGCGTTTCCCTCGATACCCCACTCTATATTCCATAATTTGTAATTTTGATGGCTCTTTGTTTTCTGTTACAAATTTCCATGTAAATACATTTATTACTGTTCATTGATAGCATTACATCATGACATAATCATTACTTTTCCTAATTACCAAATTGTTTCAACTCTTATCATTTTGATGGAAAATGATAAGTCCACAACAAATTTTCCACCCTGATCATTACCAGTATAGAAAACCTTTCACTAAAGGCAGATAGAACTGAACAGTATTCATGCCTTAAAAATTTAAATCTATTCCTTACACGGTGCGACTGGCTAGTCCTTCGATAACTATACTGTGCTGCTAGGAATTAAATCGAAAATTCTGGCGGGCCTAAACAATGCTGAAGAGGATATGGTGGTGGACCTTCTCCATAATGTATTAAAGGTGAACTCTAGATATTTGGAACAGTACAAAGTTTTATAAAAAGTCTGAGCCGATGCTATCATACTATCCCTTATTAGAGCAAAAAGGGACAACCATGACGTAGATAGTAGCAACAATCGCGGAGATAAGGAACTGCCGAGAAGTACCTATTAACAACAAATCCGTGTGTTATACCAAATATCCATATTGGGTGACTTCACGTTAGTTATCAGGGAAGGCGTTCCTGTTACTACCGACGAAAAGAAAATTATTAATCACGAAATGAAAGACAGCCTTTTTGTTTAAAAGTCAATAATTACAGGTATACATCGACGTAAAGAGGACAAATTACATTCGTCTGTCTGAATTTTAATTCCAAACTGTTCTCCTTCTCCTTAAGCTGTCGCAACAACAACGGGTGTCGCTGCTCCACTAAATCCAACATGGACCGGAAGTAACATGTGGAACGCAAATCCAACATGGACCGGAAGTAACATGTGGAACGCAAATCCAACATGGACCGGAAGTACAGCATGGAATGGAAATCAAATGTCGGGCAGACCTCTTTACAATCCCTCCTTCCCAGGTGGTCTTCGGGGCCAGACTGTCTACTGCTATCCGATGAACCCGCCATTGTATCGTAAGTACAGATGAGTATTTAAAAACTGACATCACACTTTCTTTAAGGTTCATGTAAATAGTAAATCAAGTGATATTCATCCAGATTAACAAATGTAACTTGACCTATTTGCATTTCAAGGTCATAAGAGAATCGACGTTTATGCTTTGATAAAGTAAAATCTGGTCAAACAAGCGCTCGCACTACCTCCTATAGACACTTGTGACCATAACAGCATGGTTATTTTGTACAATATGTCTGATCTACATGAGCTTTATGTACATGAAACATGCTTTTTATGTCGGTTTTGTCGAAATTAACAGGTAGCTTAACAAATTAAATGTCAAAATCAAGGCCCATGAATAGACGTGATACATATTAACAATTGGTCAAGTTACTTCTGTGTAAAGGACAGAATACATCACAACGCCATGTACTTATGATACGTATTCTGTGTAAAGGACAGAATACATCACAACACCATGTACTAATGATACGTATTCTGTGTAGAGGACAGAATACATCACAACACCATGTCCTTATGATACGTATTCTGTGTAGAGGACAGAATACACCACAACACCATGGACTAATGATACGTATTCTGTATGGAGGGCAGAATACATCACAACACCATGTACTAATGATACGTATTCTGTATAGAGGACAGAATACATTACAACACCATGTACTTATGATACGTATTCTGTATAGAGGACAGAATACATCACAACACCATGTACTTATGATACGTATTCTGTGTAAAGGCAGAATACATCACAACACCATGTACTAATGATACGTATTCTGTGTAAAGGCAGAATACATCACAACACCATGGACTTATGATACGTATTCTGTGTAAAGGACATAATACATCACAACACTATGGACTAATGATACGTATTCTGTATAGAGGACAGAATACATCACAACACCATGTACTAATGATACGTATTCTGTATAGAGGACAGACTACATCACAACACCATGTACTTATGATACGTATTCTGTATAGAGGACAGAATACATCACAACACCATGTACTAATGATACGTATTCTGTGTAAAGGCAGAATACATCACAACACCATGTACTAATGATACGTATTCTGTGTAAAGGCAGAATACATCACAACACCATGGACTAATGATACGTATTCTGTATGGAGGACAGAATACATCACAACACCATGTACTTATGATACGTATTCTGTATAGAGGACATAATACAACACAAAACAATGTACTTATGATACGTATTCTGTATAGAGGACAGAATACATCACAACACCATGTACTAATGATACGTATTCTGTGTAAAGGCAGAATACATCACAACACCGTGTACTTATGATACGTGTTCTGTATAGAGGACAGAATACATCACAACACCATGTACTAATGATATGTATTCTGTATAAAGGACAGAATACATCACAACACTATGGACTAATGATACGTATTATTTGTAGAGGACAGACTACATCACAACACCATGTACTAATGATACGTATTCTGTATAGAGGACAGAATACATCACAACACCATGTACTAATGATACTTATTCTGTATAGAGGACAGAATACATCACAACACCATGTACTAATGATACGTATTCTGTGTAAAGGCAGAATACATCACAACACCATGTACTTATGATACGTGTTCTGTATAGAGGACAGAATACATCACAACACTATGGACTAATGATTCGTATTCTGTATAGAGGACAGAATACATCACAACACCATGTACTTATGATACGTATTCTGTGTAAAGGCAGAATACATCACAACACTATGGACTAATGATACGTATTCTGTATAGAGGACAGAATACATCACAACACCATGTACTAATGATACGTATTCTGTATAGAGGACAGAATACATCACAACACTATGGACTAATGATACGTATTATTTGTAGAGGACAGAATACATCACAACACCATGTACTTATGATACGTATTCTGTATAGAGGACAGAAGATACGTATTCTGTATAGAGGACAGAAGATACGTATTCTGTATAGAGGACAGAATACATCACAACACTATGGACTAATGATACGTATTCTGTATAGAGGACAGAAGATACGTATTCTGTGTAAAGGACTCCAGTATAAATCATTATAGAACTGTCCTGTATATTTTGTGGGCAGCAATGTGTAAAAACCTTACCTTTATCTGTTATTGATAATACGTCAGAGCTCTGAGTGTATGACTAGTATATACTTAGCTTACATAGTTATAACTGACGTACAATGTATGTAAGTTCCTCACTCTCCAGCAGGACCAATAATATTGCTAATATAGTATATTTACTGATGAATAGTTGCATTGCTTTCTTTAACAATACATCTCAAGACATTTAAATCAAGTCTACTTTATATCTTAACGTCTCTGTTTTGGTTGCGGACAAAGTAGTAAGTGAACCCCTATGTATGTCTAACAGTCGGTATATATATCACAGGGTCGTGCGTGCCTATGTATGTCTAACAGCCGGTATATATATCACAGGGTCGTGCGTGCCTATGTATGTCTAACAGTCGGTGTATATATCACAGGGTCGTTCGTGCCTATGTATGTCTAACAGTCGGTATATATATCACAGGGTCGTTCGTGCCGGTTCCCTTTGGTCCCGTTCAGGAGATCGGTACTGTTATTGGGGGCTCCTGGGAACCTATAGGCAAGAAAAAATAGATACAAGGTAGGTTATCATAGACTACATCAAGTCAAGAGTTATCGCCCCTCTCATTACAGATGGCGACACTTTGGATATAATATTGCACTGTCCTAACTGTTATTGAGGATTTACTGGAATTTTGTGATTTCAAGCAGACATGATTAGTGTAATCTAAAATTGCTGCAACGTTCTATTTTATTCTGTTGCGAATCAGTTGCGTAAAATAGTTTAATTTCAAGTGATGGACATCGCTACATCATTACTTAGTTCAACTAGACAATCAAAAGTATACAACCAACAGCGGAATTGACCTACTCATAAGTACATTGTAGAGAACAAGTATTTGCCTCACACTTGTAATACTATTCCACGTGAATACATTTCGTATTCGACTTTATCAACTCGTCATATCTATATAACAGACGCACCATCAATATTAATGTGTATGACTCAACAGGACAGAAAGGGGCTAATGAACCCTACATACTAAAATATTAAGAAATAATAACATGTAAATATGGCTTTTTCTTTCTTTTTTTTTTTCTTTTTTTTTGGAAAACAATGCAGTTTTGCTGCTCTCTGTTCGAAATGGAAATGGTACACAATGTAGTTTCTTTTACTAAGTGATTATTGATAAACATCAGTCTGATAGGAGGTCCAGGTACAAGTATCAGAGAGATTGGGATTATATTGATATTGAACTGTACACGAGACTTTTTAATTTGTATATTTGTATCAGGTGGATGAGTGATCTACATCCTTACCGTTCTTTCCTTCGTCACGCCGTATTCCTGACCATCATCATACAGACATGGATAGAGAGATGTGTGATACAAGGGACATAACTCGTCAGTCACTGCTCTTTATAACATACTGGCACTGTATGAGGCAGTATCGGCCGTTCACATGTGCCATAGTCACTAGGACGTTAATGTTCTATAATGATATTCTACTGTCTTAATCAGTACTAGATTAATGCTTTTTGTACATGGCTTATTGTATACATATTTATGTTGATATCTTATTCCTATACTGGTCAACACGACCTTACTGTACATTGCTCATACGTGTAACCTACCAATTGTAAAATACTAGTAATAAAACCTTTTTATAAATCCTTGTTATCGCCTTATCTTTATAATTAGAGCTGAAAACGTTTACAAGTAATTCCGTTAAGCATACCTGTACATTAGTAAACACAAACCATCAAGATTATAAAACTTAGAGGTGATTTTAGTTATAACACTGACACTATCATTCCCGCCCATAGGTATACAGTGTACAATACATTACTACAAACAATCTGATAATGAACAGCAATTCAGGCATTACAAGGTGAAGAAATATTGACTTCTCGAAGACAGCAGACTGTCAGTCTACCATTCACTCGTTGGCTAAGAAGTACCTGTATCACTACATCTGCTATCACGTACAGAAGTTTTAGATCGACCAAAAATTGATTGTTTAACTATGTGAATGTTGATACAAAAGTCACACAGGTGAGTAACACCTATTGATATTAATAACTTCTTCATAAAAGAGCTGTTACGAAACTACTAACATTAGTAAAAAAAAAAAGAACCATCATGACTCAAAATCGGACACAAAATATGGAGGCGATGGAGTTTAAGGAGTATAAAACAAGGTGTTGTGGATATGTATTTGTCTTCTGTTTCATTGACGACACTCGCCATACAAATCTATGTGAAATCCGGTTTAAATCACGCCATACAAATGTATGTCAAATTCAGTTTAAATCACGCCATACAAATCTATGTGAAATCCGGTTTAAATCACACCATACAAATGTATGTCAAATCCGGTGTAAATCACACCATACAAATGTATTTCAAATCCGGTTTAAATCACACCATACAAATGTATGTCAAATCCGGTTTAAATCACACCATACAAATGTATTTCAAATCCGGTTTAAATCACGCCATACAAATGTATGTCAAATTCAGTTTAAATCACGCCATACAAATGTATGTCAAATTCAGTTTAAATCGCGCCATACAAATCTATGTGACATTCGGTTTAAATCACGCCATATAAATCTATGTCAAATCCGGTTTAAATCACGCCATACAAATCTATGTCAAATCCGGTTTAAATCACGCCATACAAATCTATGTCAAATCCGGTTTAAATCACGCCATACAAATCTATGTCAAATCCGGTTTAAATCACGCCATACAAATCTATGTCAAATCCGGTTTAAATCACGCCATACAAATCTATGTCAAATCCGGTTTAAATCACGCCATACAAATGTATGTCAAATTCAGTTTAAATCACGCCATACAAATGTATGTCAAATTCAGTTTAAATCACGGCATACAAATGTATGTCAAATTCAGTTTAAATCACGCCATACAAATGTATGTCAAATTCAGTTTAAATCGCGCCATACAAATCTATGTCCAATCCGGTTTAAATCACACCATACAAATGTATGTCCAATCCGGTTTAAATCACGCCATACAAATCTATTTGAAATTCGGTTTAAATCAAGCCATACAAATCTATTTGAAATTCGGTTTAAATCACGCCATACAAATGTATTTCAAATCCGGTTTAAATGACACCATACAAATCTATTTGAAATTCGGTTTAAATCATGTCATCAAAATATAAACTAGACATATGACAATGGAATCACTAGGCATATCAACACGTAATGGACATTTCTGACTTCAAGAATATAGAATGTTTCCCAATGATATCATAATGTCGACCATAAGATTTCCCTTCGTCTTCATCAGCCTGTATCACTCATGAACCTGTACATGTATCTCTCATCAACCTGTCTCTCTCATCAACCTGTATCTCTCATCAACCTGTATCTCTCATCAACCTGTGTCTCTCATCAACCTGTATCTCTCATCAACCTGTATCTCTCATCAACCTGTCTCTCTCATCAACCTATATCTCTCATCAACCTGTATCTCTCATCAACCTGTCTCTCTCATCAACCTGTATCTCTCATCAACCTATATCTCTCATCAACCTGTATCTCTCATCAACCTGTATCTCTCATCAACCTGTATCTCTCATCAACCTGTGTCTCTCATCAACCTGTGTCTCTCATCAACCTGTATCTCTCATCAACCTATATCTCTCATCAACCTGTATCTCTCATCAACCTGTCTCTCTCATCAACCTGTCTCTCTCATCAACCTATATCTCTCAGCAACCTGTACATGTATCTCTCATCAACCTATCTCTCTCATCAACCTGTCTCTCTCATCAACCTGTCTCTCTCATCAACCTGTATCTCTCATCAACCTGTATCTCTCATCAACCTGTGTCTCTCATCAACCTGTGTCTCTCATCAACCTGTATCTCTCATCAACCTGTATCTCTCATCAACCTGTGTCTCTCATCAACCTGTGTCTCTCATCAACCTGTATCTCTCATCAACCTATATCTCTCATCAACCTGTATCTCTCATCAACCTGTCTCTCTCATCAACCTGTATCTCTCATCAACCTGTATCTCTCATCAACCTGTGTCTCTCATCAACCTGTGTCTCTCATCAACCTGTCTCTCTCATCAACCTATATCTCTCATCAACCTGTCTCTCTCATCAACCTGTCTCTCTCATCAACCTATATCTCTCATCAACCTGTATCTCTCATCAACCTGTCTCTCTCATCAACCTGTATCTCTCATCAACCTGTATCTCTCATCAACCTGTCTCTCTCATCAACCTGTATCTCTCATCAACCTGTATCTCTCATCAACCTGTCTCTCTCATCAACCTATATCTCTCATCAACCTGTCTCTCTCATCAACCTGTCTCTCTCATCAACCTGTATCTCTCATCAACCTGTATCTCTCATCAACCTGTATCTCTCATCAACCTGTATCTCTCATCAACCTGTATCTCTCATCAACCTGTGTCTCTCATCAACCTGTGTCTCTCATCAACCTGTATCTCTCATCAACCTATATCTCTCATCAACCTGTATCTCTCATCAACCTGTCTCTCTCATCAACCTGTATCTCTCATCAACCTGTATCTCTCATCAACCTGTGTCTCTCATCAACCTGTGTCTCTCATCAACCTGTGTCTCTCATCAACCTATATCTCTCATCAACCTGTATCTCTCATCAACCTATATCTCTCATCAACCTATATCTCTCATCAACCTATATCTATCATCAACCTGTATCTCTCATCAACCTGTATCTCTCATCAACCTGTATCTCTAATCAACCTGTATCTCCCATCAACCTGTATCTCTCATCAACCTGTATCTCTAATCAACCTGTATCTCTCATCAACCTGTATCTCTCATCAACCTGTATCTCTAATCAACCTGTATCTCTCATCAACCTGTATCTTTCGATACCTGGTATTGTTAGTGTCTACATCAACCTGTCTCTCTCGATACCTGGTATTGTTGGTGTCTACATCAACCTGTCTCTCTCGATACCTGGTATTGTTAGTGTCTCCATCAACCTGTCTCTCTCGATACCTGGTATTGTTGGTGTCTACATCAACCTGTATCTCTCATCAACCTGTATCTCTCACCAACCTGTATCTCTCATCAACCTGTCTCTCTCGATACCTGGTATTGTTAGTGTCTACATCAACCTGTCTCTCTCGATACCTGTCTCTCTCGATACCTGATATTGTTAGTGTCTCCATCAACCTGTCTCTCTCGATACCTGGTATTGTTGGTGTCTACATCAACCTGTCTCTCTCGATACCTGGTATTGTTAGTGTCTACATCAACCTGTCTCTCTCGATACCTGGTATTGTCAGTGTCTACATCAACCTGTCTCTCTCGATACCTGATATTGTTAGTGTCTACATCAACCTGTCTCTCTCGATACCTGGTATTGTTAGTGTCTACATCAACCTGTCTCTCCCTATACCTGGTATTGTTGGTGTCTACATCAACCTGTCTCTCTCGATACCTGGTATTGTTAGTGTCTACATCAACCTGTCTCTCTCGATACCTGGTATTGTTGGTGTCTACATCAACCTGTCTCTCTTGATACCTGGTGTTGTTGGTGTCTAAATCAACCTGTCTCTCTCGATACCTGGTATTGTTAGTGTCTACATCAACCTGTCTCTCTCGATACCTGGTATTGTTAGTGTCTACATCAACCTGTCTCTCTCGATACCTGGTATTGTTAGTGTCTACATCAACCTGTCTCTCTCGATACCTGGTATTGTTAGTGTCTACATCAACCTGTCTCTCTCGATACCTTGTGCTGGTAATGTCTCCATCAACCTGTCTCTCTCGATACCGTGTGCTGGTAATGTCTCCATCAACCTGTCTCTCTCGATACCTGGTATTGTTAGTGTCTACATCAACCTGTCTCTCTCGATACCTGGTATTGTTAGTGTCTACATCAACCTGTCTCTCTCGATACCTGGTATTGTTAGTGTCTCCATCAACCTGTCTCTCTCGATACCTGGTATTGTTAGTGTCTACATCAACCTGTCTCTCTCGATACCTGGTATTGTTAGTGTCTACATCAACCTGTCTCTCTCGATACCTGGTATTGTCAGTGTCTACACCAACCTGTCTCTCTCGATACCTTGTATTGTTAGTGTCTCCATCAACCTGTCTCTCTCGATACCTGGTATTGTTAGTGTCTACATCAACCTGTCTCTCTCAATACCTGGTATTGTTAGTGTCTACATCAACCTGTCTCTCTCGATAACTGGTATTGTTAGTGTCTACATCAACCTGTCTCTCTCAATACCTGGTATTGTTAGTGTCTACATCAACCTGTCTCTCTCATCAACATGTCTCTCTCGATACCTGGTATTTTTAGTGTCTACATCAACCTGTCTCTCCCTATACCTGGTATTGTTAATGTCTCCATCAACCTGTCTCTCTCGATACCTGGTATTGTTAGTGTCTACATCAACCTGTCTCTCTCGATACCTGGTATTGTTAGTGTCTACATCAACCTGTCTCTCTCGATAACTGGTATTGTTAGTGTCTCCATCAACCTGTCTCTCTCGATACCTGGTATTGTTAGTGTCTCCATCAACCTGTCTCTCTCGATACCTGGTATTGTTAGTGTCTACATCAACCTGTCTCTCTCGATACCTGGTATTGTTAGTGTCTACATCAACCTGTCTCTCTCGATACCTGGTATTGTTAGTGTCTACATCAACCTGTCTCTCTCGATACCTGGTATTGTTGGTGTCTACATCAACCTGTATCTCTCATCAACCTGTCTCTCTCGATACCTGGTATTGTTAGTGTCTACATCAACCTGTCTCTCTCGATACCTGGTATTGTTAGTGTCTACATCAACCTGTCTCTCTTGATACCTGGTGTTGTTGGTGTCTAAATCAACCTGTCTCTCTCGTTACCTGGTATTGTTAGTGTCTACATCAACCTGTCTCTCTCGATACCTGGTATTGTTAGTGTCTACATCAACCTGTCTCTCCCTATACCTGGTATTGTTAGTGTCTACATCAACCTGTCTCTCTCGATACCTGGTATTGTTAGTGTCTCCATCAACCTGTCTCTCTCGATACCTGGTATTGTTAGTGTCTCCATCAACCTGTCTCTCTCGATACCTGGTATTGTTAGTGTCTACATCAACCTGTCTCTCTCGATACCTGGTATTGTTAGTGTCTACATCAACCTGTCTCTCTCGATACCTGGTATTGTTGGTGTCTACATCAACCTGTCTCTCTCGATACCTGGTATTGTTGGTTTCTCCATCAACCTGTATCTCTCGATACCTGGTATTGTTGGTGTCTACATCAACCTGTCTCTCTCGATACCTGGTATTGTTAGTGTCTACATCAACATGTCTCTCTCGATACCTGGTATTGTTAGTGTCTCCATCAACCTGTCTCTCTCGATACCTGGTATTGTTAGTGTCTACATCAACCTGTCTCTCTCGATACCTGGTATTGTTGGTGTCTACATCAACCTGTCTCTCTCGATACCTGGTATTGTTGGTGTCTACATCAACCTGTATCTCTCGATACCTGGTATTGTTAGAGTCTACATCAACCTGTCTCTCTCGATACCTGGTATTGTTAGTGTCTCCATCAACCTGTCTCTCTCGATACCTTGTGTTGGTAAATGTTCCGTCTGTAGTAGACATCTTGCACCGACATCCTTAAATATCGAATCGACTTGGATATGTAACACCATAGGTAGGGGAAGCAGGGATGTTACTATCTAGAAATGGAAAACTAACATCTGGGACATTGAAATCCTCACACTCATCATACAACTTATGTGTAGGCTGTCCTTGCTGATTTCGTTGAAAACAAAGATCGAGGAAAGCAAGCGCTGATGTAGAAGAGACTGTCGTGTTGTTGATTTCCATTTCTACATCTTTTGTAATTTATCAATCCCTTTTGAAGGCATCATACTCCACATCTACAATACAAAATACTATTGTTATATTTCAAGCAACTACATGTACATCATTGTCTTCAGATTAAGAATAAATTCGAGCAAAATACATAGAGCCGACATAGGTTAACATCCTTGACCTTGACTAGAAAACTGAAACTGTTTCCCCCGATTTATCGGTAAAAACATCAGTGTGGCTCAGTGACGATGTACTGAAACATCCATAATCTTAGATTTATTTTTAAAAATAAACCATCATCTAAAAATCAGTTTGTACTAAAATGACTCTAGATTAAAATTTAGCCTGTGTACTAGCCATGTTACCATGAACCAGTGTCAGTATTCATCAGACTATAAGACGTGGGATGCTGTCTAAAGGACTGAGCAGACGACACCCAGATGATCCATAGAACAGCTGATTCGTCCTTCTTAATGTAGGACCCGTTAGTGATGTATGAGATCAACAGTGTAGGACTCCAGAAGGGAAGCAAGACCAACCGACCCAGACAAATGTAAAGATATTACAGATTATGTATATTTATCTATCATTTGGTAACATCAAATGAATGGTACTAGTATATTCTTAACCGGCCATTATTGATAGAAACTTTGATGTTGCAAGCAGAAAAAGCAGAAAATAAAACAAAACAAATGAAGTGGTCAGTACACACTTAACAACATTGAGCTGTGATTCTTAAGTTTGACACGCCCTCTGTCATAAATGGGGTGTGGTTGTTTGACACAAATCGGACAGAAGTTAATTTTAACACCCGATCAAGTGCAAAAACAATATTATAGGGTAGAGTAGGAGTTATTCACACAATATTTAAAAGGATCTGTAGACAAAAAAAGGAATCTGATAGATTAACTACCTGCTCAATATCTATGTTTAAACCTACAAAATGTATTTTAGCGTTGTCTTTATATAGGGACCGTTTTATTGTCCTTAGACTCCCGTCCTTGTGTTGTTAAGGCCTCCCATGACCCTCGTGGACATGACAGAGAGTTTGACAGTCCGTCTACCCCCTGTTGAGATAAAGGTATTGTTTAATTACCCTCCTAATGCCAGGACAGAGTGTGTTTAACTCTCACAGCGAGTGTCAACTCTCCCCATACGTGATAGTGGTATAACAACCCAAAACAAACCCGATATTTCTTTTACCAGTGTACACCACGGTAAATATGGATAAGGTAGGTGTTATAAAGAGGTCTTTTGAAGGAGCCCGGGTAGACAGATAGAATGATGTACGTACGTTAATCAGTTGCATCTTACACATACAGGGGTTTCTACAAAAGTACATAGAAAAAAGAACAAATCTTAAATTCCATTTACTAAAAGAAGACATGATCTTGAACAAGATGAAGTTGAAATGTTATGGGTAGAGGTCCACATTGAATCTCGAAAATTTTTATTGGCTTGTTTATATCGACCGGAATCACCAGTTAGATATTGGGACATTCTGGACGCCATCATTGAAAAAGCCATTAACACAAACCTTGACATAGTGATAACTGGTGATATCAATGTCAACATGCTTAATCTTCAACCTCATTCAAATCTGGCTAGAATGATGACTAAATTTAATCTTTCAAATCTCATAAAGGACCCTACTCGTATCACCCCAACTTCATCAACTTCAATTGATATTGTTTTTACTAATAATACAAGTCTGATTAAAAATGCATCCGTACTTCCTCCAATATGTAGTGACCATTCACTGGTTCAATTCACTATCTCCTATTCAGTTTTCAAAAAACAATCTTATCGTAAAAAAATCTTTATATATCAAGATGCTGATTTTGATAAGATGAACAGACATATTTTAGAGAAGGATTGGGATAATTTAATCAATATACATGATACGAATGAATTTAATAATATTTTATGTAATACTGTAAATGATTTAATCAGTGAATGTGTACCAAGTAAATATGTTACAGTTAGACCAAATGATAAGAAATGGATGACTAAGGATATCAGATTACTTATAAGACAAAGCAATAGAGTTCATAGGAAAGCAAAAACTACTAACTCCATGCACCATTGGGAAAATTATAGAATTAAGAGAAATGAAATTATTACTAAGATAAGAGAAGCAAAAAACACATATATTGAAAATGTACAAAAGTCACTTTCTGATAAATCTATTCCCCCCAATAAATGGTGGAAAATTGCAAGAAATGTCCTTAATATTAATAATAAATCTACATCTATTCCCCCACTATTACACAACAACACTTTTATACAACATCCATTTGACAAAGCTGAGTGTTTAGATAAATATTTTGTTTCCATATCAACAATATCAGCAAATACTGATCCAATTCCAGAAATTATCCTGAATTCCCCCCATTCCATTGACAACATTATTATAACACAGCAGGATGTAAAATATCACTTATTCCTCTTAAATAGTAACAAACCTGCTGGACCAGACAATATGATTCCTAAAGTCATAAAAAATCTACTATCATCTATATATGTACCTCTTACTCTTTTATTCAACAAAACTCTTGAAACAGGTGTAATCCCACTTAGCTGGAAAATGGCAAATATTAATGCTATCTTTAAAGGTAAAGGATTAGTCAATGAGGTATCTAACTATAGACCAATCTCTGTAACATCATGTTTTAGTAAAATGTTAGAAAAGATTATTTTTAAATACTTATATAATTACCTCACCACTTATAAAATTATCACTAAACATCAGTCTGGCTTTACACCCAATGACTCTACTGTAAATCAATTATTGTCTATCTACCATACCATTGTTAAATGTCTTGATCAAAACAAAGAAATTAGATACATATTTTGCGATATTAGTAAGGCATTTGACAGGGTTTGGCATGATGGTCTGGTTTACAACCTGGAGTTATATGGTATTAAATGTAATCTTTTAAACTGGTTTAAAAAAAATTATTACACAGAAAACGGAAAGTTCAAACTGAAGGTTTTGTATCGACATTTGACCCTGTTCAAGCTGGGGTTCCTCAAGGCTCAGTCCTCGGACCACTGATGTTTTTAATCTATATTAATGATATTGTTGACTGTGTTTCTAATAAGATAAAACTATTTGCAGATGACACCTCTCTGTATGGTATATGTGATAATAACCCCATTGAAATAGCTCAAAGTCTCACTAATGATCTAATTAATATCAAACAATGGGCTAATAAATGGGATATTAAATTTAATCCTGCTAAGACAGAATCAGTTATATTTTCTAGAAAAAATAATAAAGATCACCCTGCTGTAAATTTTTATGATGAACCAGTTACTGAAAATAAATTACATACACACCTTGGTCTAACACTCAGTGATGATGCCAAGTGGAACCAACACAAGCTTCAAAAAGAATAAACATTTTAAGATTATTAAAAACTAAAATTGATAGGAAGTCTCTAACAACCATATATACATCCTACATTAGGCCAATTATTGAATATGCCGATGTTGTTTGGGATAACTGTTCACAAATACAAAAAAAAACCTCTTAGAATCAATTCAATTAGATGCTGCTAGATTAATTACTGGTTTACGCAAAGGTACTTCACATGAAAAACTATATACAGAATTAGGGTGGGAATCATTGAGTTGCAGAAGGCAAAAACACAAACTTATCTTAATGTTCAAAATATTAAATAATGAAACCCCAGATTACTTAAGAGAAATTATTGAACCATATATTCATGATGAAACCTTAGTTAGATATCCACTCCGTACAGTTCGATTATTTGATCCCCCTTTATGTCGTACAGTAACTTATTTTGAAAGTTTTTTCCCATCTGTGTTAAATGAAATGAATAGACTCGCTCCTGAAATCAGTAATATTCACTCCACTAATCAATTTAAAAAACTTTTAAATAACAATCACCATATTATATCCACTACAACTGATGTATTTAAATATTCTGGCCGTCGTGATATAAACATTATTCTATGCCAATTAAGAAACAACGTAAGTAATCTAAATTACGACCGTTTTAATGATCATCTAATTGAATCTCCAATGTGTCAATGCAATCAATCTGTTGAAACTATATCACATTATTTCTTTGAATGTAATTTATATCAAAATCCTCGTCTAGTACTTATACAACATTGAAATCATCCACATCATAATCATTTATGTACCAATGCCATTGTCAATGGATGTACTCTTTGTAATAATATTCAAAATTTTAGCATCTTGACACATGTCTCAAATTTCATCCTGCAATCAAAGAGATTTTGAAATCATGTCTGATGTATAATGATCTAATATTTTTAATATTTCTTTTTAACCCCTGGTGACTCCAATTATACAGCAATATAATTAAATAATTAAATAGACATCTAAATACATGTTTAGAATATGTAAAATGAAATTGAGTGAACAATGTCTATTTATTCTTGATTCCCAAATATACTTGATTAATGTAATAATGAACTCTGGGCAGTCTATTAACAATTTATCTTCTGTTAATCTATTTTATCTATAACCTTATTTGTTTGTGCTTATATGTAAGTGAGGTAATTCCTATAAAGGTCTTTTTGAAACAATCATTTTATTTTCAAGAGTTGGTGTAACTCTACTAACTTAATATGTTTCTATGGGATGAAATTGAATTTTGATCCTCTTCAGTGGATGGCTTGTGTGTTAAACATATGGACTTTATGGCCTGTATCTGTTGGGGGAATAAACTCAATATCATCATATAGATACACCTACTTTACAAAATACACTATGTTTGAATATTCATTTAGTAAATAATAAAACAATTAACTAAACTAAATATCCTAAGGGTTACTATTTAATGTTAAAATTAATAAATCCTTGTAATTATTAAGGAATTACCTCCCCTGATACCCTCACTAACCTCCCATATATGTATATAGGTCTATGTTTGTTTACCATCTGTTAATTATAAGGAAAGGACTAAGATAGGCTATGCCTGATGTCCAATCCTATTGACTTAACATCATGTCAATAAAATATGTTGAAATTGAAATTGAATTCCATTTATATCATTATTTCATTCCATCCTCAATGAGAATTGAAGCTGTAGGTTATTTGTTCTTTTGAGAGTTGATGCTATATTTAATTTTGTCTTAGAGAGTTGACGCTGTAAGTTATTTTGTCCTTGAGAGTTGAAGCTGTAGATTATTTTATCTTTGAGAGTTGATGCTGTATTTCATTTTGTCTTTGAGAGTTGACGCTGTAAGTTATTTTGTCTTTAAGAGTTGACACTATATTTTATTTTGTCTTTGAGAGTTGATGATGTAAGTTATTTTATCTTCGAGAGTTGACGCTGTAGATTATTTGTGTGGCAGTCGACAATGTAGATAATTTTGTCTTTCAGATATGATGCTGTAGATTATTTTGTCTTTGAGAGTTGATGCTGTATTTTATTTGTCTTTGAGAGTTAATGATGTAAGTTATTTTGTCTTTGAGAGATGACGCCGTAGTTTATTTTGACTTTGAGAGTTGACGCTGTAAATTATTTTGTCTCTGAGAGTTGACACTGTAGATTACTTTGTCTTTGAGAGTTGACGCTTAATTTTATTTTGTCTTTGAGAGTTGACGCTGTATATTATTCTATCTTTTAGAGTTGACGTTGTAAGTTATTTTGTCTTGAGAGTTGACGCTGTATATTATTTTGTCTTCGAGAGTTGACGCTGTAGATTATTCTATCTTTTAGAGTTGACGTTGTAAGTTATTTTGTCTTGAGAGTTGACGCTGTATTTTATTTTGTCTTTGAGAGTTGACGCTGTAGATTATTTTGTCTTTGAGAGTTGACACTGTAGATTATTTTATCTTTTAGAGTTGACGCTGTAAGTTATTTTGTCTTGAGAGTTGTCGCTGTAGATTATTTTATCTTTTAGAGTTGACGTTGTAAGTTATTTTGTCTTGAGAGTTGGCGCTATATTTTATTTTGTCTTTGAGAGTTGGCGCTGTATTTTATTTTGTCTTTGAGAGTTGACGCCGTAGGTTATTTCGCCTTTGAGAGTTGACGTTTTAGATTATTTTGTCTTTGAGAGTTGACGCTGTAGATTATTTGTGTGGCAGTCGACAATGTAGATAATTTTGTCTTTTATTGATGATGTTTATTTTTGATTGTTTTTGTGTAATAACGCTGTAGTTTATATGGCCCATGTGTGTTGACAGATTTGTCAATGAACTATTGTTATAAACAATATTATACTTTTATGTTACTGGCATAGTTATTGTACTGACTCTTTAAATCCCTTTACTTGTATATGACGTGGCTAACCTAACCTCTAATCTGACATTGGTGTCGACAACAATAGGGGATTGAAAGGTGTCTTTGGTTCGAGTTCTTGAAAGAAAAGCCATAATGAGATCGACAGCGTACTTGATAGACTTTTTATTTGGTAGGGTTCACCGAGTATACATCATAAACATTGAAACATCACTGATTATTATTAAATATATTGTATACAACTATAAATATATGATAAGGAACTAGATTGTCTTGTATTAATTCCGTAGCTTCACTGTATAGCAGAGCTCCTGTATGGCTGATTGATAAAAGGCCGTATCGATATGTTTTTTTATCGCTGGATTATCCATGAAGATCAAACGCCCCGAGGGAGTCTCGTGCCCTCCCCGGGTTATTTATCAGTCGCTTCTAATGGCACGTGATGTTTATCACTCACAAACGTACCAAAATAATCGGTGTTGATTTGTTTTATTTAATTAAAAACATTCTACCTTTAATTTTAACACCACACGATTAGGCTGTGTTACGTATGAAGTTTAACCTCTGATCCTGTCGATCAGTCCCATGTTCACTAGTCACGTGACCCACTCGTATCACATTATCGCCTTCTAAATCGGGTTCCCTCGACCTTCTTATTTGACTCTTTGATTTTAAATCAAAGCATAATGTTAATATAGTTTCTGCTTTAATATACAACTTTGAAAGCAAATACATGAAAGAATAATAATTAAGCAATCACTGGTACCTAACACAAACAACTGATTAACACAATGTGTTTTGTACAAACAACTTATTAACACAATATGTTTTGTACAAACTGATTAACACAATATGTTTTGTACAAACAACTGATTAACACAATATGTTTTGTACAAACAACTGATTAACACAATATGTTTTCTACAAACAACTGATTAACACAATGTGTTTTGTACAAACAACTGATTAACACAATATGTTTTCTACAAACAACTGATTAACACATGGTGTTTTGTACAAACAACTGATTAACACAATATGTTTTCTACAAACAACTGATTAACACAATGTGTTTTGTACAAAAAACTTATCAACACAATACGATTTGTACAAACAACTGATTAACACAATATGTTTTGTACAAACAACAGATTAACACAGTATGTTTTGTACAATAACTGATTAACACATTGTGTTTTGTACAAACAACTGATTAACACAATATGTTTTCTACAAACAACTTATTAACACAATATGTTTTGTACAAACAATTGATTAACACAATATGTTTTGTACAAACAACTGATTAACACAATATGTTTTGTACAAACAAATGATTAACACAATGTGTTTTGTACAAACAACTGATTAACACAATGTGTTTTGTACAAACAGCTTATCAAAACAATATGTTTTACACACTGAATGGTGTAGAAGCACCTGTCTAACACTGATACATGTACAGAAACGTGTCTCCTTGTGGACACATTTGTACAGAAACGTGTCTCCTTGTGAACACATTTGTACAGAAACGTGTCTTCTTGTGGACACATTTGTACAGAAACGTGTCTTCTTGTGGACACATTTGTACAGAAACGTGTCTTCTTGTGGACACATTTGTACAGAAACGTGTCTTCTTGTGGACACATTTGTACAGAAACGTGTCTTCTTGTGAACACATTTGTACAGAAACGTGTCTCCTTGTGAACACATTTGTACAGAAACGTGTCTTCTTGTGGACACATTTGTACAGAAACGTGTCTCCTTGTGAACATATTTGTACAGAAACGTGTCTTCTTGTGGACACATTTGTACAGAAACGTGTCTTCTTGTGGACACATTTGTACAGAAACGTGTCTCCTTGTGGACACATTTGTACAGAAACGTGTCTCCTTGTGGACACATTTGTACAGAAACGTAAATATATTTCTATTTTTATTACATTTCTTCACATTCTGTTCTGGGTCTAAGTAAACTAATGAGGTGTGTGTTATATAATACCTAACAATGATAGACCTACCTGGGTGTACCGTGTATCATGTTTCCTACAGGTGAGAAATAGGGGAGACTATGTACAGAACCTTTAGAAAAAAAAACTCCAGACCTCCTCGTGTACAGTCTTCCTTTATTTAAACATTATTACCGATAGGTACTGTCACCACAAGCGTCTCCCGTGACGTATTTACCTAGTAAAAGTTACCTGTTTGTACACCTTATAATTAATCAAAGACAGGTAACATGTTTTACCACATCATCTAAAGCTATTGTTTGTCTATTTAAAGTTTACTCTCTTTTATATCGCTAAGACAAAATTTCACATTAAAATATTTTGGTCGAATTTACAGGTAACGTTACTGGTTTGTTTAGAGATTATAAGTGTCTGTAGTAATTGTACGTATCGATAGGTATCTGTGACAAAGGTATCAAACATACAGAGGTCTTCGATCTAACAGTTCACACGCTACGTATAGATACTGGTCGTACATAACATTACTAAAATGCCAGCTATCGTGTTTCGGCACAGTGAACAGTTCGATATATCTTTTAGAATTCCTGTAATATAATTACACTTTTTTAATAACAAAATAATTTTCCTGTCGTGGACTAATAACCCAGGTGGTGTCCTCTGCCAGCATTTGCCAGGAATTAATAATGTTATAATAGAAAGCGGTGATTGACTGTGTGTGACTATTTAAATGTGTACATGCTGTCGGTGTGTTACTTAGACCATACGACTTAGTGGCTCGCACTCTCCCCCGGACATAACGCTGTCACGGGTAGGTCCTGCTTCAGTGGATCACAGTTCTCCTCAAGTGACATCCACCGCTGTCCAGCTCACGCGCAGTATGTGGAGGCGTCCTTAGTTACCAGGGCAAATCCGGGCAGCATCCCGCGTGTGTGAGGAAAGAGGACGTACGTGTGTGTACTCAAAGCAGTGAGGGAAGGGACCAGGGTGTATAGCAATCACACACTACAGAGAATATGTGTTTATAAAGGAACTTTCTAAATTTATTTAATATAGCAGACCTGGATTTATTAATCAAATTATAGTTATAACAAATTGATATTAGGACATTGTCTACGTTATAATGGCGCCCGATATCCAGGTTAAGGGAGAGAAGAAGAGGATTATGGTCATGGCCGAATACACAGGTTAGTACTTAATCTTACAACCGATTTAAAACATTGCCCATGTATGATCTATTGTTCAGGAGCACACTGTCATCGAACAACAAGTTTCGTCCGTATCAGTTTCCGTTTAAACTGCAACACATTGTTCCTCAATAATCTAACTACATATCATACTTCTCCGCTATTGTCAGAGTATTTTAACTATGACTTGTTATTGTCATATATTCTAGCTTGATTTATCATCGTTCTCGTTTGATAAAAGCTTGTCAGGTAATGTGCTTCTGTTGTTAGATAATGTATTTCTGTTGTCAGATTATATATTTTTGTTGCAGAGAATGTGATTCTAATATCAAATAATGTACTTCTGTTGTCAGATAGTGTATTTCATTTCTGTTGTTAGATAATATATTTCTGATGTCAGCTAATGTACTTTTGATATCAGATTATGCATTTCTGATGTCAGCTAATGCATTTCTGATGTCAGATAATGTATGATGGTAGGTAATGTATTTGTCAGGTAATGTATTTCTGACGTTAAGTACATTGTAATATTCAATGTCAATGTCACCATCTGGACTGTGTAATCTAACAATACCGGAACACACAATTACATTAATTGTTATAACAATTACATGTACGTACAATGATGTAATACCAATCGTATTGTATTGTGGATGTGTCATATACATGTTTTATCAACATCTCCTGGACCCTCGGTTATTTGTTGTTGTTTTTTCCTGAAGAGTATCTTACTAGTATCAAATCAATATGTACCCCTGTCTACACACTGGCCATAGAAACGGAAAGATGTGAAACTATATCTGGAGAACAACGTCTTTGTAGATAATGTATTGGATGAGGACAATCAATCTATTACTATGGACAATCGTGTAAATATTGACAATACATTTAAGTAGAGTTTATTAAAATGTAATTGTAAATGACATCGTCATTGACCCTGTTACAATAGTTATATGTCCTATCTATGTACCAAACCAAGACACCCTCGATGAATAAATTAATTGTTTCTAAGGTAATCGATTCCACTATCTGTTATTTTTAACCTTATTTATTTATTTATATTTATTTATTTATTTATTTATTTATTTATATTTATTTATTTATTTATCTATTTATTTTTACCAGCAGTACACCACCCTAGATATTTTCTAATTTACAATAGGCCTTCGGCGAATTTATCATCGACCGAGGGGATCATTAACACAAACGTAACGATATTGTTCGTTGTTAATCTACTATATTTGTGTAACTGTTCCATGCTCTAGAGTCTACAGTGATCGTTTGTAATTTACCTGTGTCTTGTTCGACAATTTACTTGTCTGTTCTGTCGTTATTATATATCGATTTTGCCTGTGATATGTTTTGAGAGAGCCTTAAAGATTATCATCTTAACATGTCCCATTGTCTTGTTGTACATCCTCTCTCAATGTTCCGGAATAGATGGTCAGATTTTAGCCGTCCTCTATATACTGTGGTCAGTCTAGAGTGTCCGGAATAGATGGTCAGATTTTAGCCGTCCCCTATATACTGTGGTCAGTCTGGAGTGACCGGAATAGATGGTCAGATTTTAGCCGTCCCCTATATACTGTGGTCAGTCTGAAGTGTCCGGAATAGATGGTCAGATTTTAGCCGTCCCCTATGTGGTCAGTCTGTGTGTACCGTTATATGACCATAGCAGACTCCTTGTCACCAGTGGCTAACATTTCGTTTGAAATTCTCATTACAGAAAACCTATCTTATGTTTACAGAGGAAGTTAAAAGGCAGTTAAAAGGCATGTTTGTTTTCTTAAAAGTCTGAATGGTCAGATTAAGACAGTAATGTTGGTAAGAGGTTAGGTGTATTTTCTGAGAGGGATAGAGCTACCTGTTCTAGCCGATAATACGTGTGTGAGGGGATTAGCTGGTATATATTGGTACACTCAAGGTCTACATAGTAGCTATACATGTACAGTTCTTAGTTAATTCGGGTATAAATACGGTATGTCGTTTAAGCAAACATTTATATTAAAGCAATCCACAAACATTTTTATACCCTTACACACAGACACTTACTATCGGCTGTTTTATATTGACCGACCATTTGTCCAGTTCACAAACATCTCCATTTTACATGTTCCGTTCGTATGCTTCCATAGGCTTCATTATAAAGATCATCTTAACGTACCCATGTCCCTGAATGACGATCTAGTTATGTGTTGTAATGTCATGTGTATGTAATGTAAATATCTACATAAAACACGTTCGACTGTGTTACATAAAACAGTGAGTTGCTGTACGTTTGTTAATTGTAGAATATCATTCTGTTTGTGGCTTCAATAGCCGACCCAGTAATCGTCCGATTTATGTGTTGTTCAATTCTGTCTTTTGTACTGAACTTCTCAGGCAAGTTTTTAACAAAAGAAGCAAACAAGTATTTCATAAACTGTCCAAATGAAAGGAGCAAAACTGGTTTTCTATCGACGAAATGAAATACTGTTAGTTGATCTGGTTATGGCAGGGACTTAATGAGTAAACATTATATATATAGTACAGTTATGTCTTGTTCTCTTCTACCGGATAAACAATGTACGAGGTATCCATATACATACATATTCAAAAGTTAATCTAAACATTTGTATGTGGTAATTTCCCAGTGTTTTATTGGAAGTGGTAATTTCCCAGCGTTTTATTGGAAGTGGTAATTTCCCAGTGTTTTATTGGAAGTGGTAATTTCCCAGTGTTTTATTGGAAGTGGTAATTTCCCAGCGTTTTATTGGAAGTGGTAATTTCCCAGTGTTTTATTGGAAGTGGTAATTTCCCAGTGTTTTAGTTTAAACACTATTTTTATCAACATTCAAGTACACACATCACAATACAAATCATCTATACATAGGATTGGAAAACAAGCTACATGTAAAAGCGTATACTGATTCCTTTCCTAAAGAACGATTACGGCGTTAAATCGTGGACATTTACACACAAAAATGAGATGGACAAATTAACTTCTCAACAAAATGCTTCAGTTGATTACGTATTTGATACTTTCAACTCTGGAAACAAAACTAAAGATGCTGACATTATTAAAACGTTTACTGTTGCAAATAAACTTCTGCACAGAAATGAATATGTTCTTTTGTTCTGATCTTTCGGGGTTTGTTATTCGTAGTGATTTTCCGCTTGTGTAGAAGCGTTGTAAGTAACTTGTACATTGTTTACTTCCATTGTTATATACATTTATTTATTTGTAATTCGTTGACATTGTATTTTAGATTTGTCTACTTTAATGTATAGTTTTGTGGTGATAAGTAATAGATCTACCAGTAAGTATAGTAAGCCATCCCCAACAGACCCGGACTGGCCTTGTTCTGTATGTGTACCGGTCTATTCATTACCCTGACTGTGACAGCCCAACTATAAGTCGGATCTATATATGACTGGATGTAGAAGTTTCTCACTATTAAAGGAATATATTATACTGATATAAATGAACATTTTCGCCTACCATTATCAGTAGAGTTTCTATGTGGTAATGTTTTCTGACATCTGATCAGTCACCCAGGGCCATACAGGGGTTTTCCTTTCTCCTTATGTATATCTACCTAACTTTTCTTTGTATTAAAGATATATAGCGCGACGTTTATTCTGTCGGAATTTATATCAAAGAAATAAAGTAAGATAGATTGTACTGACAAAAATCAATTTAAAACTCACTGATTGGAATATATATAATATAATGCTGAAATACATTGACGGATTGGTGATATAATTACACGGAGTACACCAAAGATCTCACACATCTCAGATATGTGGTGATATAATTACACGGAGTATACCAAAGATCTCACACATCTCAGATATGTGGTGATATAATTACACGGAGTACACCAAAGATCCCACACATCTCAGATATGTGGTGATATAATTACACGGAATACACCAAAGATCTCACACATCTCAGATATGTGGTGATATAATTACACGGAATACACCAAAGATCTCACACATCTCAGATATGTGGTGATATAATTACACGGAATACACCAAAGATCTCACACATCCCAGATATGTGGTGATATAATTACACGGAATACACCAAAGATCTCACACATCTCAGATATGTGGTGATATAATTACACGGAGTACAGTAAAGACCCCACACATCTCAGATATGTGGTGATATAATTACACGGAGTACAACATAGATCCCACACATCTCAGATATGTGGTGATATAATAACACGGAGTATACCAAAGATCCCACACATCTCAGATATGTGGTGATATAATTACACGGAGTACAACATAGATCCCACACATCTCAGATATGTGGTGATATAATAACACGGAGTACACCAAAGATCCCACACATCCCAGATATGTGGTGATATAATTACACGGAGTACAGTAAAGACCCCACACATCTCAGATATGTGGTGATATAATTACACGGAGTACAGAATATATCTCACACATCTCAGATATGTGGTGATATAATAACACGGAGTACACCAAAGACTCTCACGCATCTCAGATATGTGGTGATATAATTACACGGAGTACACCAAAGATCCCACACATCTCAGATATGTGGTGATATAATTACACGGAGTACAGAATATATCTCACACATCTCAGATATGTGGTGATATAATTACACGGAGTACACCAAAGATCCCACACATCTCAGATATGTGGTGATATAATTACACGGAGTACAGAATATATCCCACGCATCTCAGATATGTGGTGATATAATTACACGGAGTACACCAAAGATCCCACACATCTCAGATATGTGGTGATATAATTACACGGAGTACAGAATATATCCCACACATCTCAGATATGTGGTGATATAATTACACGGAATACATCAAAGATCCAACACATCTCAGATATATGGTGATATAATTACACGGAATACACCAAAGATCCCACACATCTCAGATATGTGGTGATATAATTACACGGAGTACACCAAAGATCCCACACATCTCAGATATGTGGTGATATAATTACACGGAATACAACAAAGATCCCACACATCTCAGATATGTGGTGATATATTTACACGGAGTACACCAAAGATCCCACACATCTCAGATATGTGGTGATATAATTACACGGAATACACCAAAGATCTCACGTATCTCAGATATGTGGTGATATAATTACACGGAGTACACAAAAGATCCCACACATCTCAGATATGTGGTGATATAATTACACGGAGTACACCAAAGATCCCACACATCTCAGATATGTGGTGATATAATTACACGGAATACAACAAAGATCCCACACATCTCAGATATGTGGTGATATAATTACACGGAGTACACCAAAGATCCCACACATCTCAGATATGTGGTGATATAATTACACGGAGTACACCAAAGATCCCACACATCTCAGATATGTGGTGATATAATTACACGGAATACACCAAAGATCCCACACATCTCAGATATGTGGTGATATAATTACACGGAGTACACCAAAGATCCCACACATCTCAGATATGTGGTGATATAATTACACGGAGTACACCAAAGATCCAACACATCTCAGATATGTGGTGATATAATTACACGGAATACAACAAAGATCCAACACATCTCAGATATGTGGTGATATAATTACACGGAATACACCAAAGATCCCACACATCTCAGATATGTGGTGATATAATTACACGGAGTACACCAAAGATCCCACACATCTCAGATATGTGGTGATATAATTACACGGAGTACACCAAAGATCCAACACATCTCAGATATGTGGTGATATAATTACACGGAGTACACCAAAGGCTCTCACGCATCTCAGATATGTGGTGATATAATTACACGGAGTACACCAAAGACTCTCACGCATCTCAGATATGTGGTGATATAATAACACGGAGTACACCAAAGACTCTCACGCATCTCAGATATGTGGTGATATAATAACACGGAGTACACCAAAGATCCCACACATCTCAGATATGTGGTGATATAATTACACGGAGTACACCAAAGATCTCACACATCTCAGATATGTGGTGATATAATTACACGGAGTACACCAAAGATCCAACACATCTCAGATTATATACACTTAAAATGTTAATACAGATTAAGAAAATATCGTGTATTAACTTAGCTTAGATTAACGGACACCGACGTGTACGGAATGTTTGTGGTATAAAAGCCTTGTAGAATTCTGTCAGGCGTGCTATATTATTCTATAAGTAACAAATTTGTGTTTTATCTTACTATCAAACCAAACACAGTTCAATGTCGCTTGTGACGTACTTATGATACCTTCCTAATTAATAAAAAAAAAACTTTTTATGCATCAAAATTTCTTATGACAACTTTTGAAGCTTCCTAAACATCACAATGTCTTCTGATAACTCCTAAAATTTCATAAAATGCGTTTTGTTACATTAATATAAATCGGCACTGGTTTGTATGTCATTTGTTCTTTATGACACTTATACTAAATTAGTAATCTTAGGAATATTATCTAGATATGTCGGAGTTAGTTATAAACAGAATATTATCTAGATATGTCGGAGTCTCGTTACCTAGATAGTTATAAACAGAATATTGTCTAGATATGTCGAGAGTCTCGATACATAGATAGTTATAAACAGAATATTATCTAGATATGTCGGAGTTAGTTATAAACAGAATATTGTCTAGATATGTCGGAGTCTCGTTACCTAGATAGTTATAAACAGAATATTATCTAGATATGTCGGAGTTAGTTATAAACAGAATATTGTCTAGATATGTCGGAGTCTCGATACATGGATAGTTATAAACAGAGTTTGTTGTTAATTTGAAAGATACCAATCATGTACCCGAGATTTAGTGAATGTGTTATGCTTCCTTTACGGGGACCAGAAGGAAGCGTGTTTCTAACCACAAAATGAAGGCAATGACTCGGAGATTGATCACCAGTGAATTATAAATTGGGACAGACATGCTATTTCGTCGTGGCTTTACAAGTCCGGATAAAGATTTAAACGGTATTCCGTTTCTGGGTGAATGTCGATAACACACACTGTTATAAAGTTTTTGTCATAACTAAATCACGTCAGTTCACCAGGCACGTTTGCATACTATTTGTTGTTAATGACACTAAGAATATGTCATGACATTTGTATCACCTACACGTACGTGTAATGTACGAGGGAGGGTTGATAAGTTGGGAGCCTCGTATTGGAGGAGGTACTCAAGGATGTTCTTTTTAAAGTCCTACTATTATCTGACTATATAGGGCCGTGTACCCAAGGACTGGTCTCATTTTGTTAGTTTGTATCGACGAGGGTAGCACTACAAAGGAAACAAGACAAGCGACTTTTGCAAAATGGACAAAATCGGTGATAGAGCAGTGGTCCAATATTTGCATAAAATGGTTTAACACTAAAGAATATCCATAATGATATGGTAGCAACACTAGGGAATGATGCATCTTCATATGCTTCAGTAAAAAGGTGGGTGGTGGAATTTAAGCGCGCCGACAGAGTCTTGAGGATGACCCCGGTCTTGGAAGGCATGTACATGTTGCAACCCCAGAAATGGTCAATAAATTCCATGATATTGCTATGACTGACAGACGAGTCACAGAAAGATATATAGCCAGTAGAGTTGGTATTTCACAGGAAAAAGTACATTCCATTAGCTTTCGGCCCGATGGGTACCAAGACTTCTGACAGTTGATTAGAAGCACACCAGGCGCACATTATTGCGTGCTAATCTTAAACTTTTTTAAGAAGATCCTGCCAACTTTCTACAGAGACTTGTCACTATTTTCCAATAGGGACAAACAATCAATGACACATAATATGCTTCACTTCTGAGGAAAATACTTACCATAAGCGCGATTCCTGACCTATAACACACCAAATAACAATTGTTTAGTCAACACGTTATAATGCTCCAAACCTTTATTATCCAGTATTTAGGATTGATTTTAGCTATGATCTACCATTATCGAGTTTTCCTCTCCAAATCACTAGCATGTAGACCTGTCTCGTTTGTAATGTTATACATACATTTAGAAAGTCAATACTTTTCAATCTGTGAGTTATTTAACTTTCCAGTTAATTAAACATGTGTTAATGTCCAGTATGTCCGTAATCTATTACAATACCGTTGTTAATTGTCACTAAACACACACTTAAACACCACACTTCCGGAGTATCTTATCTCTCGTGTAGCCAGGGTATACCAACGTATTACATACAAACCGGACCACGAGGAGAGGCTGGATGTTATTAGTATACCAACGTATTACATACAAACCGGACCTGGGTATCTGTCGAAGTAGAATGGTGTCTGTTGATGTTTTAGAAATGGCGCCACTAGACCGTGTTCTGAACCTGACCATTGTCTGGCTGTGACGTTTCACCTTGCAGTTCGCGGTGTTACATATGTAGTCCGAATTTGGTATCGATGATTGAGAGTTGGTGGTTTCATATTGAATGCTTAGTTCAAACGGCAAACTGTTAATGATCTGAATCAGTGCACGTGTTCTTCTAATTGTTTCCATTGTTTCTTTTGTATTGTTTACTATTGTTTACTATATGTGTATGTGATCAGTTAATCTAATTTTGGTGTCCAGTTTTTCGAGATGCTTTTCTTTGTTAACGTTTTTTTTTCAATGCGACATTCGAGATAACTAAGTCGTTATAACGATATACCAACACGTTATAACGATATAACTAAGTCGTTATAACGATATACCAACACGTTATAACGAGATAATATATCGTTATACGATATACGATATAATATATTTAACTCGTTATATCGATAGTTGTATATCGTTATAATGAGTTAGTATATCGTTATTACGAGTTTGTATATCGTTATAATAAGTTAGTATATCGTTATTACCAGTTAGTATATCGTTATTACCAGTTAGTATATCGTTATTACCAGTTAGTATATCGTTATTACCAGTTAGTATATCGTTATTACCAATTAGTATATCGTTATTACCAGTTTGTATATCGTTATAATAAGTTAGTATATCGTTATTACCAGTTAGTATATCGTTATTACCAGTTAGTATATCGTTATTACCAGTTAGTATATCGTTAGTATATCGTTATTACCAGTTAGTATATCGTTATTACCAGTTAGTATATCTAAGTCCAAAAAGCTATACATCTACGTGTAATAATGCAGCGCAATGGTAACCCTTGTGAGTACGTCTTTCACTTCTTCATAAAATGTCGTCTTTTTAAAAATACATGTTAAAGGACTACTCCTATACTGTAACATTGTCATTAATGTCCATTTGACAGTGTAATCCTAATACCCCCCCTTCACTACCGTGTCTATTTGTAAATACTATTAGATATACTCCCTACATTACCACAAGTAAATAGGGTACCGTTATCTGGTGATCTCTATTTAACCATTCATGTTTTACCAGAGCTGTTTGGTGGTAATTACCCGGCTAACAGATTGTATGTTTCTAATTGTCATGTTTTAGAGATGAAATATATTGGTATAGATAGAAATCGGTTTCCATGCTTGTCATTCGTTCTGTACTTTTGGTTGTTATTGATACCCCAGATTGTCACCACGTACAGAGCGCGACAAGGCCTTATCTGATCAGCCATACAACTATCTCACATATAGAGTAAACTCATACCTACCCTGTATATATACCATAAATAAATAATGGGAAACAGCGACTGAGCGGCAACGTCAGAGGTAATGTTCAATAAACTTGATTATGTGTAACAAGTAATGTTCATTAAACTTGATATTTTGTAACAAGTAATGTTCATTAAAGTTGATATTTTGTAACAAGTAATGTTCAATAAACTTGATTATGTGTTACAAGTAATGTTCATTAAACTTGATATTTTGTAACAAGTTATGTTCAATAAACTTGATTATGTGTTACAAGTAATGTTCATTAAACTTGATATTTTGTAAAAAGTAATGTTCATTAAACTTGATATTTTGTAACAAGTAATGTTCCTTAAACTTGATATTTTGTTACAAGTAATGTTCATTATACTTGATATTTTGTAACAAGTAATGTTCATTAAACTTGATATTTTGTAACAAGTAATGTTCATTAAACTTGATATTTTGTAACAAGTAATGTTCATTAAACTTGATATTTTGTAACAAGTAATGCTCATTAAACTTGATATTTTGTAACAAGTAATGTTCATTATACTTGATATTTTGTAACAAGTAATGTTCATTAAACTTGATATTTTGTAACAAGTAATGTTCATTATACTGGATACTTAGGCAACTGCTATGACCTGAAAAGCAACTTTCAATTTGTTTATAATTTAATATTTCAAATAACCGAACTTTCAATGTATATTAAAATACGTTGTTTCATTATCAACTTCTCGAAATCCATTGATAAACAATTCGAACAGGACGTTTGAACCAATTCACAATCACTTACACATAGACAGTGATAGCCATATGGTATCAATTGCACATTCTCAATTCAATTTCTTTATTAACTGTGGGCTATATTGCCCATTGGTACATATTGTATACACAATCTTAATATACGTGAACAACAGCAATACAAAATACAAAGTGGAGAACGAATTAAGAATCTGTACATATAGCCTGGATCTTATTGGCTTCGAAAATAAATTTGCATGGTATGATTTAATTCACCGACATAAGTTACACTCAATAAGTTATATATAACAGTCTATACAAATACTTATGTGTATCAAGTTAAAATACATTGAACAAACGAAAAGAAACACATGAACAAATTAAAGGCATGCGGCTCGAATCGTATTAGCTTCGAAAATAAATTTGCCTTAACGAGTTAACTCTTTGATATTATTTACACACAATAACTGCATTAATTTAAACATTGAAGGTTTTTGACAGTAATATCTTCTAATCAGACGACGTCTTAAGTTGTTATACATGCTACATTTCAATATAAAATAATTCACTAGCACTGGTGAGGGACTATGGCCTGTGACATTAAACCCATAGGCCCTGGTGTGGGACTATGACCCGTGACAGTAAACCGATAGACCCTGGTGTGGGACTATGGCCCGTGACAGTAACCCCATAGGCCCTGGTGAGGGACTATGACTCGTGACAGTAACCCCATAGGCCCTGGTGAGGGACTATGACCCGTGACAGTAACCCCATAGGCCCTGGTGAGGGACTATGACCCGTGACAGTAACCCCATAGGCCCTGGTGAGGGACTATGACCCGTGACAGTAAACCCATAGGCCCTGGTGTGGGACTATGGCCCGTGACAGTAACCCCATAGGCCCTGGTGAGGGACTATGACCCGTGACAGTAACCCCATAGGCCCTGGTGTGGGACTATGGCCCGTGACAGTAACCCCATAGGCCCTGGTGTGGGACTATGGCCCGTGACAGTAACCCCATAGGCCCTGGTGAGGGACTATGGCCCGTGACAGTAACCCCATAGGCCCTGGTGAGGGACTATGGCCCGTGACAGTAAACCCCATAGGCCCTGGTGAGGGACTATGACCCGTGACAGTAACCCCATAGGACCTGGTGTGGGACTATGACTCCTGACAGTAAACCTATAGGCCCTGGTGTGGGACTATGACCCGTGACAGTAAACCTATAGGCCCTGGTGTGGGACTATGACCCGTGACAGTAAACCTATAGGCCCTGGTGAGGGACTATGACCCGTGACAGTAAACCTATAGGCCCTGGTGAGGGACTATGACTCCTGACAGTAAACCTATAGGCCCTGGTGAGGGACTATGACTCCTGACAGTAAACCTATAGGCCCTGGTGAGGGACTATGACCCGTGACAGTAAACCCATAGGCCCTGGTGAGGGACTATGGCCCGTGACAGTAAACCTATAGGCCCTGGTGAGGGACTATGGCCCGTGACAGTAACCCCATAGGCCCTGGTGAGGGACTATGACTCCTGACAGTAAACCTATAGGCCCTGGTGTGGGACTATGACCCGTGACAGTAAACCTATAGGCCCTGGTGTGGGACTATGACCCGTGACAGTAAACCTATAGGCCCTGGTGAGGGACTATGACCCGTGACAGTAAACCTATAGGCCCTGGTGAGGGACTATGACTCCTGACAGTAAACCTATAGGCCCTGGTGAGGGACTATGACTCCTGACAGTAAACCTATAGGCCCTGGTGAGGGACTATGACTCCTGACAGTAAACCTATAGGCCCTGGTGAGGGACTATGACCCGTGACAGTAAACCTATAGGCCCTGGTGAGGGACTATGACCCGTGACAGTAACCCCATAGGCCCTGGTGAGGGACTATGACTCCTGACAGTAAACTTATAGGCCCTGGTGTGGGACTATGACCCGTGACAGTAAACCTATAGGCCCTGGTGTGGGACTATGACCCGTGACAGTAAACCTATAGGCCCTGGTGAGGGACTATGACCCGTGACAGTAAACCTATAGGCCCTGGTGAGGGACTATGACTCCTGACAGTAAACCTATAGGTCCTGGTGAGGGACTATGACCCGTGACAGTAAACCTATAGGCCCTGGTGAGGGACTATGACCCGTGACAGTAACCCCATAGACCCTGGTGAGGGACTATGACCCGTGACAGTAAACCTATAGGCCCTGGTGAGGGACTATGACCCGTGACAGTAAACCTATAGGCCCTGGTGAGGGACTATGACCCGTGACAGTAACCCCATAGGCCCTGGTGAGGGACTATGACTCCTGACAGTAAACTTATAGGCCCTGGTGTGGGACTATGACCCGTGACAGTAAACCTATAGGCCCTGGTGTGGGACTATGACCCGTGACAGTAAACCTATAGGCCCTGGTGAGGGACTATGACCCGTGACAGTAAACCTATAGGCCCTGGTGAGGGACTATGACTCCTGACAGTAAACCTATAGGCCCTGGTGAGGGACTATGACTCCTGACAGTAAACCTATAGGCCCTGGTGAGGGACTATGACCCGTGACAGTAACCCCATAGGCCCTGGTGAGGGACTATGACCCGTGACAGTTAACCTATAGGCCCTGGTGTGGGACTATGACCCGTGACAGTAAACCCATAGGCCCTGGTGAGGGACTATGGCCCGTGACAGTAAACCTATAGGCCCTGGTGTGGGACTATGACCCGTGACAGTTAACCTATAGGCCCTGGTGTGGGACTATGACCCGTGACAGTAAACCTATAGGCCCTGGTGAGGGACTATGACCCGTGACAGTAAACCTATAGGCCCTGGTGTGGGACTATGACCCGTGACAGTAAACCTATAGGCCCTGGTGAGGGACTATGACCCGTGACAGTAAACCTATAGGCCCTGGTGAGGGACTATGACCCGTGACAGTAAACCTATAGGCCCTGGTGTGGGACTATGACCCGTGACAGTAAACCTATAGGCCCTGGTGAGGGACTATGACCCGTGACAGTAAACCTATAGGCCCTGGTGAGGGACTATGACCCGTGACAGTAACCCTATAGGCCCTGGTGAGGGACTATGACCCATGACAGTAACCCCATAGGCCCTGGTGAGGGACTATGACCCGTGACACTACTCGTGTAACAATACACTAATACTGTGAGGCCCTGGTCGTATATATTATATAACAATGTAGTGCTAAGTCCAACGTCCCATTAGAGTTAAAACATTAAAATTTAAATGTCGACACATTTTAATGTAGATATTCACTTAACAGCATGTTACAAATACAACTCCCAGACATCGCGGAACAGAACGTGCTATTAGATCAACGTTTCCGTGTGGCACGTGGTTTCTTAAGTGCCGTATTATTCAATACAAACAGACGGAGTTTCGGCCAGCGGCCGTAGAAATATAATCATCTACTACTACATTTAATTGTATATCTACATAACAGACCTACAATCTAGAGGTACTATACTATATCTACATAACAGACCTACAATCTAGAGGTACTACTATATCTATATAACAGACCTACAATCTAGAGGTACTATAGTATATCTACATAACAGACCTACAATCTAGAGGTACTATACTATATCTACATAACAGACCTACAATCTAGAGGTACTATACTATATCTACATAACAGACCTACAATCTAGAGGTACTACTATATCTATATAACAGACCTACAATGTAGAGGTACTATACTATATCTATATAACAGACCTACAATCTAGAGGTACTATACTATATCTATATAACAGACCTACAATCTAGAGGTACTATACTATATCTACATAACAGACCTACAATCGTGAGGTACTACTATATCTATATAACAGACCTACAATCTAGAGGTACTACTAAATCTATATAACAGACCTACAATGTAGAGGTACTATACTATATCTATATAACAGACCTACAATCTAGAGGTACTATACTATATCTATATAACAGACCTACAATCTAGAGGTACTATACTATATCTATATAACAGACCTACAATCTAGAGGTACTACTATATCTATATAACAGACCTACAATGTAGAGGTACTATACTATATCTATATAACAGACCTACAATCTAGAGGTACTATACTATATCTATATAACAGACCTACAATCTAAAGGTACTATACTATATCTATATAACAGACCTACAATCTAGAGGTACTATACTATATCTATATAACAGACCTACAATCTAGAGGTACTATACTATATCTATATAACAGACCTACAATCTAGAGGTACTACTATATCTATATAACAGACCTACAATGTAGAGGTACTATACTATATCTATATAACAGACCTACAATCTAGAGGTACTATACTATATCTATATAACAGACCTACAATCTAAAGGTACTATACTATATCTATATAACAGACCTACAATCTAGAGGTACTATACTATATCTACATAACAGACCTACAATCGTGAGGTACTATACTATATATATATAATAGGCCTACAATCTAGAGGTACTATACTATATCTACATAACAGACCTACAATCTAGAGGTACTACTATATCTACATAACAGACCTACAATCTAGAGGTACTATACTATATCTATATAACAGACCTACAATCTAGAGGTACTATACTATATCTATATAACAGACCTACAATCTAGAGGTACTATACTATATCTACATAACAGACCTACAATCTAGAGGTACTATACTATATCTACATAACAGACCTACAATCTAGAGGTACTATACTATATCTATATAACAGACCTACAATCTAGAGGTACTATACTATATATATATAATAGGCCTACAATCTAGAGGTACTATACTATATCTACATAACAGACCTACAATGTAGAGGTACTATACTATATCTACATAACAGACCTACAATCTAGAGGTACTATACTATATCTATATAACAGACCTACAATCGTGAGGTACTATACTATATCTATATAACAGACCTACAATGTAGAGGTACTATACTATATCTATATAACAGACCTACAATGTAGAGGTACTATACTATATCTATATAACAGACCTACAATGTAGAGGTACTATACTATATCTATATAACAGACCTACAATCTAGAGGTACTATACTATATCTATATAACAGACCTACAATGTAGAGGTACTATACTATATCTACATAACAGACCTACAATCTAGAGGTACTATACTATATCTATATAACAGACCTACAATGTAGAGGTACTATACTATGTCTATATAACAGACCTACAATCTAGAGGTACTATACTATATCTATATAACAGACCTACAATCTAGAGGTACTATAGTATATCTATATAACAGACCTACAATGTAGAGGTACTATACTATATCTATATAACAGACCTACAATCTAGAGGTGCTATACTATATCTACATAACAGACCTACAATCTAGAGGTACTATACTATATCTATATAACAGACCTACAATCTAGAGGTACTATACTATATATATATAATAGGCCTACAATCTAGAGGTACTATACTATATCTACATAACAGACCTACAATCTAGAGGTACTATACTATATCTACATAACAGACCTACAATCTAGAGGTACTATACTATATCTACATAACAGACCTACAATCTAGAGGTACTATACTATATCTACATAACAGACCTACAATCTAGAGGTACTATACTATATCTATATAACAGACCTACAATCTAGAGGTACTATACTATATATATATAATAGGCCTACAATCTAGAGGTACTATACTATATCTACATAACAGACCTACAATGTAGAGGTACTATACTATATCTACATAACAGACCTACAATCTAGAGGTACTATACTATATCTATATAACAGACCTACAATCGTGAGGTACTATACTATATCTATATAACAGACCTACAATGTAGAGGTACTATACTATATCTATATAACAGACCTACAATGTAGAGGTACTATACTATATCTATATAACAGACCTACAATGTAGAGGTACTATACTATATCTATATAACAGACCTACAATCTAGAGGTACTATACTATATCTATATAACAGACCTACAATGTAGAGGTACTATACTATATCTACATAACAGACCTACAATCTAGAGGTACTATACTATATCTATATAACAGACCTACAATGTAGAGGTACTATACTATATCTATATAACAGACCTACAATCTAGAGGTACTATACTATATCTATATAACAGACCTACAATCTAGAGGTACTATAGTATATCTATATAACAGACCTACAATGTAGAGGTACTATACTATATCTATATAACAGACCTACAATCTAGAGGTACTATACTATATCTACATGACAGACCTACAATCTAGAGGTACTATACTATATCTATATAACAGACCTACAATCTAGAGGTACTATACTATATATATATAATAGGCCTACAATCTAGAGGTACTATACTATATCTACATAACAGACCTACAATGTAGAGGTACTATACTATATCTACATAACAGACCTACAATCTAGAGGTACTATACTATATCTATATAACAGACCTACAATCGTGAGGTACTATACTATATCTACATAACAGACCTACAATCTAGAGGTACTATACTATATCTATATAACAGACCTACAATCTAGAGGTACTATACTATATCTATATAATAGGCCTACAATCTAGAGGTACTATACTATATCTACATAACAGACCTACAATGTAGAGGTACTATACCATATCTACATAACAGACCTACAATGTAGAGGTACTATACTATATCTACATAACAGACCTACAATCTAGAGGTACTATACTATATCTATATAACAGACCTACAATCGTGAGGTACTATACTATATCTACATAACAGACCTACAATCTAGAGGTACTATACTATATCTATATAACAGACCTACAATCTAGAGGTACTATACTATATATATATAATAGGCCTACAATCTAGAGGTACTATACTATATCTACATAACAGACCTACAATGTAGAGGTACTATACCATATCTACATAACAGACCTACAATGTAGAGGTACTATACTATATCTACATAACAGACCTACAATCTAGAGGTACTATACTATATCTATATAACAGACCTACAATCGTGAGGTACTACTATGTCTATATATAAACAGGTGTTGACCTGCGGAGTACTAGTATATATCTTCCCTATAGGTTTAATTGATAGACAAAATAGCCAAACATACCAAAACACCTGTCACGATGTATGGGTTATCTATGTTATACATAGGAATTACTTCTGTCGCAACAATTACAATGACAATGACAATGACAAGATTTCATTCTCATAGCCATATAAATTACAGATAATTATACACATACAAAATTGTACAGGACATATTATATAATACATGGATACATTTGTTAAGCATGATTCACAAAAGATGAACTTTCCAAACAACTTTCTTCTTCTTAATGCCTCTCATTTGGCCTTTAGTTGAGCATCCGTCCCTGTGAGGAAGGTTTTTTGTTCAGTCCCCTAGTCGAGAGTAGTTGCTATTCTAGCTTAATGTGTGATATCCTGCTGACAGCCTTTGGCAGTATAGAGATCATTTCCGTGTTTACCTCAACCTCCAAAACCAAACATCCATCACACCCTGTACCTCGCGCACAGAGTAAGCTGTCATTAATTAACCATAGCTGTTGAAAAAAACAGCAGAAAATAGTCTAACTTAGAATAGATAAAACAATGGCATATTGTTAACAAAAATCTAGATTTGCATATAGATATTTAACAAAGTACAAGGTGAATAGGACCATGTGTTCGGGAAGGTTAAACGTCTTCTGCTTCATCAACGGCACCAGCTATACAACTCTGTCAAAGTAGGGTTGATAGTCTGTTGGTACAACTCTCTGTCAAAGTAGGGTTGATAGTCTGTTGGTACAACTCTGTCAAAGTAGGGTTAATAGTCTGTTGGTACAACTCTGTCAAAGTAGGGTTAATAGTCTGTTGGTACAACTCTGTCACAGTAGGGTTAATAGTCTGTTGGTACAACTCTGTCAAAGTAGGGTTAACGGTCTGTTGGTACAGCTCTATCAAAGTAGGGTTAATGGTCTGTTGGTACAACTCTGTCAAAGTAGGGTTAATAGTCTGTTGGTACAACTCTCGGTCAAAGTAGGGTTAATGATCTGTTGGTACAACTCTGTCAAAGTAGGGTTAATAGTCTGTTGGTACTACTCTGTCAAATTAGGGTTAATGGTCTGTTGGTACAACTCTGTCAAAGTAGGGTTAATGGTCTGTTGGTACAACTCTCTGTCACAGTAGGGTTAATAGTCTGTTGGTACAACTCTGTCAAAGTAGGGTTAACGGTCTGTGTGTACAACTCTGTCAAAGTAGGGTTAACAGTCTGTTGGTACAACTCTGTCACAGTAGGGTTAATGGTCTGTTGGTACAACTCTGTCAAAGTAGGGTTAATAGTCTGTTGGTACAACTCTGTCAAAGTAGGGTTAATAGTCTGTTGGTACAACTCTGTCAAAGTAGGGTTAATAGTCTGTTGGTACAACTCTGTCAAAGTAGGGTTAATGGTCTGTTGGTACAACTCTGTCAAAGTAGGGTTAATAGTCTGTTGGTACAACTCTGTCAAAGTAGGGTTAATAGTCTGTTGGTACAACTCTGTCAAAGTAGGGTTAACGGTCTGTTGGTACAACTCTCTGTCACAGTAGGGTTAACGGTCTGTTGGTACAACTCTGTCAAAGTAGGGTTAATGGTCTGTTGGTACAACTCTGTCAAAGTAGGGTTAATGGTCTGTTGGTACAACTCTGTCAAAGTAGGGTTAATAGTCTGTTGGTACAACTCTGTCAAAGTAGGATTAATAGTCTGTTGGTACAACTCTGTCAAAGTAGGGTTAATGGTCTGTTGGTACAACTCTGTCAAAGTAGGGTTAATGATCTGTTGGTACAACTCTGTCAAAGTAGGGTTAACGGTCTGTTGGTACAACTCTGTCACAGTAGGGTTAATGGTCTGTTGGTACAACTCTCGGTCAAAGTAGGGTTAATGATCTGTTGGTACAACTCTGTCAAAGTAGGGTTAACGGTCTGTTGGTACAACTCTGTCAAAGTAGGGTTAATGGTCTGTTGGTACAACTCTGTCAAAGTAGGGTTAATAGTCTGTTGGTACAACTCTGTCAAAGTAGGATTAATAGTCTGTTGGTACAACTCTGTCAAAGTAGGGTTAATGGTCTGTTGGTACAACTCTGTCAAAGTAGGGTTAACGGTCTGTTGGTACAACTCTGTCACAGTAGGGTTAATGGTCTGTTGGTACAACTCTCGGTCAAAGTAGGGTTAATGACCTGTTGGTACAACTCTGTCAAAGTAGGGTTAATAGTCTGTTGGTACAACTCTGTCAAAGTAGGGTTAATAGTCTGTTGGTACAACTCTGTCAAAGTAGGGTTAATGGTCTGTTGGTACAACTCTGTCAAAGTAGGGTTAATGATCTGTTGGTACAACTCTGTCACAGTAGGGTTAATAGTCTGTTGGTACAACTCTGTCAAAGTAGGGTTAATGGTCTGTTGGTACAACTCTGTCAAAGTTGGGTTAATGGTCTGTTGGTACAACTCTGTCAAAGTAGGGTTAATGGTCTGTTGGTACAACTCTGTCAAAGTAGGGTTAATAGTCTGTTGGTACAACTCTCGGTCAAAGTAGGGTTAATGATCTGTTGGTACAACTCTGTCAAAGTAGGGTTAACGGTCTGTTGGTACAACTCTCTGTCACAGTAGGGTTAATAGTCTGTTGGTACAACTCTGTCAAAGTAGGGTTAACGGTCTGTGGGTACAACTCTGTCAAAGTAGGGTTAACGGTCTGTTGGTACAACTCTGTCACAGTAGGGTTAATGGTCTGTTGGTACAACTCTGTCAAAGTAGGGTTAATAGTCTGTTGGTACAACTCTGTCAAAGTAGGGTTAATAGTCTGTTGGTACAACTCTGTCAAAGTAGGATTAATGGTCTGTTGGTACAACTCTGTCAAAATAGGGTTAATGGTCTGTTGGTACAACTCTGTCAAAGTAGGGTTAATGGTCTGTTGGTACAACTCTCTGGCACAGTAGGGTTAATAGTCTGTTGGTACAACTCTCTGTCAAAGTAGGGTTAATAGTCTGTTGGTACAACTCTGTCACAGTAGGGTTAATGGTCTGTTGGTATAACTCTCTGTCACAGTAGGGTTAATGGTCTGTTGGTACAACTCTCTGGCACAGTAGGGTTAATAGTCTGTTGGTACAACTCTCTGTCAAAGTAGGGTTAATAGTCTGTTGGTACAACTCTGTCAAAGTAGGGTTAATAGTCTGTAGGAAGATATGGTCACTAAGCTCGACACCAGCTATACAACTCTCGGTCAAAGTAGGGTTAAGATATGGCCACTAAATTCGACAAAGAGGTTGGCATCAAAAATTCAATCATTCTCGCAATTTCATATCCGGTTTGTTTAAAAATGAAACTCAGTGATGAACGACGCGTGTGTTGATACTCGGCTATTGTTTGGTTTAGATATCATCATATTGGTAATGAGATGGAATCGTTTGGTGGTGTTTCCTCGCCGAGCAGGGGGCACCGTGTGTATACTTTTGTGGGTATATCCTTCAATCTTATACCTAATCTAATCCAGATCAATCACAGATTATAGATCGATAATTTACCACCGATAATCTCGCTTACGTGATTGTATTTGGGTGTTTGGTGAGACTGTTCTGTAAACTCAACACAGGTACATGTATTTATAACATCACCACGTCAGATTTATAATGGTATGGGGCTGATTAAGTGTTAAATAGGTCGTCCTATTGCGCTAAGAACATTCACGTACGTTTTTCAAGATAGGAATTGATCATTTCATGCTTGTAATTGTATGTTTACAGTTTACGGACAGTTGTGTTTTCTGTTAAATATGTACCGGCCAGTGGGGCTTGTTCCGGCAATATTAGGACCAGTGTCCCTTTCGTTCATATAAGTATATATTTGTCACTGACCACATACCTACTGTACGTACACTGTATTAGCGATACAGTCGTCCGTCTATCACCCCTGTACAGAGGACCTGGCAGTATCAGGATAACGATAAGGACATAAAACAGGACCATTCATCACACCCCGACAGGAAAAACCGCGCACGTGCCTACAAATACGTCTATCTGATTTAACTTTTATTTAAATTCTGCACGAACAATATCAACTTGAGGCTTTCAGCAATACTCAACCATATCTTGCTTAAATGTCGATTTAATATATTGACGTAAATTGGCGATGATTACCGGTGTTTGTGAAGCAGTTTGAGACTATAGACTCGGTAAATAGAGGCCGACCTTGTCTACCCTACCTACCATACACAAGTATACGTCAGGTGTACAAAGATCGGTTAGGTTTATCTTCACTCCTCAAATCTAGTTAAATATCTATCGGGAAATAACGAGTAATCACAGTTTAATTGAATGGTTACGTAAATGTACCCACAACAAACCAAACACTAACTTCTAGCAGAAATTTCCTAATAAGGAGTGTTTGTTGATATGAATCTGACCATACTTAGATAGGCGGACCTTGTTGGTATCAATCTGACAATACTTAGACCGACGGCCCTTGGGATACTTACAGTAATTGTATTATAGTGTAACAAAATATATTTATATATATATATACACTCGGGTAGTGAAACCGACATTGCGTCCCTGGTCACCGCAATGTGACACAGGTAACATGGAGGGGTCGTACTAACGCAGGTGTAAACTTTGGATTATATACCAGCCACTGAATCAGGGCACATCGTACAGACAAATCATGCCGCGTTATTTTCAACAGATACCTCTTGAAGTACCTTTTAAAGGTAAGTCGCCATAATTCCAAAAGTCAAATCAGGCCATTCCATTTGTAAAACCATATGTACTCGGAATCACGGAACGGAAAGTTTTTGAGGTAAAATGTTGATATACCCAGCACATTATCAATTTCAAGCAAAAATAGATTTTGACTTTAATAGAGGGATTACATGAACGTCTTTATTTATGTTACTACAATGATACAGGTCTGAATTATACAGAGATACAGCAAAGCAGGACGTTAAGGCATGACAGCATCACCGAGAAAAAACTACACACTATATCAAATAGGGTTTACATTATAGACAATTATGTTTATTTAAAAACATATCTAAATTATTTACTGCACAATTTCCCTGACAATTGCTCCGCTACTCTTGGTATGGAATGTAAATGTGACATTTGTTTGTTGATCAGATAATCGACCAGGTTTGTGGTTCTGACAACCGATTGGAATGGTTGTGCCAATATTGTGGCAATGTCTTATTTTATAAAGACGTGTTTATGGCCTTTAAATCCAATCAGGGGGGCCAACTGTCTTTACACCACTCTTAGTTACTTAGTGGACTTTTTGTGAGAAATTAACTCGTACAATATGGCCTTCAGCAGGTGCTATCGGTGTAACACTAGCCCGAACCATTGTCAATGCTTCCTGTTGAGGTTTTGACAGTTATTTAAGTGTTCAAGTTTATCGACGTTATGAGTAATAGTTTATTAAGATTATAATATCTCTAATGTATAACTTAAATAACCCTGCAACAGTGTAAAGGGAATACAACTAAAAGTTGTCTATCCTATGTTCAACGTGAGAATGACAGCTGCACCTCATAGTGTCGTAGTAATCACTAAGACGTTCAAGGTCCTACATATTTCACCTTCCCAGACGAGTCACCATGTGTGAAAACTTTGGTTCCCTTCCCTCAAAGATGATTCTTCCCAAACTTGGTCAAAATCAATTCAGCTCTATACGACTAGAAGCAATGGACCCCACTACTCTGGACCCAGGGGAAGCAAGTGATAATTTATGCAACATTTGTGTCCTCCTTCCCTCAAAAGTGCTTCTGGCCAAATTTGGTCAAAATTCATTCCGTCGTCCATGACAAGTAGCGATTTAAGCAAAAGTTGGTCGACGCCGGCTGGACGACAGACGACAAAACGCCGGCTCTCCGTTCCTTTGGACCAGATACAACATCATAGCCACCCCACTGATTAGAAACCTTCATCATTTGTTAAGATGTTGAATTACTCGATAACTAGAAAACATCGTTGTTAATACCTCACTAACAAGCTCGTATTGCTTCCATCAGAGACCTATATAGGTCTCTGCTTCCATTTAACTAGTTAGAAAATGTCATCCTTAATGACCACCTCACTAACTATAGATACAAATGTATAACTTCTCGTATACATCTCTATCAGATAAGTAATCGGTCGGGTTCTGAATCAATTATGTTTAATATACATTTTTAGATGTATATTACAGATCTATGGCAAGCCGTTTGGGTTTTTACCTATTAAATACAGATATCTGTATTCAAAATAAAGATATCATTATTAATATAAAAATTAAAGATATCTTTAATTCAAATAGAGATATCTTTAATTCAAATAGAGATATCTTTAATTTGAATTAGAGATATCTGTATTGCAAAGTAATTGCAGATGTCTCTAATTCAATTAAAGATATCTCTATTTAAAATAGAGATATCTTTAATTGAATTAGAGATATCTGTATTTAAAATGAAGACATCTCTATCTAAACAAAATTAAAGATATCTCTATTTAAAATAGGGATATCTTTAATTCAAATAGAGATATCTCTATTCTAAATAAAAAAATCTTTAATTGGACAAGAATTAAAGATATCTCTATTTAAGATAAAGATATCTCAATTACAATTAAAGATATCTGTAATTCAAATAGAGATATCTGAATTTGAAATAGAGATATCTGTAATTTAAAAGAAGATATATCTATTTTCAGTAGAAATAGAGATATCTGTATTTAAATTAGACATACCTTTATTTAAATAGAGATATCTTTATTTAAATTACAGATATCTCTAATTAAAAAGATATATCTTCATTTTAAATAGAGATATCTTTAATTAAATAGAGATATCTTCATTTCAATAGGTAAAAACCCAAACGGCTTGCCATACAGATCATCACTTTTCATTAATGATTATTATCGCATGGCATATGACTTTACCTGTAGGCAAGTCAAGCATTCACATGGAACCATACAGTGCCTATTTTACACCGGTCGATTTCGGCGGAGTGCAGTATAGCACGGTTGTGGAAATCACCTCCGTGTTCTAAAACCACGTGTTTATTATAGTGCCCCAATGATGCGGGAACCTTATAATGCCGGGTCGGAATATTGGTCAATAAAACTACTGGACCAGACGCTATTGTTGAACGGACACATCCCCAGCCTACACCTGCTTTACGCTCACCGTACATATTTGATGAGGAGCAGTGGTATATATTGATATATACATGTAAATGGGTGCGAACTGACCAAGAGATAAGTGTACCACTCATCAGTCAGCGGTCAATACTGCTTTCTCCACGTGTTAATAATTAAACATTCCTATCTCTGACTGCCTCTTGGTACTCACTGTCCGTGTGTTTTGTCGAAATGCCCGATACACATCACTGGCCCCTCCACAAGGTGCTACATACATAGGAATTACCTTCCGTCCTGAAATTTTGAGTCGTTTGTTGTAAATTCTTATTAAATGAAATCTGACCGCGTTGCGTTCTGTGTAGATAAAGGAACATATCATAGAGTTGTCTCTGACGACATCAAAGGACCTACAAGCTCAAAACCGTCTTTTACAAAAGCGAAATGTAAAACATGTATAATATATACAGTATACTATATATATGTAACCAAACAAATACGGGGGAAATGACGCTATTACAAATACCTGATAATGAGTGAGTTTTGCTAAACTTCACTTCTTTAGATGCCGTGACTAGTAAGGTGATAGCAATAAACCAGACATAGAGATTCACTAAGTCAGATTCATACCCAAGATTCTGCTTCAGACGTTCTGACGACCTTTTTCTAATTGGATCATGTCAAAAACAAGATGACGAAAGATGATTCAGTTTGATCTTCGAATAGCATATTAGACCAGCCAGAACATTAACCGTAACAGGTGATGTGTCATATGAAGCACGGGTAAACTAGGTAAAAGACAACGATTATGAAACAAAAATTAAAGAACGGAAATTGGAGCTCCGTTAAATGTTCTGGTAACGAATTACTGAACAAAAAATGCAATTAGAGATCTGATTTTTCGATGCTAGACCAGAATCGTGTCTTCAGATACACGTCACATTCGAAATTCCTCGAATACAAGTTCCTTTTGTATCTGGTGTAATAACATGGTACTTGTGGAAAACTTAACTAATCGTAAAGTCGCGTAAATTATCAAAGCCAGTGTGTTTATTGCGAATGTATAAAGGTGTAGTTTTTATCATACATGTAACGTACAACGCAACAAAATGTCGCAAATGTTCATTTACTGTTTAACAGCTCTGATAGGTATTGACAGCTTGTATAAACGTATCAACGACGTCCAGAATGTTACAGTAAACACATAAACAGCAATCGAACAGTCTTACGATGTGACAAACACGGCACTAGATTAGCGGAAATCCTGATTGACAGTCGTTATCACAAAGAGTGACGGATTTTAGCGCTGTTGAAGACGTTTCTCCGCGTACCATTTACATGTATGTTGAGTGTAGTGTCCTTATCTCAAACAGTTGACAATTGATTCCGACAATAAACCGATAAACTTCGGGAAAAAAACAAATGTTTACCAAACGACAGACGAAAAAATTCCAACTTCTGCACCTCAATGTATCATGATGTCCTATGTAGTCAAATGTCTTATTGCGACCAGACGTAAATGTAGTAATACCAAACAGAACGCAGGTATCAGTTCTAATGTACATATGTATGTCTAAATATAAATTTGATTTTCTTTGAACATTTTTCCTTTGGCGTATAAATCAATACAAGGATCGAATGATTTGTCAAATCAAACAGACGAAAAAATATATTCCTATTTGTTATATATGAACAGTAAAAATGGGAACAATGGTCAGACGACAGGATTTAATTATAAATGTAGGTTATCCTTAGGTCAATGGTAGTCACCACCACACGACAGTCTAATCTAACCATTAATTAGATGATATCATTAGAGGTCAGTATAAGTACTGGTGATCTCAACCGTATTTGGGCGTCACTTATATAAGGCATATTCTTATTCATAAATCAGGAACAGAATACTTAGATATAAGGGGTAGGGTCACATCATTGTGCACTGCAAGAGTTATCTTAATCCTTCTCATCAGAAAGTACAATGTGTATGTGTTAACGAATCAGGTGTTCTATATACAAATGTACAGGTGTATGGCTAAGGTACATTGTAGGTATTACTTTAGAATGGAGCTCTAGTTATATATAGTCCGAGCTACACCACTGTCCATGTTATAGTGTATTAGTAGCTGACTCGGGTATGAGCTTACTCAACTTGTTATGTATATAAAGCTTTATATTACCACTGTATTACAAACAAAGGCATTGTACACAAGTCAAATCGTTTGATCCACTGTAAATGTCTGATTGTCCGAACGTTTGGACACTGATCATTCACAAGTGGTGACCTTAATCTGTTGCTATGTGGTCAGTTCAAACCTTACTTAACCAATTAATCAATGATTAAATCAGTCAGTCAAGTAATTCCTGTTTCAAAGTCTACAGTAAAATATATAATGCTGCTAACATCAAACCATGCCATACCCTTATAAAACAATGCTATATAGACCGATATAGACCGATATAGACCAATATAGATACTATATAGACCGATATAGACCGATATAGACCGATATAGACCAATATAGATACTATATAAACCGATATTTTATACCATTTTACCAATATAGGGTTTGATTTTGTCACGTGTATCAAACCTTTACTGTGTTACGTGTATCAAACCTTTACTATGTTACGTGTATCAAACCTTTATTGTGTTACGTGTATCAAACCTTTACTATGTTACGTGTATCAAACCTTTACTGTGTTACGTGTATCAAACCTTTACTATGTTTCGTGTATCAAACCTTTACTGTGTTACGTGTATCAAACCTTTACTGTGTTACGTGTATCAAACCTTTACTGTGTTACGTGTATCAAACCTTTACTGTGTTACGTGTATCAAACCTTTACTGTGTTACGTGTATCAAACATTTATTGTGTTACGTGTATCAAACCTTTATTGTGTTACGTGTATCAAACCTTTACTATGTTACGTGTATCAAACCTTCATTGTGTTACGTGTATCAAACCTTTACTATGTTACGTGTATCAAACCTTTATTGTGTTACGTGTATCAAACCTTAACTGTGTTACGTGTATCAAATCTTTATTGTGTTACGTGTATCAAACCTTTATTGTGTTACGTGTATCAAACCTTTACTATATTACGTGTATCAAACCTTTACTGTGTCACGTGTATCAAACCTTTATTGTGTTACGTGTATCAAACCTTTACTGTGTTACGTGTATCAAACCTTTACCATGTTACGTGTATCAAACCTTTACTATGTTACGTGTATCAAATCTTTACTATGTCACGTGTATCAAACCTTTACTATATTACGTGTATCAAACCTTTACTGTGTCACGTGTATCAAACCTTTATTGTGTTACGTGTATCAAACCTTTATTGTGTTACGTGTATCAAACCTTTACTATGTTACGTGTATCAAACCTTTATTGTGTTACGTGTATCAAACCTTTACTATGTTACGTGTATCAAACCTTTACTATGTTACGTGTATCAAACCTTTACTATATAACGTGTATCAAACCTTTACTGTGTCACGTGTATCAAACCTTTATTGTGTTACGTGTATCAAACCTTTACTATGTTACGTGTATCAAACCTTTACTGTGTTACGTGTATCAAACCTTTACTATGTTACGTGTATCAAACCTTTACTATGTTTCGTGTATCAAACCTTTACTATGTTACGTGTATCAAATCTTTACTATGTCACGTGTATCAAACCTTTACTATATTACGTGTATCAAACCTTTACTGTGTCACGTGTATCAAACCTTTATTGTGTTACGTGTATCAAACCTTTACTATGTTACGTGTATCAAACCTTTACTGTTTTACGTGTATCAAACCTTTATTGTGTTACGTGTATCAAACCTTTACTATGTTACGTGTATCAAACCTTTACTGTGTTACGTGTATCAAACCTTTATTGTGTTACGTGTATCAAACCTTTACTGTGTTACATGTATCAAACCTTTACTATGTTACGTGTATCAAACCTTTACTGTGTTACGTGTATCAAACCTTTACTGTGTCACGTGTATCAAACCATTACTGTGTTACGTGTATCAAACCTTTATTGTGTTACGTGTATCAAACCTTTACTATGTTACGTGTATCAAACCTTTACTATGTTACGTGTATCAAACCTTTACTGTGTTACGTGTATCAAACCTTTACTATGTTACGTGTATCAAACCTTTATTGTGTTACGTGTATCAAACCTTTACTGTGTTACATGTATCAAACCTTTACTGTGTTACGTGTATCAAACCTTTATTGTGTTACGTGTATCAAACCTTTACTGTGTTACGTGTATCAAACCTTTACTATGTCACGTGTATCAAACCTTTACTATATTACGTGTATCAAACCTTTACTGTGTCACGTGTATCAAACCTTTATTGTGTTACGTGTATCAAACCTTTACTATGTTACGTGTATCAAACCTTTACTATATTACGTGTATCAAACCTTTACTGTGTCACGTGTATCAAACCTTTATTGTGTTACGTGTATCAAACCTTTACTATGTCACGTGTATCAAACCTTTACTGTGTCACGTGTATCAAACCTTTATTGTGTTACGTGTATCAAACCTTTACTGTGTTACGTGTATCAAACCTTTACTGTGTTACGTGTATCAAACCTTTACTATGTTACGTGTATCAAACCTTTACTATGTCACGTGTATCAAACCTTTACTATATTACGTGTATCAAACCTTTACTGTGTTACGTGTATCAAACCTTTACTATGTTACGTGTATCAAACCTTTACTGTGTTACATGTATCAAACCTTTACTGTGTTACGTGTATCAAACCTTTACTGTGTTACGTGTATCAAACCTTCACTGTGTTACGTGTATCAAACCTTTATTGTGTTACGTGTATCAAACCTTTACTGTGTTACGTGTATCAAACCTTTACTGTGTTACGTGTATCAAACCTTTACTGTGTTACGTGTATCAAACCTTTACTATGTTACGTGTATCAAACCTTTACTGTGTCACGTGTATCAAACCTTTACTATGTTACGTGTATCAAACCTTTACTGTGTTACGTGTATCAAACCTTTACTGTGTTACGTGTATCAAACCTTTACTGTGTTACGTGTATCAAACCTTTACTATATTACGTGTATCAAACCTTTACTGTGTTACGTGTATCAAACCTTTACTGTGTTACGTGTATCAAACCTTTACTGTGTTACATGTATCAAACCTTTACTATGTTACGTGTATCAAACCTTTACTGTGTTACGTGTATCAAACCTATGCTGTTACGTGTATCAAACCTTTACTGTGTAACGTGTATCAAACCTTTACTATGTTACGTGTATCAAACCTTTACTGTGTTACGTGTATCAAACCTTAACTATGTTACGTGTATCAAACCTTTACTGTGTTACGTGTATCAAACCTTTATTGTGTTACGTGTATGAAACCTTTACTGTTTTACGTGTATCAAACCTTTACTGTGTTACGTGTATCAAACCTTTACTATGTTACGTGTATCAAACCTTTACTATGTTACGTGTATCAAACCTTTACTGTGTTACGTGTATCAAACCTTAACTATGTTACGTGTATCAAACCTTAACTATGTTACGTGTATCAAACCTTTACTATGTTACGTGTATCAAACCTTTACTATGTTACGTGTATCAAACCTTTACTGTGTTACGTGTATCAAACCTTTACTATGTTACGTGTATCAAACCTTTACTGTGTTACGTGTATCAAACCTTTACTATGTTACGTGTATCAAACCTTTACTATGCTACACGTATCAAACCTTTACTGTGTTACGTGTATCAAACCTTTACTGTGTTACGTGTATCAAACCTTTATTGTGTTACATGTATCAAACCTTTACTATATTACGTGTATCAAACCTTTACTATGTTACGTGTATCAAACCTTTACTGTGTTACGTGTATCAAACCTTTACTATGTTACGTGTATCAAACCTTTACTGTGTTACGTGTATCAAACCTTTACTATATTACGTGTATCAAACCTTTACTATGTTACATGTATCAAACCTTTACTATGTTACATGTATCAAACCTTTACTATGTTACGTGTATCAAACCTTTACTATGTTACGTGTATCAAACCTTTACTATGTTACGTGTATCAAACCTTTACTATGTTACGTGTATCAAACCTTTATTGTGTTACGTGTATCAAACCTTTACTGTGTTACATGTATCAAACCTTTACTATGTTACGTGTATCAAACCTTTACTATGTTACGTGTATCAAACCTTTACTGTGTTACGTGTATCAAACCTTTACTATATTACGTGTATCAAACCTTTACTATGTTACATGTATCAAACCTTTACTGTGTTACGTGTATCAAACCTTTACTGTGTTACGTGTATCAAACCTTTACTGTGTTACGTGTATCAAACCTTTACTATGTTACGTGTATCAAACCTTTACTATATTACGTGTATCAAACCTTTACTGTGTTACGTGTATCAAACCTTTACTGTGTTACGTGTATCAAACCTTTACTATATTACGTGTATCAAACCTTTACTGTGTTACGTGTATCAAACCTTTACTATATTACGTGTATCAAACCTTTACTATGTTACATGTATCAAACCTTTACTGTGTTACGTGTATCAAACCTTTACTGTGTTACGTGTATCAAACCTTTACTGTGTTACGTGTATCAAACCTTTACTATGTTACGTGTATCAAACCTTTACTATATTACGTGTATCAAACCTTTACTGTGTTACGTGTATCAAACCTTTACTGTGTTACGTGTATCAAACCTTTACTGTGTTACGTGTATCAAACCTTTACTGTGTTACGTGTATCAAACCTTTACTATGTTACGTGTATCAAACCTTTACTATATAACGTGTATCAAACCTTTACTGTGTCACGTGTATCAAACCTTTATTGTGTTACGTGTATCAAACCTTTACTGTGTTACATGTATCAAACCTTTACTGTGTTACGTGTATCAAACCTTTACTATGTTACGTGTATCAAACCTTTACTGTGTTACGTGTATCAAACCTTTACTATATTACGTGTATCAAACCTTTACTATGTTACATGTATCAAACCTTTACTGTGTTACGTGTATCAAACCTTTACTGTGTTACGTGTATCAAACCTTTACTGTGTTACGTGTATCAAACCTTTACTGTGTTACGTGTATCAAACCTTTACTATGTTACGTGTATCAAACCTTTACTATGCTACACGTATCAAACCTTTACTGTGTTACGTGTATCAAACCTTTACTGTGTTACGTGTATCAAACCTTTATTGTGTTACGTGTATCAAACCTTTACTATGTTACGTGTATCAAACCTTTACTGTGTCACGTGTATCAAACCTTTACTGTGTTACATGTATCAAACCTTTACTATGCTACACGTATCAAACCTTTACTGTGTTACGTGTATCAAACCTTTACTGTGTTACGTGTATCAAACCTTTACTGTGTTACGTGTATCAAACCTTTACTATGTTACGTGTATCAAACCTTTACTATATAACGTGTATCAAACCTTTACTATGTTACGTGTATCAAACCTTTACTATATTACGTGTATCAAACATTTACTGTGTTACGTGTATCAAACCTTTACTGTGTTACGTGTATCAAACCTTTACTATGTTACATGTATCAAACCTTTACTGTGTTACGTGTATCAAACCTTTACTATGTTACGTGTATCAAACCTTTACTACACTGTATTTTACGTTGATCGAACATCAGTCATGTCACGCGTATCATGTAACATGCTCTGTTATATTGATTCTCCAATAAGAAGAAATCGGCTATTTCCGTCAAACTCACAGCTCAACTGAAAGAAACATGAACTACACATTTGATAACTTCAAAACTAAATGTACACAGCTAAAGCAAAAATAATTTGACAGTGAGTTTGTAACAATGAGTTTATAACTAAACATCTGATTGAGCAGAACACCGGAAAACTTGTAATGTAGTCTATGCTTTTTGATGTGTGTAGGTCCCGGTCCGGCCAAATACAACCTCCCGACAACGGTTGGAACTAAAGAGACGGACCAGACAAAGAGAGGGGCGCCATCATTCTCATTCGGCTCCAGACAGTTCAGTAAGTGTGCATTATTGTGTTTATTGTATAATAGACCATAAATAATTGACATCGTTAATACAATTGTTAAATGTTGATGTGTCCAAACTTCCACTGAAAGTCTCTACATACGGTCGAACTTACAAAAGAAGGTCCTATATATGTGCGAAAATCACATCGGAAGTCACTCGATACGTCCAAACTCACACAGGAAGTCCCTAGATACGTTCAAACTCACACAGGAAGTCCCTAGATACGTCTAAACTCACACAGGAAGTCCCTAGATACGTCCAAACTCACACAGGAAGTCTCTAGATACGTCCAAACTCACCCAGGATGTCCCTAGATACGTCCAAACTCACACAGGAAGTCCCTAGATACGTCCAAACTCACACAGGAAGTCCCTAGATACGTCCAAACTCACACAGGAAGTCCCTAAATACGTCCAAACTCACACAGGAAGTCCCTAGATACGTCCAAACTCACACAGGAAGTCCCTAAATACGTCCAAACTCACACAGGAAGTCCCTAGATACGTTCAAACTCACACAGGAAGTCCCTAAATACGTCCAAACTCACACAGGAAGTCCCTAAATACGTCCAAACTCACCCAGGATGTCCCTAGATACGTCTAAACTCACACAGGAAGTCCCTAGATACGTCCAAACTCACACAGGAAGTCTCTAGATACGTCCAAACTCACACAGGAAGTCCCTAGATACGTCCAAACTCACACAGGAAGTCCCTAGATACGTCCAAACTCACATAGGATGTCCCTAGATACGTCCAAATTCACACAGGAAATCCCTAGATACGTCCAAACTCACCCAGGATGTCCCTAGATACGTCCAAACTCACACAGGAAATCCCTAGATACATCTTAACTCACACAGGAAATCCCTAGATACGTCCAAACTCACACAGGAAGTCTCTAGATACGTCAAAACTCACACAGGAAGTCCCTAGATACGTCCAAACTCACACAGGAAGTCCCTAGATACGTCCAAACTAACACAGGAAGTCCCTAGATACGTCCAAACTCACATAGGATGTCCCTAGATACATCTTAACTCACACAGGAATTCCCTAGATACGCCCAAACTCACCCAGGATGTCCCTAGATACGTCCAAACTCACATAGGATGTCCCTAGATACATCTTAACTAACACAGGAAGTCCCTAGATACGTCAAAACTCACCCAGGATGTCCCTAGATACGTCCAAACTCACACAGGAAGTCCCTAGATACGTCCAAACTCACACAGGAAGTCCCTAAATACGTCCAAACTCACACAGGAAGTCCCCAGATACGTCCAAACTCACACAGGAAATCCCTAGATACGTCCAAACTCACACAGGAAGTCCCTAGATACGTCAAAACTCACACAGGAAGTCCCTAGATACGTCAAAACTCACATAGGATGTCCCTAGATACGTCCAAACTCACACAGGAAGTCCCTAAATACGTCCAAACTCACCCAGGATGTCCCTAGATACGTCCAAACTCACACAGGAAGTCCCTAAATACGTCCAAACTCACCCAGGATGTCCCTAGATACGTCCAAACTCACACAGGAAGTCTCTAGATACGTCAAAACTCACACAGGAAGTCCCTAGATACGTCCAAACTCACACAGGAAGTCCCTAGATACGTCCAAACTAACACAGGAAGTCCCTAGATACGCCCAAACTCACATAGGATGTCCCTAGATACGTCCAAACTCATACAGGAAATCCCTAGATACGTCCAAACTCACACAGGAAGTCCCTAGATACGTCCAAACTCACACAGGAAGTCCCTAGATACGTCCAAACTCACATAGGATGTCCCTAGATACGTCCAAACTCACACAGGAAATCCCTAGATACGTCCAAACTCACCCAGGAAGTCCCTAGATACGTCAAAACTCACCCAGGATGTCCCTAGATACGTCCAAACTCACACAGGAAGTCCCTAGATACGTCCAAACTCACACAGGAAGTCCCTAAATACGTCCAAACTCACACAGGAAGTCCCTAGATACGTCCAAACTCACACAGGAAATCCCTAGATACGTCCAAACTCACACAGGAAGTCCCTAGATACGTCAAAACTCACACAGGAAGTCCCTAGATACGTCAAAACTCACATAGGATGTCCCTAGATACGTCCAAACTCACACAGGAAGTCCCTAAATACGTCCAAACTCACCCAGGATGTCCCTAGATACGTCCAAACTCACACAGGAAGTCCCTAAATACGTCCAAACTCACCCAGGATGTCCCTAGATACGTCCAAACTCACACAGGAAGTCTCTAGATACGTCAAAACTCACACAGGAAGTCCCTAGATACGTCCAAACTCACACAGGAAGTCCCTAGATACGTCCAAACTAACACAGGAAGTCCCTAGATACGCCCAAACTCACATAGGATGTCCCTAGATACGTCCAAACTCATACAGGAAATCCCTAGATACGTCCAAACTCACACAGGAAGTCCCTAGATACGTCCAAACTCACACAGGAAGTCCCTAGATACGTCCAAACTCACATAGGATGTCCCTAGATACGTCCAAACTCACACAGGAAATCCCTAGATACGTCCAAACTCACCCAGGATGTCCCTAGATACGTCCAAACTCACACAGGAAGTCTCTAGATACTTCCAAACTAACACAGGAAGTCCCTAGATACGTCCAAACTCACATAGGATGTCCCTAGATACGTCCAAACTCACACAGGAAGTCCCTAGATACGTCCAAACTCACACAGGAAATCCCTAGATACATCTTAACTCACACAGGAATTCCCTAGAAACTTTTACACATCGAGTTCCTGTGAATTTTAACCTTTAAGAGTCTATGGCCGAACCATTTTAGAGATGTGTTAGGTGACTATTATGCCCTTTCTACAAACTTGTAGAGTAAATAACAACTAAGGGTGGTGACCACACCCACTCAACAGAATGACATGACAGTATATACCAAGCCCTATTTTGCGTCAGGGTCGGCCCTCCATACGAGTATAGAGTTTGTATTGCATCCGAGTATCGAGTTGATATTATATCCGAGTATCGAGTTGATATTATATCCGAGTATAGAGTTTATATTATATCCGAGTATAGAGTTTATATTATATCCGAGTATAGAGTTTATATCATATCCGAGTATAGTGTTTGTATAGCGATGATTATGATACAACGACATAATTATTTGATTATTATCATTACATTAATAGACTGTTATCTCATGGCATACAGTGAAATCGATAAAATAAACAAATGCTGCAAATATTCAAATAATTGTACAGGAATGAAAAGAGAAAGAACAACTTGAAAATCCCTATCATGAACGGATGAAAATCCAACAAGAAACTTGAGCTTTTTATTAATTTATGACAACACATCTTCGAGTAACTAAATACGGAGCCACACAGCCGACCAACGGATTGTAGAATCGAACCAGAAACTAGTATTCAAATGTTTACTAACCGTACCTTGTCGACATTGCTGTTTCGATATTTATAAAGATATGATATGTTGTTTGTCATGGATAATATATACAGTCTGATGTCACAAAATATAATACGTTCTTAATCGTATGTCTGTATAAATGTATATGGGGCCGCGGTGGCCGAGTGGTTAATGTGTCCTGACACTTTATCACTAGCCCTCCACCTCTGGGTTGCGAGTTCGAAACCTACGTGGGGCAGTTACCAGGTACTGACCGTAGGCCGGTGGTTTTTCTCCGGGTACTCCGGCTTTCCTCCACCTCCAAAACCTGGCACGTCCTTAAATGACCCTGGCTGTTAATAGGACGTTAAACAAAAACAAACAAACAACGTATAAATGTATAAATATTTGGTTCGACGTCGAATGATTAAGCTAATAGTTTTTACATGTACATATGTATGTATCTATTAGAACGATGTTTTATGTCACGGTGAAGAAACTCGTTCGACGGATATTCTTTTATTTCAAATAAAGCAATATTTCGTTATCTACATTTTATCGTTTCCATGGTTCTATCCAATAATTCGTATTAATCATGTAAATGGCGCATGTATTGGCGGAAATTTCACCGATGCGACCGATCTTCGATTACCCATTCGAACGTGAAAATGTTCTCCGAGTACTCCGGTTTCCTCCAGCACTAATATCCGTCTGTTCGTTTCCATCAAGACCAACAAGAATTATTTATATTGTTTATAACCCGTTTCATAATTGATCTTAATAAATAATTAATTTAAGCATTATAAATCCGGAATACATTTCATGAGATACGAATTACCAGAAAGGTTCAGTTTCTGTCTGACAATATAACATTGATATTGGAACTGTCTATTTTCAGGGTTCCGGCCCAGTGGTCCGGGTCCGGCCTACAGTTTAGAGAGTGATCTGACACACAAAGGTCGTGTAACTGGGTCGTCTTTCAGTTTAGGAGGAAGACCGAAGACACCAAGTAAGTGTCGAATTGAAATCAGTAACACTTTAAACAGAATTTCTAAATTGAAATATATTGTATAGTCTAGATTTTAATTCAATGATTTTTTTTTCTGCAGAGAGGCGTGACGTCAGTCCTGGTCCCGCGGCTTACAATACTGACAAAGCCCCACTCTGGGAAAAGAACTCCCCTAAATACAGTCTTAGTCCCCGGACTACCCCCAGGCGTATCGACGTCACCCCTTCCCCCGGAGCATATTCTCTACCGTCTACGATAGGGCCTCGGGTCCCCCACAGGAACGGAGGACCAGCCACAAGTATGCTAGGAAAAAACTCGTATGGTGGATTTTCTGCAGACTGGGCAAAAACGCCTGGTCCAGCTACATACGGGGCACCCGATCCCGGCCTCACAAAGAACAGGGGACCTTCATATAGTCTAGGGGCAAAGGCGAAACCTATGCCTGATAAAGATAATTTCCCAGGACCTGGGAGATACAGCCCCGAAAAAGTGTCAGTTCACATGGAGAACAGTCCGCGGTACCCTATCGGTGTGCGCCATTCACAGTTCGCCATGCCCGTCATGCCTCTGGCCGATGTTCAGTGACTGTGCTCTTCGTATTTGTCCTTATTTATTTTCCTTGACCTTGATATATTAAGGAGCACCGGTGTACTGGCTGGGCCATTATATTGTTATCTAAACAAGCAATCTGTGATAGCTGTAAACGCTCACGTGTAGGAGTTCTGGACATCTATGGACAATATACCTCTTGTGTCCCTTAGAATATCCGCTCTGCGCATGTCTGTAATAAAAGATATCCGCTCTGTTTCCACGCACGCCTCTATAAGGTCTCACACAACTTATCAGTTCACTCTATGATCTTACCAGTGTCTCCTTCCCCTCAGTCGCTCATTTGAAGTTCAAATGCTGTGACATTTATATCGAATTTTGATATTGATAAGTGATGTTATTGTATAGGTTAAATAACGTTACCACACCAGTACTTGAAAGAAATTAACCCTAATATTTACTGTGGACTGGGGAATCTCCGCCGTTTACACCTGGAATCCTACGTCGTTAAGTTCTTAGTAAGAGGGTATATTTTTGTTTTTCCAAATCTCAAAAACCATACTTTGTCATTTTCGTATATAGAAAATGCCTATTTCATATACTATTTACTCGGGAAAACAGTATTACAAGGCTATGAAATAATTTTCTTCGGGGACTTGGTTCAACCGAAACAGCAGCTGACTTGCTGAATTTGTTGTGTGAGACCAATAAGAGCGAATGTCCGTTCTATTTGCGTGTGTCTATAAGAAAAGGTATCCACTCTGTCTCCACGTGTCTATAAGACAGGGTATCCACTCTGTCTCCACGTGTCTATAAGACTGGGTATCCACTCTGTCTCCACGTGTCTATAAGACTGGGTATCCACTCTGTCTCCACGTGTCTATAAGACAGGGTATCCACTCTGTCTCCACGTGTCTATAAGACTGGGTATCCACTCTGTCTCCACGTGTCTATAAGACTGGGTATCCACTCTGTCTCCACGTGTCTATAAGACTGGGTATCCACTCTGTCTCCACGTGTCTATAAGACTGGGTATACACTCTGTCTCCACGTGTCTATAAGACTGGATATACACTCTGTCTCCACGTGTCTATAAGACTGGATATCCACTCTGTCTCCACGTGTCTATAAGACTGGATATCCACTCTGTCTCCACGTGTCTATAAGACTGGGTATCCACTCTGTCTCCACGTGTCTATAAGACTGGATATCCACTCTGTCTCCACGTGTCTATAAGACTGGGTATCCACTCTGTCTCCACGTGTCTATAAGACTGGGTATACACTCTGTCTCCACGTGTCTATAAGACAAGGTATCCACTCTGTCTCCACGCGTCTATAAGACTGGGTATCCACTCTGTCTCCACGTGTCTATAAGACTGGGTATCCACTCTGTCTCCACGTGTCTATAAGACTGGGTATCCACTCTGTCTCCACGTGACTATAAGACTGGGTATCCACTCTGTCTCAACGTGTCTATAAGACTGGGTATCCACTCTGTCTCCACGTGTCTATAAGACTGGGTATACACTCTGTCTCCACGTGTCTATAAGACAAGGTATCCACTCTGTCTCCACGCGTCTATAAGACTGGGTATCCACTCTGTCTCCACGTGTCTATAAGACTGGGTATCCACTCTGTCTCCACGTGTCTATAAGACAGGGTATCCACTCTGTCTCCACGTGTCTATAAGACTGGGTATCCACTCTGTCTCCACGTGACTATAAGACTGGGTATCCACTCTGTCTCAACGTGTCTATAAGACTGGGTATCCACTCTGTCTCCACGTGTCTATAAGACTGGGTATCCACTCTGTCTCCGCGTGTCTATAAGACTGGGTATCCACTCTGTCTCAACGTGTCTATAAGACTGGGTATCCACTCTGTCTCCACGTGTCTATAAGACTGGGTATCCACTCTGTCTCCACGTGTCTATAAGACAAGGTATCCACTATGTCTCCGCGTGTCTATAAGACTGGGTATACACTCTGTCTCCACGTGTCTATAAGACAGGGTATCCACTCTGTCTCCACGTGTCTATAAGACTGGGTATCCACTCTGTCTCCACGTGTCTATAAGACTGGGTATCCACTCTGTCTCCACGTGTCTATAAGACAAGGTATCCACTCTGTCTCCACGTGTCTATAAGACTGGGTATCCACTCTGTCTCCACGTGTCTATAAGACAGGGTATCCACTCTGTCTCCACGTGTCTATAAGACTGGGTATCCACTCTGTCTCCACGTGACTATAAGACTGGGTATCCACTCTGTCTCAACGTGTCTATAAGACTGGGTATCCACTCTGTCTCCACGTGTCTATAAGACTGGATATCCACTCTGTCTCCACGTGTCTATAAGACTAGGTAGCCACTCTGTCTCCACGTGTCTATAAGACTGGGTATCCACTCTGTCTCAACGTGTCTATAAGACAGGGTATACACTCTGTCTCCACGTATCTATAAGACAGGGTATCCACTCTGTCTCCACGTGTCTATAAGACTGGGTATCCACTCTGTCTCCACGTGTCTATAAGACTGGGTATCCACTCTGTCTCCACGTGTCTATAAGACTGGGTATCCACTCTGTCTCCACGTGTCTATAAGACTGGGTATCCACTCTGTCTCTACGTGTCTATAAGACTGGGTATCCACTCTGTCTCCACGTGTCTATAAGACTGGGTATCCACTCTGTCTCCACGTGTCTATAAGACTAGGTAGCCACTCTGTCTCCACGTGTCTATAAGACTGGGTATCCACTCTGTCTCCACGTGTCTATAAGACTGGGTATCCACTCTGTCTCCACGTGTCTATAAGACTGGATATTCACTCTGTCTCCACGTGTCTATAAGACTGGGTAGCCACTCTGTCTCCACGTGTCTATAAGACTGGGTATCCACTCTGTCTCCACGTGTCTATAAGACAGGGTATACACTCTGTCTCCACGTGTCTATAAGACAATGTATCCACTCTGTCTCCACGTGTCTATAAGACTGGGTATACACTCTGTCTCCACGTGTCTATAAGACTGGGTATCCACTCTGTCTCCACGTGTCTATAAGACTGGGTATCCACTCTGTCTCCACGTGTCTATAAGACTGGGTATCCACTCTGTCTCCACGTGTCTATAAGACAGGGTATCCACTCTGTCTCCACGTGTCTATAAGACTGGGTATCCAATCTGTCTCCACGTGTCTATAAGACTGGGTATCCACTCTGTCTCCACGTGTCTATAAGACTGGGTATCCACTCTGTCTCCACGTGTCTATAAGACTGGGTATCCACTCTGTCTCCACGTGTCTATAAGACTGGGTATCCACTCTGTCTCCACGTGTCTATAAGACAGGGTATCCACTCTGTCTCCACGTGTCTATAAGACTGGGTATCCAATCTGTCTCCACGTGTCTATAAGACTGGGTATCCACTCTGTCTCCACGTGTCTATAAGACTGGGTATCCACTCTGTCTCCACGTGTCTATAAGACTGGGTATACACTCTGTCTCCACGTGTCTATAAGACTGGGTATCCACTCTGTCTCCACGTGTCTATAAGACTGGGTATCCACTCTGTCTCCACGTGTCTATAAGACTGGGTATCCACTCTGTCTCCACGTGTCTATAAGACAGGGTATCCACTCTGTCTCCACGTGTCTATAAGACTGGGTATCCAATCTGTCTCCACGTGTCTATAAGACTGGGTATCCACTCTGTCTCCACGTGTCTATAAGACTGGGTATCCACTCTGTCTCCACGTGTCTATAAGACTGGGTATCCACTCTGTCTTCACGTGTCTATAAGACAAGGTATCCACTCTGTCTCCACGTGTCTATAAGACTGGGTATCCACTCTGCCTCCACTCTGTCTCGACGTGTCTATAAGACTGGGTATCCACTCTGTCTCCACGTGACTATAAGACTGGGTATCCAATCTGTCTCCACGTGTCTATAAGACTGGGTATCCACTCTGTCTCCACGTGTCTATAAGACTGGGTATCCACTCTGTCTCCACGTGTCTATAAGACTGGGTATCCACTCTGTCTCCACGTGTCTATAAGACAAGGTATCCACTCTGTCTCCACGTGTCTATAAGACTGGGTATCCACTCTGTCTCTACGTGTCTATAAGACTGGGTATCCACTCTGTCTCCACGTGTCTATAAGACAAGGTATCCACTCTGTCTCCACGTGTCTATAAGACTTGGTATCCACTCTGTCTCCACGTGTCTATAAGACTGGGTATCCACTCTGTCTCCACGTGTCTATAAGACTGGGTATACACTCTGTCTCCACGTGTCTATAAGACTGGGTATCCACTCTGTCTCCACGTGTCTATAAGACTGGGTATCCACTCTGTCTCCACGTGTCTATAAGACTGGGTATACACTCTGTCTCCACGTGTCTATAAGACTGGGTATACACTCTGTCTCCACGTGTCTATAAGACTGGATATCCACTCTGTCTCCACGTGTCTATAAGACTAGGTAGCCACTCTGTCTCCACGTGTCTATAAGACTGGGTATCCACTCTGTCTCAACGTGTCTATAAGACAGGGTATACACTCTGTCTCCACGTGTCTATAAGACAGGGTATCCACTCTGTCTCCACGTGTCTATAAGACTGGGTATCCAATCTGTCTCCACGTGTCTATAAGACTGGGTATCCACTCTGTCTCCACGTATCTATAAGACTGGGTATCCACTCTGTCTCCACGTGTCTATAAGACTGGGTATCCACTCTGTCTTCACGTGTCTATAAGACAAGGTATCCACTCTGTCTCCACGTGTCTATAAGACTGGGTATCCACTCTGCCTCCACTCTGTCTCGACGTGTCTATAAGACTGGGTATCCACTCTGTCTCCACGTGACTATAAGACTGGGTATCCACTCTGTCTCAACGTGTCTATAAGACTGGGTATCCACTCTGTCTCCACGTGTCTATAAGACTGGGTATCCACTCTGTCTCCACGTGTCTATAAGACTGGGTATCCACTCTGCCTCCACTCTGTCTCGACGTGTCTATAAGACTGGGTATCCACTCTGTCTCCACGTGACTATAAGACTGGGTATCCACTCTGTCTCAACGTGTCTATAAGACTGGGTATCCACTCTGTCTCCACGTGTCTATAAGACTGGGTATCCACTCTGTCTCCACGTGTCTATAAGACTGGGTAGCCACTCTGTCTCCACGTGTCTATAAGACTGGGTATCCACTCTGTCTCAACGTGTCTATAAGACAGGGTATACACTCTGTCTCCACGTGTCTATAAGACAGGGTATCCACTCTGTCTCCACGTGTCTATAAGACTGGGTATCCAATCTGTCTCCACGTGTCTATAAGACTGGGTATCCACTCTGTCTCCACGTGTCTATAAGACTGGGTATCCACTCTGTCTCCACGTGTCTATAAGACTGGGTATCCACTCTGTCTTCACGTGTCTATAAGACAAGGTATCCACTCTGTCTCCACGTGTCTATAAGACTGGGTATCCACTCTGCCTCCACTCTGTCTCGACGTGTCTATAAGACTGGGTATCCACTCTGTCTCCACGTGACTATAAGACTGGGTATCCACTCTGTCTCAACGTGTCTATAAGACTGGGTATCCACTCTGTCTCTACGTGTCTATAAGACTGGGTATCCACTCTTTCTCCACGTGTCTATAAGACTGGGTATCCACTCTGTCTCCACGTGTCTATAAGACAGGGTATACACTCTGTCTCCACGTGTCTATAAGACTAGGTATCCACTCTGTCTCCACGTGTCTATAAGACAAGGTATCCACTCTGTCTCCACGCGTCTATAAGACTGGGTATCCACTCTGTCTCCACGTGTCTATAAGACTGGGTATCCACTCTGTCTCCACGTGTCTATAAGACAAGGTATCCACTCTGTCTCCACGTGTCTATAAGACTGGGTATCCACTCTGTCTCCACGTGTCTATAAGACTGGATATCCACTCTGTCTCCACGTGTCTATAAGACTGGGTATCCACTATGTCTCCGCGTGTCTATAAGACTGGGTATCCACTCTGTCTCCGCGTGTCTATAAGACTGGGTATCCACTCTGTCTCCACGTGTCTATAAGACTGTATATCCACTCTGTCTCCACGTGTCTATAAGACTGGGTATCCACTCTGTCTCCACGTGTCTATAAGACTGGGTATCCACTCTGTCTTCACGTGTCTATAAGACTGGGTATCCACTCTGTCTCCACGTGTCTATAAGACTGGGTATCCACTCTGTCTTCACGTGTCTATAAGACAAGGTATCCACTCTGTCTCCATGTGTCTATAAGACTGGGTATCCACTCTGTCTCGACGTGTCTATAAGACTGGGTATCCACTCTGTCTCCACGTGTCTATAAGACTGGGTATACACTCTGTCTCCACGTGTCTATAAGACTGGGTATACACTCTGTCTCCACGTGTCTATAAGACTGGATATCCACTCTGTCTCCACGTGTCTATAAGACTGGGTATCCACTCTGTCTCCACGTGTCTATAAGACTGGGTATCCACTCTGTCTCCACGTGTCTATAAGACTGGGTATCCACTCTGTCTCCACGTGTCTATAAGACTGGGTATCCACTCTGTCTCAACGTGTCTATAAGACAGGGTATCCACTCTGTCTCCACGTGTCTATAAGACAAGGTATCCACTCTGTCTCCACGTGTCTATAAGACTGGGTATCCACTATGTCTCCGCGTGTCTATAAGACTGGGTATCCACTCTGTCTCCACGTGTCTATAAGACTGGGTATACACTCTGTCTCCACGTGTCTATAAGACTGGGTATCCACTCTGTCTCCACGTGTCTATAAGACTGGGTATCCACTCTGTCTCCACGTGTCTATAAGACAGGGTATCCACTCTGTCTCCACGTGTCTATAAGACTGGATATACACTCTGTCTCCACGTGTCTATAAGACTGGGTATCCACTCTGTCTCAACGTGTCTATAAGACTGGGTATCCACTCTGTCTCCACGTGTCTATAAGACTGGGTATCGACTCTGTCTTCACGTGTCTATAAGACAGGGTATCCACTCTGTCTCCACTTGTCTATAAGACTGGGTATCCACTCTGTCTCCACGTGTCTATAAGACAAGGTATCCACTCTGTCTCCACGTGTCTATAAGACAAGGTATCCACTATGTCTCCACGTGTCTATAAGACTGGGTATCCACTCTGTCTCCACGTGTCTATAAGACTGGGTATCCACTCTGTCTCCACGTGTCTATAAGACTGGATATCCACTCTGTCTCCACGTGTCTATAAGACTAGGTAGCCACTCTGTCTCCACGTGACTATAAGACTGGGTATCCACTCTGTCTCCACGTGACTATAAGACTGGGTATCCACTCTGTCTCCACGTGACTATAAGACTGGGTATCCACTCTGTCTCCACGTGTCTATAAGACTGGGTATCCACTATGTCTCCGCGTGTCTATAAGACTGGGTATACACTCTGTCTCCACGTGTCTATAAGACTGGATATCCACTCTGTCTCCACTTGTCTATAAGACTGGATATCCACCCTGTCTCCACGTGTCTATAAGACTGGGTATCCACTCTGTCTTCACGTGTCTATAAGACTGGGTATCCACTCTGTCTTCACGTGTCTATAAGACAATGTATCCACTCTGTCTCCACGTGTCTATAAGACTGGGTATACACTCTGTCTCCACGTGTCTATAAGACAGGGTATCCACTCTGTCTCCACGTGTCTATAAGACAGGGTATCCACTCTGTCTCCACGTGTCTATAAGACTGGGTATCCACTCTGTCTCCACGTGTCTATAAGACTGGGTATCCACTCTGTCTCCACGTGTCTATAAGACAAGGTATCCACTATGTCTCCGCGTGTCTATAAGACTGGGTATACACTCTGTCTCCACGTGTCTATAAGACTGGGTATCCACTCTGTCTCCACGTGTCTATAAGACTGGATATCCACTCTGTCTCCACGTGTCTATAAGACTGGGTATCCACTCTGTCTCCACGTGTCTATAAGACTGGGTATCCTCTCTGTCTCCACGTGTCTATAAGACTGGGTATCCACTCTGTCTCCACGTGTCTATAAGACAGGGTATCCTCTCTGTCTCCACGTGTCTATAAGACTGGGTATCCACTCTGTCTCCACGTGTATATAAGACTGGGTATCCACTCTGTCTCCACGTGTCTATAAGACTGGATATCCACTGTCTCCACGTGTCTATAAGACTGGATATCCACTCTGTCTCCACGTGTCTATAAGACTGGGTATCCACTCTGTCTCCACGTGTCTATAAGACTGGATATCCACTCTGTCTCCACGTGTCTATAAGACTGGGTATCCACTCTGTCTCCACGTGTCTATAAGACTGGGTATCCACTCTGTCTCCACGTGTCTATAAGACAGGGTATACACTCTGTCTCCACGTGTCTATAAGACTGGGTATCCACTCTGTCTCCACGTGTCTATAAGACTGGGTATCCACTCTGTCTCCACGTGTCTATAAGACTGGGTATCCACTCTGTCTCCACGTGTCTATAAGACAAGGTATACACTCTGTCTCCACGTGTCTATAAGACTGGGTATCCACTCTGTCTCCACGTGTCTATAAGACTGGGTATCCACTCTGTCTCCACGTGTCTATAAGACTGGGTATCCACTCTGTCTCCACGTGTCTATAAGACTGGGTATACACTCTGTCTCCACGTGTCTATAAGACTGGGTATCCACTCTGTCTCCACGTGTCTATAAGACTGGGTATCCACTCTGTCTCCACGTGTCTATAAGACTGGGTATCCACTCTGTCTCCACGTGTCTATAAGACAAGGTATCCACTCTGTCTCAACGTGTCTATAAGACTGGATATCCGCTCTATCTGCGCGTGTCTGTAGGAGAAGATATCCCGATGTCTTCTTGTGTCTAGCGAGAGGATATGAGTGGATATCTATTCTGTCTTCGCGTACTTTACATACTTTAAATTGATCATTGACCTTCTAGTCGATTTAGTTTATTGATGACAATATCTTGAGATGTCCTTTGACCATAACAATATGTACATGTATGTGTCTCTGAAACGCTCGGAGGTGATTACTTCGATACTTTTGCGTCCTCGCATCAAAATCTACTTTACTTTAAACAAGATAGGAGGCATTTTATTCTGATTCTACATCTATGGTTTTATGTTTTCACTGTTTACCGACTGTTGATGTGGACATCTGATATAGCTATGTCCTTACATGTAACAATCATTATAATAAACCAATATCATATGTTTGTCAGTGTTCTCAGTTATACAGCAGTTTGTAGCCGTGGAGAAGATTTCTGAACTGATGAAACATATTGATCGTGATTGACATTTGGATTATAAACAGAATTTAGCAGTTTCTGTTCCATTTGTAACGGTAAAATATAATTGGAGCATCCCAATCCTACCCACTTCCTGTGAATATTTTACCATCCTGACTAATTTACATTTACATTATCTAATATAATCTGGAAAGGAAGACGACCAGTCATATAGAAACTGAAGGGCGATAACTCTCGTAGTTGTAATAATGATGACGTAAATTAAAAGGATGTTAACAAATCACACATAACAATAAATATTGGATAAAAACATGTACCGACCAACCAGGTAAGACTGGATTATATTCAACTTAAATTAATTAGCAATATTATAATTACATGTGAAATTTGATAACTAAGCATGAATAACGTAGAAATAACAAAACGATGGTGTAGACCTATGTAACAAATGTGAACCATGTCATACTTAATCTAACTACATAATGTAGATACAGGCCTGTCGTCATCAGTTCTAAAGACTGATTGATAAATAAACAGGTCTGAAGTATGATCTTAATGGATGGCGACATGATGTCTGTAATTGTATGATCACTTTAAGTTGAGATTTCCACAAGTTGGAAACAGAAATTGGATCTAACCGATCGGCTTATAGAGCAACGGGAAAACAAAGTCAATTCATCATCAAATTAATGTGTTTACATTGTACCTGGATATAATATTTTGTGGTTGCTATGGTTATAATACATGTATATCAACCTGATTTTTGAAATCGTTTAAAAGGATGCATATAAACTGTCTCCTATCATAGGTAGAGAGTATTGGAACATGTGTTCTCTGATGTTAACTATCGTGTGGAACTAATGGAGCTGTCAAGTATACATACATCACTGATACCTATTATAAACATACATATCTGATACTAACTATACACGTATGAATACATATCTGATACTAACTATACACGTATGAATACATATCTGATACTAACTATATACGTATATATACATATCTTATACTAACTATACACGTATGTAAACATCTCTGATACCTATTAAAAACATACATATCTGATACTAACTATACACGTATGTATACATATCTTATACTAATTATAAACATACATATCTTATACTACATGTATATATGTATGAATACATATCTGGTACTAACTATACACGTATCTTTACATATCTGATACTAACTATACACGTATGTATACATATCTTATACTAATTATAAACATACATATCTTATACTACATGTATATATGTATGAATACATATCTGATACTAACTATACACGTATCTTTACATATCTGATACTAACTATACGTACACGTATCTTTACATATCTGATACTAAATATACACCTAAGTATACATACCTGATACTAACTAAACATGTATACAATGTATATAGATCTCTGAAACTTACTATGTAAATATATATATATACATCATTGTGCAAACTATACACGTCTATATACAAAGCTGATACTAACTATACACGTATGTTTACATCTCTGATACTAGTTATAAACATACATATCTGATACTAACTATACACGTATGTATATACTGTATACATATCTGATACTAACTATACACGTATGTATATACTGTATACATATCTGATACTAACTATACACGAATATCAACATATCTGATACTAACTATACACGAATATCAACATATCTGATACTAACTATACACGTATGTATACATATATGATACTAACTATACACGTATGTATACATATCTGATACTAACTATACACGTATGTATACATATCTGATACTAACTATACACGAATACCAACATATCTGATACTTACTATACACATTTATATACATTTGTGATACTAACTATACACGTATACAGTATGTATATACTTACCTGATACTAACTATACACATAAGTTGTAACTACAGCTTCCGTAATTAGTTTATATCAGAGACGTGTATTTCTCACATACTTCACAGGGTTATCCGGCGGTTGTCAGGGAATAGATAAATCGATCTTACACAGGGTGGGTAAAGACAGCCGGCAGCGCTAAATGACGCTGCTCACAATAACGTAACGTCATCATTATATGTTGAGCACCTAAGTCGTAAATGATGATGCCATACATTTTCTAAGTAGCATTAAAGATGGCGCAGTGAAGAACTTTCATAAAAACATTACGTTTGGTTGCAAGCATGTGAGAAAAATAATCAAACATGGGTCTATTCCGTGAACAAGGATATCTCAACCCTCACGTAGGCTAAGAGTTTGGCTGGCCAGCAATCGGCAAGCCTCGTGCTGACTGGCCAAACTCTTACACTCGGGTTGATATATCCCTGTCCACGGAACAGACCCATGATAAATTCTATTAATCATTTACCCTGGACAGGGATACCCCCAGTTTTACCGGGGTGAAATTATCTTCTCTCAACCTAGGGAAAAGACAAGCTACACATGCATTTTTCACGTTTTCAACAATTATAATTCGTCACGTCAACAATACCATGACGTCACGGCAACAGTACAATGACGTCACGTCGATAATTCAATCACGTCACGTCAACATTTCCTTACATTGATGTAACATCAATATTAGATACATACGAGGGTAAACAGGGTAAGAGAAAAAAAATGGCGGTAAGATCAATATAAGCTGCCAAACACTCGGCAAGCCTCGTGTTTGGCAACTTAAGAATCTTCTCCTCGGGTTAAGATTCCCCTGTCTCACCCCCAAGGGGGTGAAAGATTCAATTAATCATATATGTCTCTTTTTATATGTAAACAAGGATTGCACCAACAAACAATGAACCATTGTTACTATTTTAGGCGTTGTTGATTCCTATTTTTATCTGAAGACAACGCTATCGGACAATAAACACGTTACCAACACAAGCCAATCAGTCTCAATAACATTACCCCACGTCCTCTCGGTTACCCGATGCCCGCTCCGCCACCCCAGGTTAACCTCGGCTACTGTCCTGACTCCCGTAGGCCTTCTGCTGCTCGCGCACGCAACATAACAGTATACTATTGGTAACGTACTGGGATCATGCTGACTTCAGGGTGTCCCGGGTAGGGCTAATGAACAGGATAATCAATTCCTCAGTTAGAAACAGATAAATTCGGGGCAACAATCTACATGTATCATATCGTCGCTCTATTCTTCCCCCAGATGGCCTCAGACTGCATCCCAATTAAATTGTGTAGATTATCGCTGTATAGTATTGATAACTGTATATTTGTGGTTAAATTGAAAGATACAGTACATATCTAAACAAACCGACAACACTGTTTTCACTAATAGAAAAATGATCAAAACGAAAATCGTTTGAAAATAAACGAAAATCAATCAATTAACGAGCTAGACATGAATAACTTTTGTATAAACTGTGATGCTATATGTGTATTATACCTGGTAGATCGAGACATATACCTGGTGGATAGAGACATATACCTGGTAGATCGAGACATATACCTGGTAGATCGAGACATATACCTGGTGGATAGAGACATATACCTGGTAGATAGAGACATATACCTGGTAGATCGAGACATATACCTGGTAGATCGAGACATATACCTGGTAGATCGAGACATATACAGTATATATTATATATCACACTACGGCGAGGAACAGCGTTCTGGAATATACCCAGATGTTACGGCATACATTGTACATTTCCGTTTGTTGTTAACACTAAAATAACAGTAAACAAACATTCAGTTCAATTTCTCCTTATCAATATTTACAAACAGAACATGATATATATAACCCGATTTTTGTAAATCACGTATTATATCTAGTTTAACAGATAGCAGTAATATACATCACGTGGATCTGGAATGAGGGGGTATTCAGTGAAATAACGAATTTTAAATCTACGATTGAAAGATTAAGATAACGCAATTGATGAAGAACATTTGTATGTCTATCATGTGGTATACGTATGTCTATCAGGTGGTAATTTGTCCATTTTTCTCATCATTCTATTAACGTAATTTGTCCATCTCTCTCCCCATTCCATCAACGTAATTTGTCCATCTCTCTCCCCATTCCATCAACGTAATTTGTCCATCTCTCTCACCATTCTTTGCCATACATATGTACCTTACATCAAGTTTTTCTATTCATAATCCTCTAATTTCACATTTGATCGATGTCCTAACAAACATAAATCACCGATTTTTTTACATCTAATTTGTAAACAAAATTTAATATGGAACTTCTACCGTATTTACTGCACACCACCCAACATTAGACCATGAGTTTGAAATCATTTTGGACACTCTTACAGAAAAAAAAGAAATAAGATTTTTCTACGTAATTTACACATGACAAGGTCTCGTTCCAAAATCAATATTTCATCAGTTTTATTACATCCTACGTGCATCTACGCGATTTTTGCCTTGTACTTTACTCTAACATGGGGTCGATACCCTGATTAGATAATCATCAAGATAAAAAGAAAGACGAAATCGCAAAAGTCTTAAAATATGTTTAAACCTTTGGCAATCACGAATTGATAATTAATAATAATATTTACCTATATTAATTACGTTTGATTTAAGTGATGCATAAAAGGTTCAACGCCATTACTCATAATTACAGATGCCAAGATTGGTTGATTCTGTTTGGCCTTTCAACACGTCCGTCCCATATCAGTCTATCCTCTGACCCGCCCGCAGTGACACAACTCTGCTAATTGGGTTCTGCGGGACGGGAACAACGCCTAGTGGCTACGTTAATTTTAATTAGTGTGAAACCTAATGAGCCGTGGTGTAACAAAATTAATATCGGGTTCTGATACGGACCGGAATCATAGCGATAATCACGTGGATAATTAATTATTCTGACCCCGAGGTGTGGACCGCAGGGTGGGTGTGGCTCTGCCTGGTAAACCAGTGTGTGGTGGACCAGGCTGTATATATATCGGACGTATTGTAGTCCATTATCAAATCTCTTCAACTCATACCGAGTCATAGAGTACCACTCGCCACCTTACCCAGATCTCTGAACCTTGTACAGTGAACTTACCATTAACCTGCATTTACGTCACAGTATTATGTCAGTTATGGGAGACAACTCGAGCCAAACTCCAACATCCTGGAACACTAACCCTAACGTCACCATTCAGGACGCTCTAGAGGACAAACTAAACCTGCTGGAGTTCCGGATAGACTGGGCATACGACCAGATCCACTTGTTGTATCACCAACTAGAGGGACTGAGGAAAAGGTACAACAGGGCCTGTAAAGACGAGCGCCGCTCATTCCGATACCACATCAGGCTCCGCATCATCACATGCGAAGGAATGATCAACACATTCTACGAGTACGCATGTCTGAAGGAAGCTGAAGCGAAGAAATTGCGTATGACCATATATGGTGATGTTATAAACGAGAGTTTGTCTGAGGAGGAAGAGGAGTAGGACCGTATGGAGGATCAGGGAGAGAGCCAGAGTCCCCAACACCAGAACCTTTCCTCTGGTCCGACAATCACCTGGAACAGCGTCATTAAGTAATGACGGAAGCAGAGTCACGTGGAGCCAACACATATCTCTATTAAGAGATACATATAATTCTCAAAGAGCAAAGATGTCGCCTCGAAAAACGCTAACTGAAATGTGTTGTCCTCTGAGACAACCCCCTCCCCTTCTTTATTTCTTCCCCGCTCAACCTTCATAACTCCTCACCCAACCCCTAAAACCCGGAAATACTTGCTTTCACAGTTTACCGTCAGGTTTGTTTTATGTAGTTTTTATGCAAGCAATAATGAGTCAATTTAGTCAAAAACAAATCTGCAAATACAATTATGAAATTCAAGGATTTGCTGTTAAGGGGACGTAGGACAGAAAAAAAGGAGTGGGCTCTTGGGCCCGCGTAGGTTCCACAGAAGCTCTCGAAAAAAACGGTAGGGGTATATGGTTTCGATCGTGGGAACCTTTTTCCGAAATGAAACCGGTTTTTTTTTTCAGCAAAGATGGGGACTATTTTTTCAAACACCAGCCTCCCGGGCCCATTTCCTTCAGTAATACAAATGGTTGGTGCCTTACTAGAAGATATGGGAAGGGTAAATAGGAAGATAAAAGGGTAAGAAGGTAACCAGTGAAGACGAGAAAGGGGGCGGAAAAAGATTGAGGGAAGGACGGAATGAGTGGAGAATTGACAGAAAAGGGGAGATTTGAGAAGGAGAGGTTACTTGAGAACATTTCTTGTTTTTGTTATTCTCTTTTTTTATCTTTGAAATTGGAGATGGGTTTATTACATATAATATATTTGGCCAATCGCAATATCTCAAGGTCCGAGTATATAATTATGTTATTCATACCAGTAGTATTCCGATGGGAAAATAACTTCTTACGGGGCATGCCTGGTGGAATTTCCCCTTTAGCCTAGAGACCGCTTATAGAGAGAGGCCGCTAGTTCAAGCCCCAGCGAGGGCATTATATTTTGTTTTCAAACCAGATAAACTCAAAGGGCATCAATCATAAGAAAGTCTGAAGATTTCCATCTCAGATTAATTTTTGAGATGGCGAGGTTTCTGTCACCAAGTTGTGTTTCTTTTCTTTCTTTCTTTCTTTCTTTCTTTCTTTTCTTTTTTTTAATGAGTAACGGTGTACTTGATTTGATTTATAATCAGTGAAGTTGAAAACTTCTAGTTGTAGATTCCCAAATACACCGTAATCAAACTGTTCATAAGGAAAGATGAGGGGCACTTTCGCATCTATATGTCCAGGCACAAAGCACGGGCCTCTTGGAAGGCTGTCTTGTGTCTTGTCTCACGTCTTTAGAACATTGTAAAAAAAGACTTGATACACTTACTACTGAGGATGAGAAGGCCTAGAAAACTATTGTAAACTTTAATAACTCTTCTTTATTGTGATATGGTTTATCACTTGCGTTCGTCACTATTTGTACAGGTTTGTATGTGACAAACGATATAGAAAGGGAAGTAACTCCGCCAACAATGTGAAATATTTATATGGCATAGTTATCCCCCTTTGTCTACGTTTTGGAAACTTCTCACTCGTACAATGTTAATAGTTTTGTTTTACAGAATGACACAAATTATGTTCCATTTGATTTACTCAGACTAATCAGAGTGTAATTATGTTGATTTACTCAGACTAATCAGAGTGTAATTATGTTGATTTACTCAGACTAATCAGAGTGTAATTATGTTGTTACTGTGTCCACCTATATACTCTTTTTGTATCCGGCTCCTTCGGAAATGGTATGTTATTCTGATCGGGATTTCCGCCAATATCTCAGAGTGACATTTACTGAAGTATAAGACAGCTTCAATAAATACCTAATTATAGAACATGTAAACGTCGTGTCATAAAATATTGTTACATTTTCAACTCAATAAAATGATACATATGTACTTAATTCTTCTCCTCATCAAATTTAATAATCGCTTTGAGAATTTCTCGATTCCTTTTTTAAACTTTGAAGTTTTTAAATGACCGAATAGTTTATTAGTTATTCTAAACAATGTTTTGTCTCGGTTTAATTTTGCACTAATGCTGTAATTTCCCAGTCAACATGGTGTGTGCTGCATGCTCTTAGTTAGCAATGTTTGTCTGAAATAGGGAAAAACAAGCGCATTTCTGTCTTTAACTTGTGTTAAGAATAGTAATTCTCCCTTTTGTCACACTATAGTTTACCTGACAGCATTCATCTAAGATAAATGTAATATCTATCTTCTGCATGTACCCTTTGATCAAATACCTAAACAACTAGGTACCACACGTGTCGACATGTGTAAGGCTATAAATCGGATTAAAACTCAAAGATAAAAGTGTCTGTTCGTGATCTGAAGACGGGGAAAAATATGTTTTACATGTGGGTGGAATAAAATTGATTAAATAATCTAGTGTTTAATGTCTCCTGTCAGTCATACACACGTTTTACATGTGTGTGTAATTACGTTTTGCATATGTGTGTAATCACGTTTTTTTATGCGTGTGTGTAATCAACTTTACAAGTGTGTGTAACCACGTTTTTCAAGTGTGTGTAACCACGTTTTACAAGTGTGTGTAACCACGTTTTACAAGTGTGTGTAACCACGTTTTACAAGTGTGTGTAACCACGATTTACAAGTGTGTGTAACCACGTTTTACAAGTGTGTGTAACCACGTTTTACAAGTGTGTGTAACCACGTTTTACAAGTGTGTGTAACCACGTTTTACAAGTGTGTGTAACCACGTTTTACAAGTGTGTGTAACCACGATTTACAAGTGTGTGTAACCACGTTTTACAAGTGTGTGTAACCACGTTTTTCAAGTGTGTGTAACCACGTTTTACAAGTGTGTGTAACCACGTTTTTCAAGTGTGTGTAACCACGTTTTACAAGTGTGTGTAACCACGATTTACAAGTGTGTGTAACCACGTTTTACAAGTGTGTGTAACCACGTTTTACAAGTGTGTGTAACCACGTTTTACAAGTGTGTGTAACCACGATTTACAAGTGTGTGTAACCACGTTTTACAAGTGTGTGTAACCACGTTTTTCAAGTGTGTGTAACCACGTTTTACAAGTGTGTGTAACCACGTTTTACAAGTGTGTGTAACCACGTTTTTCAAGTGTGTGTAACCACGTTTTACAAGTGTGTGTAATGTGTCCTGTCTGGCTCTACCATCGACCTCAGTAATCTAGAACCCTCCCTTACTACTCTAGAAACCAAAGTTACATCTAATGTAAGGTGTCAGAGATCACTCCGATAATTGACAGACTATCCACCCTGTTTTTCACTCATATCCTACATTTGAGATATATAACTGTACAAAGCCTAACGTATACCGTTTTAGATATAACTGTACAAATCGAATTCATATATCGGTGTATTGGGTGCGTTCCTTAGGTATTCCATGACACACCTCGATGAACTGTTGCGTCCCACGGACGTACCGAGATGTTACTACATGTAAGTCGAGTTTGTCCTTGATATAACCGTTATACTTTAGAAACTATACACAACATAACATGGATATGTTGACCCACAGGTGTTGTATTGATAATGCCGTTCCTTGGTGCTGGTTTTAACCTTTCTCTACAATACGTTTGAGTCGTCTATTGATGAGACGAATGTATCAATAGGACATATGTCTTGACTATTTTCCGGGCCCCCGCGGGTGTCCCTCTGTCCATGCGCGTGACGTACTAACTGTATTGCTCCTGCTCGCTACGTTTCTACAGACTTTCCTGTGGTGTTCACAGCGGAGTTTATGTCGATCATTGGCCCTACTGACTTCTGGTTAAACTGTTTGTGTTGAACCTCTAATTACCATGTACGTGTCATTTAGGACCAATGTTGATACGAACTCAATGACAGTTTATAGACTATTTACCGTTAGGTCGATATCGGGAGTAGCATATGGATTTTAGTGAACGCTCTATTATCAATGCCGTCGTTAGAAGGAGACTGTTTGGTTTCCTTGCGATAGATATTTTTCCCGTGGTAAAAATCAAAGATGCGGAATAGAAGTAGTTTACTTTCTAAAACAAACACACTCAGGTTAGAGACATTGATACATTTGGGTGTCACGGTGTTTGCTAACAAACAAGAGAACAGTACATTACAATCACTAAACGGTATCGATCTCCAGGAGTAACCAGGCCGGTCACGGGGCCAAGCTTTTAGTGCACCCAGTCATTTTATCTGGAGAAACACCAATGTTATTGGGTACCAGTTAGTCTGTATCACACTGAAGCTTCATACTATCCATGTCTTAATTAATAACGATCTAATCCCACCACAAAAGGCTCCAGTACTGGGAGTGGTTAACATGGCCTTTCCCCGAATATTGGAGAAATAGTATAAAGTTATATACATCTCGCATATATATTGTAAACAATGTTTTATATACTGTATAAATGACACTGTACTGTAGATATGGGTAAATACTGGAACAATGAATAGGAGAAACTATAGTAAATCGATACAGCCTCACCGAAAACATGTCGACCGTAAATATTAAACATGTAGACCGTAAATATAAAACACGTTGACAGTAAATATAAAACACATTGACCGTAAATATAAAACACGTTGACAGTAAATATAAAACACGTCGACCGTAAATATAAAACACGTCGACCGTAAATATAAAACACGTCGACCGTAAATATAAAACATGTAGACCGTAAATATAAAACACGTAGACCGTAAATATAAAACACATTGACCGTAAATATAAAACACGTTGACAGTAAATATAAAACACATTGACCGTAAATATAAAACACATTGACCGTAAATATAAAACACGTAGACCGTAAATATAAAACACGTCGACCGTAAATATAAAACATGTAGACCGTAAATATAGAACATGTTGACAGTAAATATAAAACACATTGACCGTAAATATAAAACACGTTGACAGTAAATATAAAACACATTGACCGTAAATATAAAACACGTAGACCGTAAATATAAAACACGTAGACCGTAAATATAAAACACGTTGACAGTAAATATAAAACATGTAGACCGTAAATATAGAACATGTTGACAGTAAATATAAAACACATTGACCGTAAATATAAAACACGTTGACAGTAAATATAAAACACATTGACCGTAAATATAAAACACGTAGACCGTAAATATAAAACACGTAGACCGTAAATATAAAACATGTAGACCGTAAATATAAAACACATTGACCGTAAATATAAAACACGTTGACAGTAAATATAAAACACATTGACCGTAAATATAAAACACATTGACCGTAAATATAAAACACGTAGACCGTAAATATAAAACACGTCGACCGTAAATATAAAACATGTAGACCGTAAATATAGAACATGTTGACAGTAAATATAAAACACATTGACCGTAAATATAAAACACGTTGACAGTAAATATAAAACACATTGACCGTAAATATAAAACACGTAGACCGTAAATATAAAACACGTAGACCGTAAATATAAAACACGTTGACAGTAAATATAAAACATGTAGACCGTAAATATAGAACATGTTGACAGTAAATATAAAACACATTGACCGTAAATATAAAACACGTTGACAGTAAATATAAAACACATTGACCGTAAATATAAAACACGTAGACCGTAAATATAAAACACGTAGACCGTAAATATAAAACACGTTGACAGTAAATATAAAACACGTTGACAGTAAATATAAAACACATTGACCGTAAATATAAAACACGTAGACCGTAAATATAAAACACGTAGACCGTAAATATAAAACACATTGACCGTAAATATAAAACACGTCGACCGTAAATATAAAACACATTGACCGTAAATATAAAACACGTCGACCGTAAATATAAAACACGTCGACCGTAAATATAAAACACGTTGACCGTAAATATAAAACACGTCGACCGTAAATATAAAACACGTCGACCGTAAATATAAAACACGTTGACAGTAAATATAAAACACGTTGACCGTAAATATAAAACACATTGACCGTAAATATTAAACACGTTGAATGTCAATATAAAACATGTTGACAGTAAATATAAAACACGTTGACCGTAAATATAAAACACGTTGACAGTAAATATAAAACACATTGACCGTAAATATAAAACACGTCGACCGTAAATATAAAACACGTCGACCGTAAATATAAAACACGTTGACAGTAAATATAAAACACATGACCGTAAATATAAAACACATTGACCGTAAATATAAAACATGTAGACCGTAAATATAAAACACGTAGACCGTAAATATAAAACATGTAGACCGTAAATATAAAACACGTTGACCGTAAATATAAAACATGTAGACCGTAAATATAAAACACGTCGACCGTAAATATAAAACATGTAGACCGTAAATATAAAACACGTCGACCGTAAATATAAAACACATTGACAGTAAATATAAAACACGTCGACCGTAAATATAAAACACGTCGACCGTAAATATTAAACACGTTGACAGTAAATATAAAACACGTTGACCGTAAATATAAAACACATTGACCGTAAATATTAAACACGTTGAATGTCAATATAAAACATGTTGACAGTAAATATAAAACACGTTGACCGTAAATATAAAACACGTTGACAGTAAATATAAAACACATTGACCGTAAATATAAAACACGTCGACCGTAAATATAAAACACGTCGACCGTAAATATAAAACACGTTGACAGTAAATATAAAACACGTTGACCGTAAATATTAAACACGTTCACCGTAAATATAAAACATGTAGACCGTAAATATAAAACACGTAGACCGTAAATATTAAACACGTTGAATGTCAATATAAAACATGTTGACAGTAAATATAAAACACGTTGACCGTAAATATAAAACACGTTGACAGTAAATATAAAACACATTGACCGTAAATATAAAACACGTCGACCGTAAATATAAAACACGTCGACCGTAAATATAAAACACGTTGACAGTAAATATAAAACACGTTGACCGTAAATATTAAACACGTTCACCGTAAATATAAAACACGTCGACCGTAAATATAAAACACGTCGACCGTAAATATAAAACACGTTGACAGTAAATATAAAACACATTGACCGTAAATATAAAACACGTCGACCGTAAATATAAAACACGTCGACCGTAAATATAAAACACGTTGACAGTAAATATAAAACACGTTGACCGTAAATATTAAACACATTGACCGTAAATATAAAACACGTCGACCGTAAATATAAAACACGTCGACCGTAAATATAAAACACGTTGACAGTAAATATAAAACACGTTGACCGTAAATATTAAACACGTTCACCGTAAATATAAAACATGTAGACCGTAAATATAAAACACGTAGACCGTAAATATAAAACACGTCGACCGTAAATATAAAACACGTCGACCGTAAATATAAAACACGTTGACAGTAAATATAAAACACGTTGACCGTAAATATTAAACACGTTCACCGTAAATATAAAACATGTAGACCGTAAATATAAAACACGTAGACCGTAAATATAAAACACGTAGACCGTCAATATAAAACATGTAGACAGTAAATATAAAACATGTTGACAGTAAATATAAAACATGTTGACAGTAAATATAAAACACGTTGACCGTAAATATAAAACATGTTGACAGTAAATATAAAACATGTTGACAGTAAATATAAAACATGTTGACAGTAAATATAAAACACGTTGACAGTAAATATAAAACACGTTGACCGTAAATATTAAACACGTTGAATGTCAATATAAAACATGTTGACAGTCAATATTAAACACGTTGACAGTAAATATAAAACACGTTGACAGTAAATATAAAACACGTTGAATGTCAATATAAAACATGTTGACAGTAAATATTAAACATGTAGACAGTAAATATTAAACACGTTGACAGTAAATATAAAACACGTTGACCGTAAATATAAAACACGTTGAATGTCAATATAAAACATGTTGAAAGTAAATATTAAACACGTTGACAGTAAATATAAAACACGTTGACAGTAAATATAAAACACGTTGACAGTAAATATAAAACATGATGACCGTAAATATAAAACACGTAGACAGTAAATATAAAACATGTTGACAGTAAATATAAAACACGTTGACCGTAAATATAAAACACGTTGACAGTAAATATAAAACACGTTGACAGTAAATATAAAACACGTAGACCGTAAATATAAAACACGTTGACAGTAAATATAAAACACGTAGACCGTCAATATAAAACACGTTGACCGTAAATATAAAACACGTTGACAGACAGTAAATATAAAACATGTTGACAGTAAATATAAAACACGTTGACAGTAAATATAAAACACGTTGACAGTAAATATTAAACACGTTGACAGTAAATATAAAACACGTTGACAGTAAATATAAAACATGTAGACCATAAATATAAAACATGTTGACAGTGAATATCAAACATGTTGACCGTGAACATAAAACACGTCGACAGTAAATATAAAACACATTGACAGTAAATATAAAACACGTTGACCGTAAATATAAAACATGTTGACAGACAGTAAATATAAAACATGTAGACCGTAAATATAAAACATGTTGACAGTAAATATAAAACACGTTGACAGTAAATATAAAACACGTTGACAGTAAATATAAAACATGTTGACCGTAAATATAAAACACGTTGACAGTAAATATAAAACACGTTGACCGTCAATATAAAACACGTTGACCGTAAATATAAAACACGTTGACAGACAGTAAATATAAAACATGTTGACAGTAAATATAAAACACGTTGACAGTAAATATAAAACACATTGACCGTAAATATAAAACACGTTGACAGTAAATATAAAACACATTGACCGTAAATATAAAACACGTTGACAGTAAATATAAAACACGTTGACAGTAAATATAAAACACGTCGACCGTAAATATAAAACACGTTGACCGTAAATATAAAACACATTGACCGTAAATATAAAACACGTTGACAGTAAATATAAAACACGTTGACCGTAAATATAAAACACATTGACCGTAAATATAAAACACGTTGACAGTAAATATAAAACACGTCGACCGTAAATATAAAACACATTGACCGTAAATATAAAACACGTTGACAGTAAATATAAAACACGTCGACCGTAAATATAAAACACGTTGACCGTAAATATAAAACACGTTGACAGTAAATATAAAACACATTGACCGTAAATATAAAACACGTCGACAGTAAATATAAAACACGTTGACAGTAAATATAAAACACATTGACCGTAAATATAAAACACGTTGACAGTAAATATAAAACACATTGACCGTAAATATAAAACATGTTGACAGTAAATATAAAACACGTTGACAGTAAATATAAAACACGTTGACCGTAAATATAAAACACGTTGACCGTAAATATAAAACACGTTGACAGTAAATATAAAACACGTCGACAGTAAATATAAAACACGTCGACAGTAAATATAAAACACGTTGACAGTAAATATAAAACTTGTTGATAGTAAATATAAAACACGTCGACAGTAAATATAAAACACGTTGACAGTAAATATAAAACACATTGACCGTAAATATAAAACACGTCGACAGTAAATATAAAACACGTTGACAGTAAATATAAAACACATTGACCGTAAATATAAAACACGTTGACAGTAAATATAAAACACGTTGACAGACAGTAAATATAAAACATGTTGACAGTAAATATAAAACACGTTGACAGTAAATATAAAACACATTGACCGTAAATATAAAACACGTTGACAGACAGTAAATATAAAACATGTTGACAGTAAATATAAAACACGTTGACAGTAAATATAAAACACGTTGACAGACAGTAAATATAAAACATGTTGACAGTAAATATAAAACATGTTGACAGTAAATATAAAACATGTTGACAGTAAATATAAAACACGTTGACAGTAAATATAAAACATGTAGACCGTAAATATAAAACACATTGACCGTAAATATAAAACACGTTGACAGTAAATATAAAACATGTTGACAGTAAATATTAAACACGTTGACAGTAAATATAAAACATGTTGACAGTAAATATTAAACACGTTGACAGTAAATATAAAACATGTTGACAGTAAATATAAAACACGTTGATAGTAAATATAAAACACATTGACCGTAAATATAAAACATGTAGACCGTAAATATAAAACATGTTGACAGTAAATATAAAACATGTTGACAGTAAATATAAAACACGTTGACAGTAAATATAAAACATGTTGACAGTAAATATAAAACACGTAGACCGTAAATATAAAACACGTTGACAGTAAATATAAAACATGTTGACAGTAAATATAAAACATGTTGACAGTAAATATTAAACACGTTGACAGTAAATATAAAACATGTTGACAGTAAATATAAAACACGTTGACAGTAAATATAAAACACGTAGACCGTAAATATAAAACACGTTGAATGTCAATATAAAACACATTGACCGTAAATATAAAACATGTTGACAGTAAATATTAAACACGTTGACAGTAAATATAAAACACGTTGACAGTAAATATAAAACATGTTGACAGTAAATATAAAACACGTTGAATGTCAATATAAAACATGTTGACAGTAAATATTAAACACGTTGACAGTAAATATAAAACACAAAACACGTTGACAGTAAATATAAAACACGTTGAGAGTAAATATAAAACATGTTGATAGTAAATATAAAACACGTTGACAGTAAATATTAAACACGTTGACAGTAAATATAAAACATGTTGACAGTAAATATTAAACACGTTGACAGTAAATATAAAACACAAAACACGTTGACAGTAAATATAAAACACGTTGAGAGTAAATATAAAACATGTTGATAGTAAATATAAAACACGTTGACAGTAAATATTAAACACGTTGACAGTAAATATAAAACATGTTGACAGTAAATATTAAACACGTTGACAGTAAATATAAAACATGTTGACAGTAAATATAAAACACGTCGACAGTAAATATAAAACACGTCGACAGTAAATATAAAACACGTTGACCGTAAATATAAAACACGTTGACAGTAAATATAAAACACGTCGACAGTAAATATAAAACACGTTGACCGTAAATATAAAACACGTTGACAGTAAATATAAAACTCATTGACCGTAAATATAAAACACGTTGACAGTAAATATTAAACACCCTTTTTCTCTACTGAGTGTTACAGGGTGAAAATCTGAGGAATTATTTTCTCTACTCAGTGTTACAGGGTGAACATCTGAGGAATGGTTTTCTCTACTGAGTGTTAAAGGGTGAACATCTGAGGGATGGTTTTCTCTACTGAGTGTTACAGGGTGAACATCTGAGGGATGGTTTTCTCTACTGAGTGTTACAGAGTGAACATCTGAGGAATGGTTTTCTCTACTGAGTGTTCAATGGTGAATATCTGAGGAATAATTTTCTCTACTGAGTGTAACAGGGTGAACATCTGAGGGATGGTTTTCTCTACTGTTGTGGTCTGGTAACCTTCCATCAATTTCAGCTCATTGGTTGTGGTCTAACAGCAGGCGTTACCATCACATGTTACAACACAATGAAAACAGTCATACTCTTCCAGTCAAATATCACTGAAAACATTTTATTCTTGTTACCAGATTTAAATATTTAATCTGTCGATCAGGTTACCACACCGTAAGGCGGGATATTCTAGCGTTAAGTTTATTTATTTACGATGAAATGGGAATAAATCTGCGGAATTTATGTAGGTAATTGAGGGGAAGTCACATTAAAATGTGTTCATTTCTTAAGTAAGAACTCAAGGAGAGTAATCCAAGGTGAAATTATTTGACTAAATAATTACGGTTGAAAAGATATCTTAATTAAATCCCTATTCCAGCCATACAGAAATTGTTAGCGCATTTCAGGAAAATTGTCAGCAAAATCAGGTTTCTTTTATGATGACACACTTATGTGATACTTTATTCTACTTTTAAATCAAATAATTCTTTATATCTTTTCAATTGAATACTTCTGTATGCCTTTTAAATTGATTAAATTCTATACCTTTTCTTTATATCCTTGATATCTAATGATTCTTTATATTATTTTTTTAATGACTGGCGGGAATTTCTGCTGCAACCACATATAATCCACACATTTGTAGTTCCATGTGGAAGTTCATGATGATGATTAGCTAAAATATCGAAGGTTAACCACTGTCTTATCGAACAAACCATCATAACTTTGTACTGTTCAGTGCTAGCAGACACATCAGACACAATGCTCTTTGTGGGAACACGTCTTGTTTATGCTATATCGCGTAAATAAAATCACTTAATTTAATTCGCTGTATTAAAGTAAGTAGCACGCGTTGAAACATAAAGTATGTACACTCACATAAAGGTCTATGTAATATTAAGGTCTTATCTCGACTACGATTGCCTGTATTTCTCACGTCGGCATTCAATCCAATATAATCCTTTAAAATAACTCTGTAATTGAAGCATTACGCGAATTGGATTGTTTAAAATCATATTAACGAATTAACGTGTATTGTGTGTGCTAGGCTTGATATAGTGTTATACTTTCTAGTTTGTATGGTTTTACTGGACATGTTGACTATATAATGGTGGTAGTGATGACATGTTGACTATATAATGGTGGTAGTGATGACATGTTGACTATGTAATGGTGGTAGTGATGACATGTTGACTGTATAATGGTGGTAGTGATGACATGTTGACTATATAATGGTGGTAGTGATGACATGTTGACTATGTACTGGTGGTAGTGATGACATGTTGACTATGTAATGGTGGTAGTGATGACATGATGACTATATAATGGTGGTAGTGATGACATGTTGACTACGTATTGGTGGTAGTGATAACATGTTGACTATGTAATGGTGGTAGTGATGACATGTTGACTATATAATGGTGGTAGTGATGACATGTTGACTATATAATGGTGGTAGTGATGACATGTTGACTGTATAATGGTGGTAGTGATGACATGTTGACTACGTATTGGTGGTAGTGATAACATGTTGACTATATAATGGTGGTTGTGATGACATGTTGACTATGTAATGGTGGTAGTGATGACATGTTACTGTATATTGGTGGTAGTGATGACATGTTGACTATGTAATGGTGGTAGTGATGACATGTTGACTATATAATGGTGGTAGTGATGACATGTTGACTATATAATGGTGGTAGTGATGACATGTTGACTATATAATGGTGGTAGTGATGACATGTTGACTGTATAATGGTGGTAGTGATGACATGTTGACTATATAATGGTGGTAGTGATGACATGTTGACTATATAATGGTGGTAGTGATGACATGTTGACTGTATAATGGTGGTAGTGATGACATGTTGACTATATAACGGTGGTAGTGATGACATGTTGACTATATAATGGTGGTAGTGATGACATGTTGACTACGTATTGGTGGTAGTGATAACATGTTGACTATATAATGGTGGTAGTGCTGACATGTTGACTGTATAATGGTGGTAGTGATGACATTTTGACTATGTAATGGTGGTAGTGATGACATGTTGACTATATAATGGTGGTAGTGATGACATGTTGACTATGTAATGGTGGTAGTGATGACATGTTGACTATATAATGGTGGTAGTGATGACATGTTGACTATATAATGGTGGTAGTGATGACATGTTGACTATATAATGGTGGTTGTGATGACATGTTGACTATGTAATGGTGGTAGTGATGACATGTTACTGTATATTGGTGGTAGTGATGACATGTTGACTATGTAATGGTGGTAGTGATGACATGTTGACTATGTAATGGTGGTAGTGATGACATGTTGACTATATAATGGTGGTAGTGATGACATGTTGACTATATAATGGTGGTAGTGATGACATGTTGACTATATAATGGTGGTAGTGATGACATGTTGACTATATAACGGTGGTAGTGATGACATGTTGACTATATAACGGTGGTAGTGATGACATGTTGACTATGTAATGGTGGTAGTGATGACATGTTGACTATGTAATGGTGGTAGTGATGATATGTTGACTATGTAATGGTGGTAGTGATGACATGTTGACTATATAATGGTGGTAGTGATGACATGTTGACTATATACTGGTGGCAGTGATGACATGTTGACTATATAACGGTGGTAGTGATGACATGTTGACTATGTAATGGTGGTAGTGATGACATGTTGACTATGTAATGGTGGTAGTGATGATATGTTGACTATGTAATGGTGGTAGTGATGACATGTTGACTATATAATGGTGGTAGTGATGACATGTTGACTATATACTGGTGGCAGTGATGACATGTTGACTATATAATGGTGGTAGTGATGACATGTTGACTATATAATGGTGGCAGTGATGACATGTTGACTATATAATGATGGTAGTGATGACATGTTGACTATATAATGGTGGTAGTGATGACATGTTGACTATATAATGGCGGTAGTGATGACATGTTGACTATATAATGGTGGTAGTGATGACATGTTGACTATATAATGGTGGTAGTGATGACATGTTGACTATATAATGGTGGTAGTGATGACATGTTGACTATATAATGGTGGTAGTGATGACATGTTGACTATATAATGGTGGTAGTAATGACATGTTGACTATATAATGGTGGTAGTGATGACATGTTGACTATGTAATGGTGGTAGTGATGACATGATGACTATGTAATGGTGGTAGTGATGACATGTTGACTATATAATGGTGGTAGTTATGACATGTTGACTATATAATGGTGGTAGTGATGACATGTTGACTATATAATGGTGGTAGTGATGACATGTTGACTATATAATGGTGGTAGTGATGACATGTTGACTATGTAATGGTGGTAGTGATGACATGTTGACTATGTAATGGTGGTAGTGATGACACGTTGACTATATAATGGTGGTAGTGATGACATGTTGACTATATAATGGTGGTAGTGATGACATGTTGACTATGTAATGGTGGTAGTGATGACATGTTGACTATATAATGGTGGTAGTGATGACATGTTGACTACGTATTGGTGGTAGTGATGACATGTTGACTATATAATGGTGGTAGTGATGGCATGTTGACTATATAATGGTGGTTGTGATGACATGTTGACTATATAATGGTGGTAGTGATGACATGTTGACTATATAATGGTGGTAGTGATGACATGTTGACTATATAATGGTGGTAGTGATGACATGTTGACTATATAATGGTGGTAGTGATGACATGTTGACTATGTAATGGTGGTAGTGATGACATGTTGACTATATAATGGTGGTAGTGGTGACCTGTTGACTATAATATGGTGGTAGTGATGACATGTTACTATGTAATGGTGGTAGTGATGACATGTTGACTATATAATGGTGGTAGTGATGACATGTTGACTATGTAATGGTGGTAGTGATGACATGTTGACTATATAATGGTGGTTGTGATGACATGTTGACTATATAATGGTGGTAGTGATGACATGTTGACTATATAATGGTGGTTGTGATGACATGTTGACTATATAATGGTGGTAGTGATGACATGTTGACTATGTAATGGTGGTAGTGATGACATGTTGACTATATAATGGTGGTAGTGATGACATGTTGACTATATAATGGTGGTAGTGATGACATGTTGACTATGTAATGGTGGTAGTGATGACATGTTGACTATGTAATGGTGGTAGTGATGACATGTTGACTATGTAATGGTGGTAGTGATGACATGTTGACTATGTAATGGTGGTAGTGATGACATGTTGACTATATAATGGTGGTTGTGATGACATGTTGACTATATAATGGTGGTAGTGATGACATGTTACTATATAATGGTGGTAGTGATGACATGTTGACTATATAATGGTGGTAGTGATGACATGTTGACTATGTAATGGTGGTAGTGATGACATGTTGACTATATAATGGTGGTAGTGATGACATGTTGACTATATAATGGTGGTTGTGATGACATGTTGACTATATAATGGTGGTAGTGATGACATGTTACTATATAATGGTGGTAGTGATGACATGTTGACTATATAATGGTGGTAGTGATGACATGTTGACTATGTAATGGTGGTAGTGATGACATGTTGACTATATAATGGTGGTAGTGATGACATGTTGACTATATAATGGTGGTAGTGATGACATGTTGACTATATAATGGCGGTAGTGATGACATAAACCTGAACCAACATCTGTCTGTTAGTCATACAAACACCCTTCGTGGGGGGGGGGGGGGGGGGGGGGGGGGGGGGGCAAAAAACAAAAGAAAACAAAATACAGTATACATCTAGCATTAGAGAATATTTATGTTTACCAAACAATGATTGTATTGTATTAAGTCGTTAATTCTCACCCGGACCTCCTCTCGTTGTGTTGGACAATTTAGTTACAAACTAACATGTCTACTTGACGATGAGTAGCAGAATCCCTCGCACCTGTACTTTCTCAGCTCGCGTGATATAGTCTGACATCTATCGATTATTTTGGTCCCCTACGTCTCTCTTAAAGCTTTCTAAACTTAATTTGCATGTGTATGTAAATAAAAAACTATCCCAATTGAATAAATTATCATATTTTTATATTCATGCTCACAAAATTTACTGCATAAGTATGTCGTTTGCATTATTTAAATCTTATTTGCAACAAACCACGTATTTACTGTATACATTCACTTAGCGGCGTTATTCAGATAAAAAGTCCTCTAACCTTGAATCGTAATTATTATCTACCGATACGGTTGCACCACTCCACATGCTACACACATGTGATATAAGACTTTTTAATAGAAAATCCCAGTCATCACTGGCACTGGTGTTTTCTTGTCAATAGAACTGTGTAGCTAAACACTGGACAAAATACGGAGGTACATGTATTCCTATCATCAGGTTTTGGTCGAGTATTTCAAACGACTGCCAGTAAAACCATGAAGCCCGTGAAATTCTCTTGGTGAGTTATCTATGATAGGAGATGTGGTATTTGTCCATATTCAAGTATATTAAACTTTGTGGCCTTGAATAGCACGAACTAACCAATTGGAGAAACGATCCTCGTGTTTTATGAATATTGCAACAGGTATATAGAGAATACATGGTCAGTGTCTTAAAATATAAGCTGTATTTTGGCGAGGGTAAAGAAAGACAAAAGTGGCGAGCCTTGGCGAGCCACTTTGTTTTTCTGTCCCGAGTCAAAAATACAGCTTATATTTTAAGACACTGACCATGTATTCTATTTATCATGCAACGGTCATAGAAAATAATCATCAAAAATAATCATTTTGAAGTGAAATGGTGTCAAAATGATAGGAATATGTTCGCCTTTTAATCGTTGTTTCACTTTGAAGTAAGTCAGTCGAATTGACGCACGTGCTCAGATTCCAAAATACAGCTGTTTTCCGTCACTGCCGTATACAGAAAAAATATATACGGTGGGTGTATTCCGACAATGCGGTGGCAGTTGCAGGATAAATTAATACACCCTTCTTTATTATTATATATCATAACAACAGGTATATTAATATACCCTTCTTATCATAAAGTATTTTTGATTGCTTACACGAACCCAAAGAGCTGTTGATTATTCTTGAAGTTCACCCCTAAAAAAGTTCTTTTATCAAAACATTTGATCTTACATTCTCCATTCCAAACTTAAGGATTCTCCATTCCAAACTTAAGGATTCTCCATTCCAAACTTAAGGATTCAAGGATTCTCCATTCCAAACTTAAGGATTCTCCATTCCAAACTTAAGGATTCTCCATTCCAAACTTAGGAGTGGGTTTTTGTTAACTATACCGGAGCGTATTTTGTTATGCACTGAAAATGAAATCGTGAGAATGATTGAATTTCTGGTCGACAATATCTTTCTGAAGTTGGTGATCAGATCTTCCATCAGACCATTGACATACCCATAGGAGCCAGATATGTCCATCTGTTGGCCGACTTGTTTATTTATCTGTTTATTTTATACAAGGATGATTATATTAGACAATAACATTATTGACGATGTCAGTCAGACATGCCCTAGCCTGTAGAAATCTAGGACAATATAGACTCAACATTACCTTGTTCTTTCCTTCCAACATAACCCATTAGGGACAACTTACAACTAAGCTGTGTGATAAGCGTCATGATCTATATTATTCATTTTCCATTTCTATATGGTAACATCCCTGCTTTCCCTACCTACTTTGTTTGCATGTCCCATTGATTTGATAGTCAATGACTCGCTCCCATTACTACGCTGTTCTTGACAAATGTCGACTTCTGACAGGAAAATTAACTAAACACGGTTTGAGTGATGGCGGTTGATAAAGACCATGTGATTTTTTTATGATCGGCATCGTGATCCCATTTGGAAATATTCGATTTCCTTATGCGATATGACGTCAGACATGCTTGATGCTGATGTGCCTGATGGTTCCGATGTCACCATCCAAATTTTGATTCATATTCTCATTTCATCATTGAAATAACCCAATTTGACATATAGTAAGGCGAGTGTCGTCGATCAGATGTTTTACATTGCGGAACACCTGGTCTTATTTTCATATCTATTTTATTGTCTCCGTACAAATGTTGTGTTGTGTTTGTATTCTGTCTCCGTACAAATGTTGTGTTGTGTTTGTATTCTGTGTCCGTACAAATGTTGTGTTGTGTTTGTATTCTGTGTCCGTACAAATGTTGTGTTGTGTTCTTATTCTGTCTCCGTACAAATGTTGTGTTGTGTTTTTATTCTGTCTCCGTACAAATGTTGTGTTGTGTTTTTATTCTGTCTCCGTACAAATGTTGTGTTGTGTTTTTATTCTGTCTCCGTACAAATGTTGTGTTGTGTTTTTATTCTGTCTCCGTACAAATGTTGTGTTGTGTTTTTATTCTGTCTCCGTACAAATGTTGTGTTGTGTTTGTATTCTGTGTCCGTACAAATGTTGTGTTGTGTTCTTATTCTGTCTCCGTACAAATGTTGTGTTGTGTTTTTATTCTGTCTCCGTACAAATGTTGTGTTGTGTTCGTATTCTGTCTCCGTTCAAATGTTGTGTTGTGTTTGTATTCTCTCTGTTGGTTTTGAGTTAGAACTACGGTTTCGTTAAATATGTCGGTATTCTCTGTTGTTTTTATAAAATTTCTTGGTCTGTGCCACAAATAGGTCTTGCTATATAGGACACTGATCGGCCAGTAAAAGATCGTCTACTACGTATACTTCTACCAAATATTACCAACCTTCAAAAGTACAAGATGTCTACCAAATATTACCAACCTTCAATAGTACAAGATGTCTACCAAATATTACCAACCTTCAAAAGTACAAGATGTCTACCAAATATTACCAACCTTCAATAGTACAAGATGTCTACCAAATATTACCAACCTTCAAAAGTACTAGATGTCTCCCAAATATTACCCAACTTCAATAGTACAAGATGTCTCCCAAATATTACCAACCTTCAAAAGTACTAGATGTCTCCCAAATATTACCCGACTTCAATAGTATAAGATAATGTCAGCAACTGTCTTTAGTTTGTTTTCCTTTCAAAATGAGGTTTCTATGTACATGTATGTGTTGTACCGGTGAGGGGAAATCTTCGTCATAAAATTAACGTTTACACTGAAAATTATTTGTTTAGTCAAGAAGATAAACTATTTAATGGGATATAGAGACTGTTTTTGTCTCCGATTCTGTCACCAGCTGACATTTGTACAATAAATAGCTGTTTAGCTGTGCAGACGACAGGCTTAGTCTTATACACCCACCATAAAAATCCAAAATAATTCTCGAATGATGGCGATATTTATATTTCTACAAAACAAATCTTGTTCCACCCCTTACTCCATTAGATATAACAGAAAGCTTTCTAAGCTCGCCATATTTCATTAATGAAAATAGATATGAAGCATGAAAACGATATTGTAATAATCATTCAATCAATGTTATTCCAATAACTTAATATTTAATGTTTTATGGCAAGTGAATAAAGTGTGTATCAAAACCTATATAAATACGCTATCATATGACGTACTGAAGTGGACATAAGTCAGACTGTAGTGGACATAAGTCAGACTGTAGTGGACATAAGTCAGACAGTAGTGGACATAAGTCAGACAGTAATGGACATAAGTCAGACAGAAGTGGACATAAGTCAGACTGTAGTGGACATAAGTCAGACAGTAGTGGACATAAGTCAGACAGTAGTGGACATAAGTCAGACTGTAGTGGACATAAGTCAGACAGTAGTGAACATAAGTCGGACTGTAGTGGACATAAGTCAGACTGTATAGTGGACATAAGTCAGACAGTAGTGGACATAAGTCAGATTGTAGTGGACATAAGTCAGACAGTAGTGGACATAAATCAGACTGTAGTGGACATAAGTCAGACAGTAGTGGACATAAGTCAGACTGTAGTGGACATAAATCAGACAGTAGTGGACATAAGTCAGACAGTAGTGGACATAAGTCTGATTGTAGTGGACATAAGTCAGACTGTAGTGGACATAAGTCAGACAGTAGTGGACATAAGTCAGACAGTAGTGGACATAAGTCAGACAGTAGTGGACATAAGTCAGACTGTAGTGGACATAAGTCAGACTGTAGTGGACATAAGTCAGACAGTAGTGGACATAAGTCAGACAGTAGTGGACATAAGTCAGACTGTAGTGGACATAAGTCAGACAGTAGTGGACATAAGTCAGACAGTAGTGGACATAAGTCAGACAGTAGTGGACATAAGTCAGACTGTAGAGGACATCAATCCGACTGTAGTGGACATAAGTCAGACTGTAGTGGACATAAGTCAGACAGTAGTGGACATAAGTCAGACAGTAGTGGACATAAGTCAGACCGTAGTGGACATAAGTCAGACAGTAGTGGACATAAGTCAGACTGTAGTGGACATAAGTCAGACTGTAGTGGACATAGGTCAGACGGTAGTGGACATAAGTCAGACTGTAGTGGACATAAGTCAAACAGTAGTGGACATAAGTCAAACAGTAGTGGACATAAGTCAGACAGTAGTGGACATAAGTCAGACTGTAGTGGACATAAGTCAGACAGTAGTGGACATAAGTCAGACTGTAGTGGACATCAATCAGACTGTAGTGGACATAAGTCAGACTGTAGTGGACATAAGTCAGACAGTAGTGGACATAAGTCAGACCGTAGTGGACATAAGTCAGACCGTAGTGGACATAAGTCAGACTGTAGTGGACATAAGTCAGACAGTAGTGGACATAAGTCAGACAGTAATGGACATAAGTCAGACTGTAGTGGACATAAGTCAGACTGTAGTGGACATAAGTCAGACTGTAGTGGACATAAGTCAGACAGTAGTGGACATAAGTCGGACTGTAGTGGACATAAGTCAGACTGTATAGTGGACATAAGTCAGACTGTAGTGGACATAAATCAGACAGTAGTGGACATAAGTCGGACTGTAGTGGACATAAGTCAGACAGTAGTGGACATAAGTCAGACAGTAGTGGACATAAGTCTGATTGTAGTGGACATAAGTCAGACTGTAGTGGACATAAGTCAGACAGTAGTGGACATAAGTCAGACAGTAGTGGACATAAATCAGACTGTAGTGGACATAAGTCAGACAGTAGTGGACATAAGTCAGACTGTAGTGGACATAAATCAGACTGTATAGTGGACATAAGTCAGACTGTAGTGGACATAAGTCAGACTGTAGTGGACATAAGTCAGACAGTAGTGGACATAAGTCAGACAGTAGTGGACATAAGTCAGACAGTAGTGGACATAAGTCAGACTGTAGTGGACATAAGTCAGACTGTAGTGGACATAAGTCAGACAGTAGTGGACATAAGTCAGACAGTAGTGGACATAAGTCTGCCTCAAACACATGTATAAGTAATGTATTTCCGTTGTTTGAACTCTTCAATTTAATTTGTCTACAATGTTCCATTCAATAGTTATTATCGGTCATGATTGTATCGGTATAGCCTGAATTTGATCCAATGTTATTAGATCAACCCTACAAGGTCATCTGAACTCCCCACCTGTAACTTGAGGTGACAGATCATGATTAGGGCCAACAGTCGTGTGTGATAAAAGTCGTCGTTTATAGTATGCGTATTACGCTGATGATCTGACAGAACCTCTGACTTCCCCAGTATTACTATATAAATAACACATTGTCCTCCTACACAGGATTTGGTATTATTCCAGTTATGACGTCAACCGGCGGATATGTTTCCTGCAGGTGTTAATTAATAAACGTATTTCCCATAAAAAAGCGTCCGACAAAGTAATAGTTTCCTGTACAATGATGTCGATTGCTGTAGTCTAGGTGAGGACAGGGAGGAGGTAATATCTTCCACTGACTATGGGGCAGGGGAAAGTCATGCACGTCCAGACTTATCATAGTATCGAATCGTCTATATAGCTCGTTTTAATCAGCGTTGAATAACTAAAATGATTTCGTAAAGAATTTTCCATAAATTCTGTAATGTTTCTCATATGAAAACTTTAAAGTAAGAAATATTCATAAGATAAGGAATGTTGATGAAACTGGGACTACACCTACCACTCTGCTTTCTACATCCAGGAATTTCCTTGGTCCCATTCTTAGAGTTAGTGATAATACACATGTTGTATCAAGTCTATTACCTGTGGTTAATGATAATACATCTGTTGTATCAAGTCTATTACCTGTACTTACTGATAATACATATGTTGTATCAAGTCTATAACCTGTAGTTACTGATAATACACCTGTTGTATCAAGTTTATTACATGTAGTTACTGATAATACACCTGTTGTATCAAGTCTATTACCCGTAGTTACTGATAATACACCTGTTGTATCAAGTCTATTACCTGTAGTTACTGATAATACACCTGTTGTATCAAGTCTATTACCCGTAGTTACTGATAATACACCTGTTGTATCAAGTCTATTACCCGTAGATACTGATAATATACCTGTTGTATCAAGTCTATTACCTGTACTTACTGATAATACACCTGTTGTATCAAGTCTATTACCTGTAGTTACTGATAATACACCTGTTGTATCAAGTCTATTACCCGTAGTTACTGATAATACACCTGTTGTATCAAGTCTATTACCTGTAGTTACTGATAATACACCTGTTGTATCAAGTCTATTACCCGTAGTTACTGAAAATACACCTGTTGTATCAAGTCTATTACCCGTAGTTACTGATAATACACCTGTTGTATCAAGTCTATTACCTGTAGTTACTGATAATACAACTGTTGTATCAAGTCTATTACCTGTACTTACTGATAATACAACTGTTGTACTAAGTCTATTACCTGTAGTTAGTGATAATACACCTGTTGTACTAAGTCTATTACCTGTATTTACTGATAATACACCTGTTGTTACACCTGTTGTATAAAGCCCATTACCTGTTGGTTATCATATTGTTCTGTTTCGATACTAATTTTATTCTATATATGTATTCAGCAAGTGCAAATATCCGACAAATACTTCTGAAAACTTTAGTGTGCAAATAGCAATTATTTGATCCCAAAGCAATGTCAACTTTTCTCCTCGAGACCCCCGCATAAACTCTATACAGTTATGTATGTAGATATGTACATGTATATATATATATATATATTGCACCCCGGCAATATACAGTTACTGGCGATGTCATTTTGAACAAAAGCAAAATAATTGCTAACCCTGGGACGGGTCCAAGCCGAATGTGTCACTACTAGCCACAAACCATAATGTACAAAGCATGATTCGCTGACTATCATATCTGACTTTAGAATATTCGTTGGACCGAAATCAAGTCGTCATTTTTAGACGAGCAGTCATTAGCTAGTGGAGGCGTACGATCGCAAGATATCGGCAAATTCCGTCAAGGATAGGATTAGTTTAAACAGTATTTTATTCAATTCATAGACATTGCATGTATACAAAATAACAGTTCAGCAAAAGGATCTGGAAACAAGCTTAAAGCTTATATCAATCCATCTCCCTCAAGAGGTCAGCACAATTTTATGTAGCATAGTGGTCAAGTCACAACACTGCTTATTCTCTTTACAATTCATATAGATAGTAAAGGATCGGATTAAAACCTCTAATACATGTCAGCTCATTGCTATGTAAGAAATCGCTACATTTCCATGCACGGAAGTAAGGTGTTCACTTCTACATCCTGGTTTCTATTGTAAACAATATTATACGTCCCACCACAGGGCAAAATTGAAATGTCTATAAACCTTTACTGTAACCTTATTATCTCCAATCTTACACAAACTAATCTATGAGTAGATTATCGGTCAACTGGGAAGAACGTACAAGTTGGTTGTTAAACTGAGATACCATGACCTCTAAATATCTGTGGCGATGTGAATCAATGGTGACATGATACCATAACCTCTAAAGATCTGTGGCGATGTGAATCAATGGTGACATCATACCATGACCTCTAACGAGTAGTGGTGAAGTGAACCAATGGTGACATGATACCATGACCTCTAAATATCTGTGGTGAAGTGAATCAATGGTGACATGATACCATGACCTCTAAAGCTTTGTGGCGATGTGAATCAATGATGACATGATACCATGACCTCTAAAGATCTGTGGTGAAGTGAATCAATGGTGACATGATACCATGACCTCTAAAGATCTGTGGTGATGTGAACCAATGGTGACATGATACCATGACCTCTAACGATTTGTGGTGAAGTGAATCAATGGTGACATGATACCATGACCCTCTAAATATCTGTGGTGAAGTGAACCAGTGATTACATGATACCATGACCTCTAAAGATCTGTGGTGAAGTGAATTAATGGTGACATGATACCATGACCTCTAAAGATCTGTGGTGAAGTGAATCAATGATGACATGATACCATGACCTCTAACGATTGGTGGTGAAGTGAATCAATGATGACATGATACCATGACCTCTAACGATTGGTGGTGAAGTGAATCAATGATGACATGATACCATGACCTCTAACGATTTGTGGCGATGTGAATCAATGGTGACATGATACCATGACCTCTAACGATTTGTGGCGATGTGAATCAATGGTGACATGATACCATGACCTCTAACGATTTGTGGCGATGTTAATCAATGGTGTCATGATACCATGACCTCTAAAGATCTGTGGTGAAGTGAACCAATGGTGACATGATACCATGACTTCTAAAGATCTGTGGTGAAGTGAACCAATGGTGACATGATACCATGACCCCTATGCTGCAAAATACGGAAAAGTATGATTTAATGTATGTTGTCTAATTTTGATTTGTCCATTCTCTACACAATTTATTTTTGTCTGTTCTACACTGCTATCATGCAGTACCCACCGACTTTACAATGGATGAATTGTTATACGTGTTTGTACTGATGAGCTGTACAGCTCAAGGTTAATCAACAAATTGAATTATAATTGACTACTGGGGTAAGCCCTTCTTTCCTATACGTCATCTGATATGAAGTCCAATACTCAGAAATGACCAAATTGATTAGATTACGGGGTTAGAAACCATATTTCTCATTTTTAGATAGCCATGTACATGTACAGATACAACATGATTAAACTATTTAAGACTTACATTACCGATACAACATAATATACTATTTAATACTTACATTACCGACACAATAAACATTTATATCATACTTATATTTCTCATTGTTATTATAGATAGCCATGTACAGACACAATAAAACAAAATGAGAGCATACTATATCTCACACAGTGGATATATAGGTAATCAGATTTAGTTATGTATGTACAGGAGAGGAATCAATGTATGGGTATATTTCAATTAAACAGTTTTTAACGATTACATGTCAGCTGCATGCCTACATGGACATTTAAACTGGTTAGGGGGACTATATCAGCTGATATTGTAGCTCACATCACCAGGCTTGTCCTCAAACACTATTATAAAATAGCCCTGTATATCACCGTCAATTTAATTACTCAATAGTAAACTATTAGAATATCGAGGGTGAGGATGGGGGGGGGGGGGGGGGGGGGGGGGGAGGTACTATCTGTACAAAAATCGACTTTTTATGTGATAACTTTATCAATAAACTCTCCCCTAACGACACTCTTACTAAACAAGAACATGTGACAGTACATAAGGTGATTCATTGTTCAACTATGGAATCTACTGTTTTAAACATCAGATATGTACAATCACCCAAACACCAGGTAAATGAATACATGTATTTTACAATCACACTTACTAAATTGTATAAACATTAAGACGAATACCATTACATGTCTAATAAAATACATTAAAAAATAGCTTTTCTGATTAATTTACAACCGCATACTCCTCTCCAGCCTCTGTGAGTCCCAGACATGCCGAGAGACAACAGTGTAACCCCGACACTGGGGTAACAATTACCTGTGGGACATTTAAGTAGGTATTGTCGTACAGATAGGACATTGCTCGATGTCTGGCGGGGATCCCCCACCAGGGGTCGCTAGATACAAGCCACTTGTTCTTTCTTTGTATTGAGGATAGTCACTACATGTATAGCATTGTTAAAACAATAGTCACAATGAAACAGTCTTCACGTGTAAATAGTTCGTATAATTCACGTTATTTTTCCGACGTGGGTGTACAATCGATTGCTTTACATTGTTTTCATATCAAATTCATTTACTAAGTAAACGTCCATCAGATATTGTCTAGATATTTAGTGTCTGTCGAGTAATAATATAGAAATAAATGTGAAATGTGTCTCCAAGTGTCAGATATATACGAACATAGATACCGACTTTATCAATATTGGGAACATGAAACATAGTGGACGCTATGTTGTTTTCCATTTACGTCCGGGTACAGACAATCTACCAATAGTTTCGCTCGTTAGAAGTTCTACTTAAGTATACTATGTACACTTTCACTTTGTATCTCGTTAGAAGTTCTACTTAAGTATACTGGACACACTTTTACTTTGTATCTCGTTAGAAGTCCTACTTAAGTATACTGGACACACTTTTACTTTGTATCTCGTTAGAAGTTCTACTTAAGTATACTGGACACACTTTCACTTTGTATCTCGTTAGAAGTTCTACTTAAGTATACTGGACACACTTTTACTTTGTATCTCGTTAGAAGTCCTACTTAAGTATACTGGACACACGTTTACTTTGTATCTCGTTAGAAGTCCTACTTAAGTATACTGGACACACTTTTACTTTGTATCTCGTTAGAAGTCCTACCTACTTAAGTATACTGGACACACTTTTACTTTGTATCTCGTTAGAAGTCCTACCTACTTAAGTATACTGGACACACTTTTACTTTGTATCTCGTTAGAAGTTCTACTTAAGTATACTGAACACACTTTTACTTTGTACCTCGTTAGAAGTTCTACTTAAGTATACTGGACACACTTTCACTTTGTATCTCGTTAGAAGTTCTACTTAAGTATACTGGACACACTTTCACTTTGTATCTCGTTAGAAGTTCTACTTAAGTATACTGGACACACTTTTACTCTGTATCTCGTTAGAAGTCCTACTTAAGTATACTGGACACACTTTTACTTTGTATTTCGTTAGAAGTCCTACTTAAGTATACTGGACACACTTTTACTTTGTATCTCGTTAGAAATTCTACTTAAGTATACTGAACACACTTTTACTTTGTATCTCGTTAGAAGTTCTACTTAAGTATACTGGACACACTTTTACTTTGTATCTCGTTAGAAGTTCTACTTAAGTATACTGGACACACGTTTACTTTGTATCTCGTTAGAAGTCCTACTTAAGTATACTGGACACACTTTTACTTTGTATCTCGTTAGAAGTTCTACTCAAGTATACTGAACACACTTTTACTTTGTATCTCGTTAGAAGTTCTACTTAAGTATACTGGACACACTTTTACTTTGTATCTCGTTAGAAGTCCCACTTAAGTATACTGGACACAATTTCACTTTGTATCTCGTTAGAAGTCCCACTTAAGTATACTGAACACACTTTTACTTTGTATCTCGTTAGAAGTTCTACTTAAGTATACTGGACACACTTTTACTTTGTATCTCGTTAGAAGTTCTACTTAAGTATACTGAACACACTTTTACTTTGTATCTCGTTAGAAGTTCTACTTAAGTATACTGAACACACTTTTACTTTGTATCTCGTTAGAAATTCTACTTAAGTATACTGAACACACTTTTACTTTGTATCTCGTTAGAAGTTCTACTTAAGTATACTGAACACACTTTTACTTTGTATCTCGTTAGAAGTTCTACTTAAGTATACTGAACACACTTTTACTTTGTATCTCGTTAGAAGTTCTACTTAAGTATACTGAACACACTTTTACTTTGTATCTCGTTAGAAGTTCTACTTAAGTATACTGGACACACTTTTACTTTGTATCTCGTTAGAAGTTCTACTTAAGTATACTGGACACACGTTTACTTTGTATCTCGTTCCTACTTAAGTATACTGAACACACTTTTACTTTGTATCTCGTAAGAAGTTCTACTTAAGTATACTGGACACACTTTTACTTTGTATCTCGTAAGAAGTTCTACTTAAGTATACTGGACACACTTTTACTTTGTATCTCGTAAGAAGTTCTACTTAAGTATACTGGTAACACACTTTTACTTTGTATCTCGTTAGAAGTTCTACTTAAGTATACTGGACACACTTTTACTTTGTACCTCGTTAGAAATTCTACTTAAGTATACTGGACACACTTTTACTTTGTATCTCGTAAGAAGTTCTACTTAAGTATACTGGTAACACACTTTTACTTTGTATCTCGTTAGAAGTTCTACTTAAGTATACTGGACACACTTTTACTTTGTATCTCGTAAGAAGTTCTACTTAAGTATACTGGACACACTTTTACTTTGTATCTCGTAAGAAGTTCTACTTAAGTATACTGGTAACACACTTTTACTTTGTATCTCGTTAGAAGTTCTACTTAAGTATACTGAACACACTTTTACTTTGTATCTCGTTAGAAGTTCTACTTAAGTATACTGAACACACTTTTACTTTGTATCTCGTTAGAAATTCTACTTAAGTATACTGAACACACTTTTACTTTGTATCTCGTTAGAAGTTCTACTTAAGTATACTGGACACACTTTTACTTTGTATCTCGTTAGAAATTCTACTTAAGTATACTGGACACACTTTTACTTTGTACCTCGTTAGAAATTCTACTTAAGTATACTGGACACACTTTTACTCTGTACCTCGTTAGAAGTTCTACTTAAGTATACTGGACACACTTTTACTTTGTACCTCGTTAGAAGTTCTACTTAAGTATACTGGACACAATTTTACTTTGTACCTCGTTAGAAATTCTACTTAAGTATACTGGACACACTTTTACTTTGTACCTCGTTAGAAGTTCTACTTAAGTATACTGGACACAATTTTACTTTGTATCTCGTTAGAAGTTCTACGTAAGTATACTAAATACACTTTCACTTTGTATCTCGTTAGAAGTTCTACTCAAGTATACTGGACACACTTTTACTTTGTATCTCGTTAGAAGTTCTACTTAAGTATACTGGACACACTTTTACTTTGTATCTCGTTAGAAGTTCTACTTAAGTATACTGGACACACTTTTACTTTGTATCTCGTTAGAAGTTCTACTTAAGTATACTGGACACAATTTTACTTTGTATCTCGTTAGAAGTTCTACGTAAGTATACTAAATACACTTTCACTTTGTATCTCGTTAGAAGTTCTACTCAAGTATACTGGACACACTTTTACTTTGTATCTCGTTAGAAGTTCTACTTAAGTATACTGGACACACTTTTACTTTGTATCTCGTTAGAAGTTCTACTTAAGTATACTGGACATACTTTTACTCTGTATCTCGTTAGAAGTCCTACTTAAGTATACTGGACACACTTTTACTTTGTATCTCGTTAGAAGTTCTACTTAAGTATACTGGACACACTTTTACTTTGTATCTCGTTAGAAGTTCTACTTAAGTATACTGGACACACTTTTACTTTGTATCTCGTTAGAAGTCCTACTTAAGTATACTGGACACAGTTTTACTTTGTATCTCGTTAGAAGTTCTACTTAAGTATACTGGACACACTTTCACTTTGTATCTCGTTAGAAGTTCTACTTAAGTATACTGGACACAATTTTACTTTGTATCTCGTTAGAAGTTCTACTTAAGTATACTGGACACACTTTCACTTTGTATCTCGTTAGAAGTTCTACTTAAGTATACTGGACACAATTTTACTTTGTATCTCGTTAGAAGTTCTACTTAAGTATACTGGTAACACACTTTTACTTTGTATCTCGTTAGAAGTTCTACTTAAGTATACTGGACACACTTTTACTTTGTATCTCGTTAGAAGTCCTACTTAAGTATACTGGACACACTTTTACTTTGTATCTCGTTAGAAGTTCTACTTAAGTATACTGGACACACGTTTACTTTGTATCTCGTTCCTACTTAAGTATACTGGACACACTTTTACTTTGTATCTCGTTAGAAGTTCTACTTAAGTATACTGGACACACTTTTACTTTGTATCTCGTTAGAAGTTCTACTTAAGTATACTGGACACACGTTTACTTTGTATCTCGTTCCTACTTAAGTATACTGGACACACTTTTACTTTGTATCTCGTTAGAAGTTCTACTTAAGTATACTGGACACACGTTTACTTTGTATCTCGTTCCTACTTAAGTATACTGGACACACGTTTACTTTGTATCTCGTTAGAAGTTCTACTTAAGTATACTGGACACACTTTTACTTTGTATCTGATAGCATTCAAGTCATTAAAAAGACAATAGAAATACGACCCGAGACAACGAGAAATAACAGACGTTTGTTTGACAAGCCATCATAAGTAAGGACCATTTAGTTGTATGTGTCAGTAACCCAACAGAAATTAACAATATACAGTAACTCAACACAAAATTTCACATTGAGGGGTTACTCAATAAAAATTCCCAGTGAACAGTAATTATATAAGTGACCAATATTTATTAGGGAACAATGTAGGCATCGTGGACTTTGATCTCTAAACGTTCGCCGTCACGTTACAAAGGGTCTAAGTTATCATGGTTAAAATACAATAGTTACATGTGTTATATTATTGTTACGGCAGAAAGAACGGGTTTCTATACAATGTATTTAATAACGTTTGTTTACACTGCAAACATAACCGTAAACATTGTACTGAGTTAAAAATTAAATATTTAGTACTGAAACCTTTAATTTGATAAGTTTGTTTACAATATCGGACATAAAATTATCCTAAATCAATACTATCATATATTGGCTACTTGTGAACCGCAAACAAAGACAACGTCAAATAAATAGGACTATTTCAGAGGCCTGGGACAATTTGATCGTGTATTACACTAAGATACCTCAAACACTACATCGTGTTTGGTTACTTATAATTATTATAGTGGCCACAGCCATTTACTAGGTTTGGTGTGACGATCTGCTCAGGGATATCACAGTTAACATGTCGGATGAAGAATTCAATAGAAATATTCCAGTGATGTAACCACCTTACACATGACTAAGAAGAGAAACATACCGTCGTGAAGACGAGGCAGTCCTGATAACAACAAGAAAGATACCTTACTGTAGAGAAACAACTAAAGAGGGAAACCAAAAAAATATTACTTCAAAATCCACATTGAAGAAATCCTGATAAATAAACAAATGAACGACTGACACGGAGACGATTCAGAAGTTCAAAGAGAACAGTAAGGTTCTTGGAAGGGACACCTTTCATGATCGACCACAGACAGACGCTCAACATTCGTAACTATTCGGCCGATTCCGTACCTTCCATCTTAGACGACCGTAGAAAATCGGCCGAGGTGTTCCGAATGAGACGTTCAAATCAAATTGGCCTCATTTAATGATGACGTCAATAAAATGTGCCATTCCTCACCATTACTATCGTTAATCAATTTTAAACTATTCACGAAAAATCTATATACTTGGAACAAGCCCTTGAATATCGAATAATCGACTGCGATATATACTTGTTGTAGGTTGGGGAGGCATGAACGCTACTATAAAGCAAAGGAATATTCAAGATATGACATTCAAAATCGTATAACGTTTTTCATATGGCATAGTCGAGGCAGAGACCTATATACTATAGGTCTCTGGTCGAGGTAAGAAAAGGGTGGTTACTGGTTCGTGATCACGTCCATATTCAGGAGGCTATGTAAATGTCTCAGTATCTAACAACATCACGTCCTCGTTAAGAACAGTTGATTTACGTAGGGTATGTAACCTGTCATGATAAAATCTTCATAAAGTTGAGCTTCATATGAAGTGGATGAACACAAGTCGATCAGGAAAGGACCCCAATTTGTAATAGCGGTTAAATCGAAGATCCCGATAACTGCAGAGCAATTAGCTGCGATAACGTAGCTCTGGACGACGGACGGACAATTTCTGACAGATGGCCGTCGTCAGAGAGCAGTGTAGGCAGGGTATGAATATTCGTTCTACAGAGCAATCACCCTTATAAGTTGTTTCAGGAAATTATTTAAACCCATCATAAATAGTCGGTTAATTAATTTTGAAAGACAAAATCATATACTGTCGTTTAGCCAGGCAGGATTTCGAAAGAACCATTCAACAGTCGACAATATTTTCATTTTGCATATGTTAATGTCACTGTACTTGAAAAGCGGGGAATGTTTTTACATTTATTGATTTTCGTAAAGCGCTTGATACTATTTGGAGAGCTGGGCTTTGGATGAAATTACAAAAATATAATATCAAAGAAAAATGTTTAACAGAAGGACTTCGTCTAAAAGATACAACACTCGAAATTGTCGACAGTTTTACACACTTCGGTGTAGTAGTTAATTATAATGGAAACTTTGTAAAAGCAAGGAATAGACTTATTGAGCAAGCACAAAAATCATTATTTACATTGTATGAAAATAAAGATTCGGTAACTACGGACTCGGTAACAATGGGTAGTAATCGTACATACGGGTACACACTCGGTAACAATGGGTAGTAATCGTACATAAGGGTACACACTCGGTAACAATGGGTAGTAATCCTACATACAGACTCGGTAACAATGGGTAGTAATCCTACATACGGGTACTGACTCGGTAACAATGGGTAGTAATCGTACATACGGGTACAGACTCGGTAACAATGGGTAGTAATCGTACATACGGGTACAGACTCGGTAACAATGGGTAGTAATCGTACATACGGATACAGACTCGGTAACAATGGGTAGTAATCGTACATACGGATACAGACTCGGTAACAATGGGTAGTAATCGTACATACGGATACAGACTCGGTAACAATGGGTAGTAATCGTACATACGGATACAGACTCGGTAACAATAGGTAGTAATCGTACATACGGGTACAGACTCGGTAACAATGGGTAGTAATTATAATCGTACATACAGACTCGGTAACAATGGGTAGTAATCGTACATACGGGTACAGACTCGGTAACAATGGGTAGTAATCGTACATACGGATACAGACTCGGTAACAATAGGTAGTAATCGTACATACGGGTACAGACTCGGTAACAATGGGTAGTAATCGTACATACGGGTACAGACTCGGTAACAATGGATAGTAATCGTACATACCGACTCGGTAACAATGGGTAGTAATCGTACATACAGACTCGGTAACAATGGGTAGTAATCGTACATACGAGTACAGACTCGGTAACAATAGGTAGTAATCGTACATACGGGTACAGACTCGGTAACAATGGGTAGTAATCGTACATACGGGTACAGACTCGGTAACATTAATGGGTAGTAATCGTACATACGGATACAGACTCGGTAACAATGGGTAGTAATCGTACATACAGACTCGGTAACAATGGGTAGTAATTATAATCGTACATGTGTTGCTTAGCTGTCCTCGTATGCTCAGGACCTGGTTTGGAGGTTCGATATATTTTCTCTAAATTCTAAATTTTGAAAAGCATTTACTCAATATGGTCTCAATACAATGAACATGACACGCTTATAAAACTCTGAAGTTTGACATTGATGTGTATAAGTTTTTTAACTCAAGGCCGACACCGTACAAAACCATAATATGAGTAATACATACCAAATCTAATATTTTGTAGAGCAGGTTCTCGTCGGAGTATTTAATGAAGTTAATAGTGATAATTGTCGGATAACGCTATCAATACATATACATTGATAAGTCGTAATTGATATTTAGTGTACCCTTATGTATTTGCCGTAAAGTGGAATCTTCTATTTAATTAACCATAAAATGGAAACATATATGACCACTCGCCCTTGTGTATGTACCGTGTCAGATCGCTATCGGGTATGACAAGTAATTCGATACGTCCCCGGAGTTGATCTACCCCAAAAGGACATCCTGCCAGCCAGTAATTTAAAGTACTTTTATATTTAAATGATCGGTGATTAGATTTGGTAAAGAAGCCAGTAGACTGTTAAAAATCAAGTTTTTACTTCTGAAATGAAACACATAGTAACCGTCAACAGAGACACGTGTCTACTGGAGCTGTACCTATATATAGGGAGCCTGAAGTTGGTTCTGAGTTCCGAGTTCCGTTTAAGAAAAATGGAATTAGGAATTAGTTTCCAAATTCCTTAAAGAAAATATTCTACGTACTTTATCTCATTACAAGACCCGAATCTGAAAAGAAATGATATGTCAATGAGTGTCGGGACACTTATCAGTCAGGTATAAACTTTACGGGACTTGGTCTTTGCTCCCAGTAATGAAACTAGAAACCATTTCCGAATTCCGTTTCAGTAAAACGGAACTCGGAACTGGTTCCGAGTTCCGTTTTAATTAAACGGAACTCGGAACTCGGAACTCGGAACCAGCTTCAGGCTCCCCCATAAGGTATGGAACACCCTTTACCTATATAAATTGAACATCCTTTACCTAATATACATTGAACATCCTTTACCTTATATATATTGAACACTCTGTACCTTATATATATTGGCCATCCTTTACCTTATTTATATTGAACACCCTTTACCTATATATATTGGCCATCCTTTACCTTATATATATTGAATACCCTTTACCTTATATATATTGAATACCCTTTACCTAATATATATTGAATACCCTTTACCTTATATATATTGAACACCCTTTACCTTATATATATTGAACATCCTTTACCTTATATATATTGAACACTCTTTACCTTATATATATTGAACACCCTTTACCTTATATATATATTGAACACCCTTTACCTTATATATATTGAACACTCGTTACCTTATATATATTGAACACCCTTTACCTATATAAATTATATTGAACACCCTTTACCTTATATATATTGAACATCCTTTACCTTATATATATTGAACACCCTTTACCTTATATATATTGAACACCCTTTACCTTATATATATTGAACATCCTTTACCTTATATATATATTGAACACTCGTTACCTTATATATATTGAACACCCTTTACCTTATATATATTGAACACCCTTTACCTTATATATATATTGAACACCCTTTACCTTATATATACATTGAATACCCTTTACCTTATATATATTGAATACCCTTTACCTTATATATATTGAACATCCTTTACCTTATATATATTGAACACCCTTTACCTTATATATATTGAACACCCTTTACCTTATATATATTGAACACCCTTTACCTTATATATATTGAATACCCTTTACCTTATATATATTGAACACCCTTTACCTTATATATATTGAACACCCTTTACCTTATATATATTGAACACCCTTTACCTTATATATATTGAACACCCTTTACCTATATAAATTATATTGAACACCCTTTACCTTATATATATTGAACATCCTTTACCTTATATATATTGAACACCCTTTACCTATATATATTGAACACCCTTTACCTTATATATATTGAACACCCTTTACCTATATATATATTGAACACCCTTTACCTTATATATATTGAATACCCTTTACCTTATATATATTGAACACCCTTTACCTTATATATATTGAACACCCTTTACCTTATATATATTGAACACCCTTTACCTTATTTATGTATTGACGAGGTGCTGCTTTTTTAAAGCAACAAACACTTTGGCCATGTCGATCAGATACCCTAACAAGGAATAACCAATCTGGATAGCTTATTACTTAACGTGAATCACTGTCATCATTTAATTGGTAAATATTTTGCGGTATGACCTGTCACGTACTCGGTGTTTATCGACCCTGTCATAGACATCACCCTCATTTAAAGATGTGACAATACCCGACTTTAACCTAGATTTACATGGCAGTGTCGTCGATGATAAACTAGATTTACGTGGCAGTGTCGTCGATGATAACCTAGATTTACATGGCAGTGTTGTCGATGATAAACTGGATTTACGTGGCAGTGTCGTCGATGATAACCTAGATTTACGTGGCAGTGTCGTCGATGATAAACTAGATTTACGTGGCAGTGTCGTCGATGATAACCTAGATTTACGTGGCAGTGTCGTCGATGATAAACTAGATTTACGTGGCAGTGTCGTCGATGATAACCTAGATTTACATGAGTGTCGTCGATGATAACCTAGATTTACATGGCAGTGTCGTCGATGATAACCTAGATTTACATGGCAGTGTCGTCGATGATAACCTAGATTTACGTGGCAGTGTCGTCGATGATAAACTAGATTTACGTGGCAGTGTCGTCGATGATAACCTAGATTTACGTGGCAGTGTCGTCGATGATAAACTAGATTTACGTGGCAGTGTCGTCGATGATAACCTAGATTTACGTGGCAGTGTCGTCGATGATAAACTAGATTTACGTGGCAGTGTCGTCGATGATAACCTAGATTTACATGAGAGTGTCGTCGATGATAACCTAGATTTACATGGCAGTGTCGCGATGATAACCTAGATTTACATGGGAGTGTCGTCGATGATAACCTAGATTTACATGGCAGTGTCGTCGATGATAACCTAGATTTACATGGGAGTGTCGTCGATGATAACCTAGATTTACATGAGAGTGTCGTCGATGATAACCTAGATTTACATGGGAGTGTCGTCGATGATAACCTAGATTTACATGGGAGTGTCGTCGATGATAACCTAGATTTACACGAGTGTCGTCGATGATAACCTAGATTTACATGGCAATGTCGTCGATGATAACCTAGATTTACATGGGAGTGTCGTCGATGATAACCTAGATTTACATGAGAGTGTCGTCGATGATAACCTAGATTTACAGGGGAGTGTCGTCGATGATAACCTATATTTACATGAGTGTCGTCGATGATAACCTAGATTTACATGGGAGTGTCGTCGATGATAACCTAGATTTACATGAGAGTGTCGACGATGATAACCTAGATTTACGTGGCAGTGTCGACGATGATAACCTAGATTTACATGGCAGTGTCGACGATGATAACCTAGATTTACATGGGAGTGTCGGCGATGATAACCTAGATTTACATTGGAGTGTCGTCGATGATAACCTAGATTTACATGGCAGTGTCGTCGATGATAACCTAGATTTACATATGGGAGTGTCGTCGATGATAACCTAGATTTACACGAGTGTCGTCGATGATAACCTAGATTTACATGGGAGTGTCGTCGATGATAACCTAGATTTACATGAGAGTGTCGACGATGATAACCTAGATTTACGTGGCAGTGTCGACGATGATAACCTAGATTTACATGGGAGTGTCGTCGATGATAACCTAGATTTACATGAGAGTGTCGACGATGATAACCTAGATTTACGTGGCAGTGTCGACGATGATAACCTAGATTTACATGGCAGTGTCGACGATGATAACCTAGATTTACATGGGAGTGTCGGCGATGATAACCTAGATTTACAGGGGAGTGACAGTCTATCATACCTGAGAGGTACCTGGACAGACAGACCATCCTCGTCTATAGAACGCCTGACAGTCTATCTTACCTGAGAGGGTACCTGGACAGATAGACCATTCCTCGTCTATAGAACGCCTGTCAGACTACCTTACCTGAGATGGTACCTGGACAGACAGACCATCCTCGTCTATAGAACGCCTGACAGTCTATCATACCTGAGAGGGTACCTGGACAGACAGACCATCCTCGTCTATAGAACGCCTGACAGTCTATCTTACCTGAGAGGGTACCTGAACGGACAAACCATTCCTCGTCTATAGAACGCCTGACAGTCTATCTTACCTGAGAGGGTACCTGAACGGACAGACCATTCCTCGTCTATAGAACGCCTGACAGTCTATCTTACCTGAGAGGGTACCTGAACGGACAGACCATTCCTCGTCTATAGAACGCCTGTCAGCCTACCTTACCTGAGAGGATACCTGGACAGATAGACCATTCCTCGTCTATAGAACGCCTGACAGTCTATCTTACCTGAGAGGGTACCTTGACAGACAGACCATCCTCGTCTATAGAACGTCTGTCAGTCTATCTTACCTGAGAGGGTACCTGGACGGACAGTCCGTCCTCGTCTATAGAACGCCTGACAGTCTATCTTACCTGAGAGGGTACCTGAACGGACAGACCATTCCTCGTCTATAGAACGCCTGACAGTCTATCTTACCTGAGAGGGTACCTGGACAGATAGACCATCCTCGTCTATAGAACGCCTGTCGACCTACCTTACCTGAGAGGGTACCTGGACGCTAGAGCATGTAAACTTACCGCCAGTTTGCTTTGACACTTATAATGTGGATATGTACTTCAGTTATAAGGAGGCTGTTCGATTATAAGTGCTTCTAGTCTTGACAAAGTCCGATCTCAATTTCAATGTTGTCACTGCCAAGTACGTGTTTTTACAATAATGAGGATATCATCGGGAAAACAACTTAGGACACCTCAATACAATTATGTTAAGACATCTCATGGTATATACTACAGTAGTAAGCTAGGATGTAATGTATAATGGTTATCTTACTGTTACTCTCGATCTTTCCGAGACGGGTTCTCTCATATTTTAAACAGTATTATCTCCGTTCTGACAAATTATTTTTTAATCTGCCGTAGTATTCTTAGTATGACCCAGTAGCTACCCTCAGTATCCCCCAGTAGCTACCCTCAGTATCACCCTGTACCTACCCTCAGTATCACCCAGTACCTACCCTCAGTATCACACAGTACCTACCCTCAGTATCATCCAATACCTACCCTCAGTATCACCCAGTACCTACCCTCAGTATCACCCTGTACCTACCCTCAGTATCACCCAGTACCTCCCCTCAGTATCATCCAATACATAACCTCAGTATCACCCAGTACCTCCCCTCAGTATCACCCAGTACCTCCCCTCAGTATCATCCAATACATACCCTCAGTATCACCCAGTACCTACCCTCACTATCACCCAGTACCTCCCCTCAATATCATCCAATACCTACCCTCAGTATCAACTAGTAACTACCTCAGTATCACCCAGTACCTACCCTCAGTATCACCCAGTACCTACCCTCAGTATCACCCAGTACCTCCCCTCAGTATCACCCAGTACTTACCCTCAGTATCACCCAGTACCTACCCTCAGTATCACCCAGTACCTACCCTCAGTATCACCCAGTACCTACCCTCACTATCACCCAGTACCTACCCTCACTATCACCCAGTACCTACCCTCACTATCACCCAGTACCTACCCTCATGAAGTATCACCCAGTACCTACCCTCAGTATCACCCAGTACCTACCCTCAGTATCACCCAGTACTTACCCTCAGTATCACCCAGTACCTACCCTCAGTATCACCCAGTACCTACCCTCACTATCACCCAGTACCTACCCTCAGTATCACCCAATACCTACCCTCACTATCACCCAGTACCTACCCTCACTATCACCCAGTACCTACCCTCATGAAGTATCACCCAGTACTTACCCTCAGTATCATCCAATACCTACCCTCAGTATCACCCAGTACCTACCCTCAGTATCACCCAGTACCTACTCTCATTATCACCCAGTACCTACCCTCAGTATCACCCAGTACCTACCCTCAGTATCACCCAGTACCTACTCTCAGTATCACCCAGTAACGACCTTAGTATCACCCAGTACCTACCCTCCGTATCACCCTGTACCTACCCTCCGTATCACCCTGTACCTACCCTCAGTATCACCATGTACCTACCCTCAGTATCACCCAGTACCTACCCTCAGTATCACCCAGTACCTACCCTCACTATCACCCAGTACCTACCCTCATGAAGTATCACCCAGTACTTACCCTCAGTATCATCCAATACCTACCCTCAGTATCACCCAGTACCTACCCTCAGTATCACCCAGTACCTACTCTCATTATCACCCAGTACCTACCCTCAGTATCACCCAGTACCTACCCTCAGTATCACCCAGTACCTACTCTCAGTATCACCCAGTAACGACCTTAGTATCACCCAGTACCTACCCTCCGTATCACCCTGTACCTACCCTCCGTATCACCCTGTACCTACCCTCAGTATCACCATGTACCTACCCTCAGTATCACCCAGTACCTACCCTCAGTATCACCCAGTACCTACCCTCAGTATCACCCAGTACCTACCCTCAGTATCACCCATTGCCTACCCTCACTATCACCCAGTACCCATTAGAGACTAGGTCCGCTTACCAGTAACACGTTTCCACAAATTAATTAACGCTATCAATCAGATCATTGCATTAGAACTCATCGCATGTATTGGCTTTCAATTTAACAAATATTTCAAATTATATTACTAATCTGAGAGTTTAATCCGTTTCTGCATTACAGTTTTAATGTTTTGATAGTAATGAAAAGATTTTTTGTACTTTTCCTGTAATTAATCGAACGTATCTCTCCATTGAGTCTAGTATAGGTACGTACCGTCACGGATAAAATTATCGGAATTATATAGAATCAACGTAGCGAAAAGTATTCATTATACATGTACGACTGTAGTTAATAATGGAGCGGTAACAGACTGTTGAACCAATGATGTTCTTATTATGTAGTACATGTACTGACCGTTTATAGGGTTTTTATTATATAGTACTGACCGTGTATAGGGTTTTTATTATATAGTACTAACCGTTTATAGGGTGTTTTTTTTTTTATTATACATGTATATTACTAAGCGTTTATAGGGTTTTTATTATATATTACTAAGCGTTTATAGGGCTTTTATGATACAGTACTTACCAAGTAAATAAAGTTTTTATTATACATGTCTATTACTAACCGAGTTAAGAAGGTTTTTATTATATATTACTAACCTAGTTAATTAGGTTTTTATTATAAAATGCTAATATCTTTAATATGAATTATATGTATACGTGAAGTTCATAAGGTTTTCATAACAAATTATTTTTACATACCCAATGTTTTGTCTATATAATTTTTGTATTTTTAGAGTTATACCGCAAAATATCAAACAAAATTAATTTGACAATTAAAATTATGATAAATACATGGCTAGATAGACGACTGAACATAGTTGTATTGTTATTTAACAACTCTATATCATTTGTGAAATAATCTACACTTTGTTGAATATAACTAGCATCGTGAATATTATACGAATAGACATGAACCCCTTGACATGGTGAACAAGACCAGATGTTTCGGAAGGGAAAGTACGTTTTTCATGCCCGACACACACTATATTATCATTATGGACGACACCCACTATATTATCATTATAACTATCATTGTGGACGACACCCTCTATATTATCATTATAACTATCATTGTGGACGACACCCTCTATATTATCATTATAACTATCATTGTGGACGACACCCTCTATATTATCATTGTGGACGACACCCACTATATTATCATTATAACTATCATTGTGGACGACACCCTCTATATTATCATTATAACTATCATTGTGGACGACACCCTCTATATTATCATTATAACTATCATTGTGGACGACACCCTCTATATTATCATTGTGGACGACACCCTCTATATTATCATTATAACTATCATTGTGGACGACACCCACTATATTATCATTGTGGACGACACCCACTATATTATCATTGTGGACGACACCCACTATATTATCATTGTGGACGACACCCACTATATTATCATTATAACTATCATTGTGGACGACACCCACTATATTATCATTATAACTATCATTGTGGACGACACCCACTATATTATCATTATAACTATCATTGTGGACGACACCCACTATATTATCATTGTGGACGACACCCACTATATTATCATTGTGGACGACACCCACTATATTATCATTGTGGACGACACTCACTATATTATCATTGTGGACGACACCCTCTATATTATCATTATAACTATCATTGTGGACGACACCCACTATATTATCATTGTGGACGACACCCTCTATATTATCATTGTGGACGACACCCACTATATTATCATTGTGGACGACACCCTCTATATTATCATTATAACTATCATTGTGGACGACACCCACTATATTATCATTATAACTATCATTGTGGACGACACCCTCTATATTATCATTATAACTATCATTGTGGACGACACTCACTATATTATCATTATAACTATCATTGTGGACGACACCCACTATATTATCATTATAACTATCATTGTGGACGACACCCACTATATTATCATTGTGGACGACACCCACTATATTATCATTATAACTATCATTGTGGACGACACCCACTATATTATCATTGTGGACGACACCCACTATATTATCATTGTGGACGACACCCTCTATATTATCATTATAACTATCATTGTGGACGACACCCTCTATATTATCATTATAACTATCATTGTGGACGACACCCACTATACTATCATTGTGGACGACACCCACTATATTATCATTATAACTATCATTGTGGACGACACCCACTATACTATCATTGTGGACGACACCCACTATATTATCATTGTGGACGACACTCACTATATTATCATTATAACTATCATTGTGGACGACACCCTCTATATTATCATTGTGGACGACACCCACTATATTATCATTATAACTATCATTGTGGACGACACCCTCTATATTATCATTATAACTATCATTGTGGACGACACCCTCTATATTATCATTATAACTATCATTGTGGACGACACCCTCTATATTATCATTGTGGACGACACCCTCTATATTATCATTATAACTATCATTGTGGACGACACCCACTACATTATCATTGTGGACGACACCCACTATTTTATCATTGTGGACGACACCCACTATATTATCATTGTGGACGACACCCACTATATTATCATTATAACTATCATTGTGGACGACACCCACTATATTATCATTATAACTATCATTGTGGACGACACCCACTATATTATCATTATAACTATCATTGTGGACGACACCCACTATATTATCATTGTGGACGACACCCACTATATTATCATTGTGGACGACACCCTCTATATTATCATTGTGGACGACACTCACTATATTATCATTGTGGACGACACCCTCTATATTATCATTATAACTATCATTGTGGACGACACCCACTATATTATCATTGTGGACGACACCCTCTATATTATCATTGTGGACGACACCCACTATATTATCATTGTGGACGACACCCTCTATATTATCATTATAACTATCATTGTGGACGACACCCACTATATTATCATTATAACTATCATTGTGGACGACACCCTCTATATTATCATTATAACTATCATTGTGGACGACACTCACTATATTATCATTATAACTATCATTGTGGACGACACCCACTATATTATCATTATAACTATCATTGTGGACGACACCCACTATATTATCATTGTGGACGACACCCTCTATATTATCATTATAACTATCATTGTGGACGACACCCACTATACTATCATTGTGGACGACACCCACTATATTATCATTGTGGACGACACCCTCTATATTATCATTATAACTATCATTGTGGACGACACCCTCTATATTATCATTATAACTATCATTGTGGACGACACCCACTATACTATCATTGTGGACGACACCCACTATATTATCATTATAACTATCATTGTGGACGACACCCACTATACTATCATTGTGGACGACACCCACTATATTATCATTGTGGACGACACCCTCTATATTATCATTATAACTATCATTGTGGACGACACCCACTATATTATCATTATAACTATCATTGTGGACGACACCCACTATATTATCATTGTGGACGACACCCTCTATATTATCATTATAACTATCATTGTGGACGACACCCACTATATTATCATTGTGGACGACACCCTCTATATTATCATTATAACTATCATTGTGGACGACACCCACTATATTATCATTATAACTATCATTGTGGACGACACCCACTATACTATCATTGTGGACGACACCCACTATATTATCATTGTGGACGACACCCTCTATATTATCATTATAACTATCATTGTGGACGACACCCTCTATATTATCATTGTGGACGACACCCTCTATATTATCATTATAACTATCATCGTGGACGACACACACTATATTATCATTGTGGACGACACCCACTATATTATCATTGTGGACGACACCCTCTATATTATCATTATAACTATCATTGTGGACGACACCCACTATATTATCATTGTGGACGACACCCTCTATATTATCATTGTGGACGACACCCTCTATATTATCATTATAACTATCATTGTGGACGACACACACTATATTATCATTGTGGACGACACCCACTATATTATCATTATAACTATCATTGTGGACGACACCCTCTATATTATCATTATAACTATCATTGTGGACGACACCCACTATATTATCATGATAACTATCATTGTGGACGACACCCACTACATTATCATTGTGGACGACACCCGCTATATTATCATTGTGGACGACACCCACTATATTATCATTATAACTATCATTGTGGACGACACCCTCTATATTATCATTGTGGACGACACCCGCTATATTATCATTGTGGACGACACCCGCTATATTATCATTGTGGACGACACCCACTATATTATCATTGTGGACGACACCCGCTATATTATCATTGTGGACGACACCCACTATATTATCATTATAACTATCATTGTGGACGACACCCTCTATATTATCATTGTGGACGACACCCACTATATTATCATTGTGGACGACACCCACTATATTATCATTGTGGACGACACCCACTATATTACATTGTATCATTATAACTATCATTGTGGACGACACCCACTATATTATCATTGTGGACGACACCCGCTATATTATCATTGTGGACGACACCCACTATATTATCATTATAACTATCATTGTGGACGACACCCTCTATATTATCATTGTGGACGACACCCACTATATTATCATTGTGGACGACACCCACTATATTATCATTGAGGACGACACCCACTATATTATCATTATAACTATCATTGTGGACGACACCCTCTATATTATCATTATAACTATCATTGTGGACGACACCCACTATATTATCATTGTGGACGACACCCTCTATATTATCATTATAACTATCATTGTGGACGACACCCACTATATTATCATTGTGGACGACACCCACTATATTATCATTATAACTATCATTGTGGACGACACTCACTATATTATCATTGTGGACGACACCCACTATATTATCATTGTGGACGACACCCAGTATATTATCATTGTGGACGACACCCACTATATTATCATTGTGGACGACACCCACTATATTATCATTATAACTATCATTGTGGACGACACTCACTATATTATCATTGTGGACGACACCCTCTATACTATCATTATAACTATCATTGTGGACGACACCCACTATATTATCATTATAACTATCATTGTGGACGACACCCACTATATTATCATTGTGGACGACACCCACTATATTATCATTGTGGACGACACCCACTATATTATCATTATAACTATCATTGTGGACGACACCCACTATATTATCATTGTGGACGACACCCTCTATATTATCATTATAACTATCATTGTGGACGACACCCACTATATTATCATTGTGGACGACACCCACTATATTATCATTGTGGACGACACCCACTATATTATCATTGTGGACGACACCCACTATATTATCATTATAACTATCATTGTGGACGACACCCACTATATTATTATTATAACTATCATTGTGAACGACACCATCTATATTATCATTATAACTATCATTGTGGACGACACCCACTATATTATCATTGTGGACGACACTCACTATAGTATCATTATAACTATCATTGTGGACGACACCCACTATATTATCATTGTGGACGACACCCACTATACTATCATTGTGGACGACACCCACTATATTATCATTGTGGACGACACTCACTATATTATCATTGTGGACGACACTCACTATATTATCATTATAACTATCATTGTGGACGACACCCACTATACTATCATTGTGGACGACACCCACTATATTATCATTGTGGACGACACCCACTATACTATCATTGTGGACGACACCCTCTATACTATCATTGTGGACGACACTCACTATATTATCATTATAACTATCATTGTGGACGACACCCACTATGCTATCATTGTGGACGACACCCACTATATTATCATTGTGGACGACACCCACTATATTATCATTGTGGACGACACCCTCTATATTATCATTGTGGACGACACCCTCTATATTATCATTACAACTATCATTGTGGACGACACTCACTATATTATCATTATAATTATCATTGTGGACGACACCCACTATATTATCATTGTGGACGACACCATCTATATTATCATTATAACTATCATTGTGGACGACACACACTATATTATCATTATAACTATCATTATAGTACAACTGTGACTGAATATTTGTATTACAAATTTCAAATAAAAGAATGATTTCAGAAAAAAAACCAAATAAAAGTGAAATGAAATAAAAGTTTTACAATGTAATTTCCAAAATCGAATCTAAATCAGTATGATATTATTGAGTTTTTAAATGTTGAAACATTTTTCACATACTAATACAGTGGTTGTGTGTGAAGTACTCCGAATCTGTAAATATCTACTGCGAGATACGGTAACCCAGAGACTACATCCTGGTGTCAGAAGTGGTAAGCAGACCACCAGTCCTATCCCCACGTGTCCTCAGCTATGATCGGCATGCCACTCAGAGGATCAATTCAAACTATAACAATTCGAGCTTGATTAAACAGTGAGTGTGTAAAATTAGAGCCGTGACGTACTGGTGTTAGACTGTGCAAACAGACAGCTCCTATCGATAAACTGGTAATTAGCTCAGCACTATATAGTTTAAATAGACAGAAATAAAGCATGGGTATTGATACAATTATATATGTTTCTTAGTTTTACCTTAGGGATAACGATTGATAAAAAGTAACTGTATTCATGTTTGGTAAATATATATTACCACTAACAATATCATGTTTGAAATGGTTAGGTTGGCTGGTTATACCATATGATTGTACTCTTCAAATAGTTTGATGATAGAAAACTTAACAGTTTTCGACCATAATGAAGTTAGATATAACTGCATATCAATTGCTCCTATTACCTGGGATTACAGCTGGTGCTATGTCCCAATGCCTAAAGGACAGTCATGTCTCAATACCTAAAGGACAGTCATGTCTCAATACCTAAAGGACAGTCATGTCTCAATACCTAAAGGACAGCCATGTCTCAATACCTAAAGGACAGCCATGTCTCAATACCTAAATGACAGTCATGTCTCAATACCTAAAGGACAGTCATGTCTCAATACCTAAAGGACAGCCATGTCTCAATACCTAAAGGACAGTCATGTCTCAATACCTAAAGGACAGCCATGTCTCAATACCTAAAGGACAGCCGTGTCTCAATACCTAAAGGACAGCCATGGCTCAATACCTAAAGGACAGTCATGTCTCAATACCTAAAGGACAGTCATGTCTCAATACCTAAAGGACAGCTATATCTCAATACCTAAAGGACAGCCATGTCTCAATACCTAAAGGACAGTCATGTCTCAATACCTAAAGGACAGTCATGTTCCAATACCTAAAGGACAGTCATGTCTCAATACCTAAAGGACAGTCATGTCTCAATACCTAAAGGACAGCCATGTCCCAATACCTAAAGGACAGTCATGTCTCAATACCTAAAGGACAGCCATGTCTCAATACCTAAAGGACAGTAATGTATCAATACGTAAATGACAGCCATGTCTCAATACCTTAAGGACAGCCATGTATCAATACCTAAAGGACAGACATGTCTCAATACCTAAAGGACAGTCATGTCTCAATACCTAAAGGACAGCCGTGTCTCAATACCTAAAGGACAGCCGTGTCTCAATACCTAAAGGACAGCCATGTCTCAATACCTAAAGGACAGCCATGTCTCAATACCTAAAGGACAGCCATGTATCAATACCTAAAGGACAGCCATGTCTCAATACCTAAAGGACAGCCATGTCTCAATACCTAAAGGACAGTCATGTCTCAATACCTAAAGGACAGTCATGTCTCAATACCTAAAGGACAGCCGTGTCTCAATACCTAAAGGACAGCCGTGTCTCAATACCTAAAGGACAGCCATGTCTCAATACCTAAAGGACAGCCATGTCTCAATACCTTAAGGACAGCCATGTATCAATACCTAAAGGACAGCCATGTCTCAATACCTAAAGGACAGTCATGTCTCAATACCTAAAGGACAGCCATGTATCAATACCTAAAGGACAGCCATGTCTCAATACCTAAAGGACAGCCATGTCTCAATACCTAAAGGACAGTCATGTCTCAATACCTAAAGGACAGCCATGTCTCAATACCTAAAGGACAGCCATGTCTCAATACCTAAAGGACAGCCATGTCTCAATACCTAAAGACGACCTACATTTGTATGTCCATATGCCAAAAGGAAATCCATGTCCCAATGCCAAAAGGAGAGCCGTGTCCCGGTGCCAAAGAACAGCCGTATCCGAATACCTTAAGTACAAATGTGTCCCAGCAAGTACTTGGCAACCTTTTAACTAACTATCCTGAACGGATGGTAAATCTCTCAAAACATCAATCAATACTACTAAGGATACATATTTCTATCACTTGGTTGGAGGAATACAACACGGTATAGAGGTCTTAAATCACACAGCCGTGTGTATGTTATAAACAGTTTAGGACTACTCCAGCTAAAATGGTAAATGTTGTAAATCTACCTGAACACTGGAGAGTGAATTGATTGTCGAATCGTTTAGTGTACATGCAGATACATATCAATGTGCCCGGTATACTGATTGTCAAATTACATTACACACAACAGATATCAGATTATTCTTAACCAAAGAATTTACGATGTAAAAACTACAGGACAGGTAGAAGTTTACACTTACACAGATATAATGATATGAAGTATGCGTCTTGGACTGAAATATATGTCGTCAGTTAGAAATAGTAACCATGGATACCATGTTTTATAGAGGTTAACCATTTTTGTCTTTCATCTTCGTCTTAAATCTATTTTGTATTTCACTTTACTCCTGTGTCCCATTTTCTTCTGTATGCTTATCATTAATTCTTAAACCTTTATATTTAAATCAGGAAGCAACAAGAAGGGCTCAACCGACTCCCAAAGGGACGAGGAACGTTACTGGTAACAGAAGCCTATTGCTCAAACATAAAAAAAAGAACATATACACAGCATTATCAAATCAATTAATTCATTTCAATAGTTGCATATTCGTAAAACTACTCATTTCACTTAATCGTTTAAATATAAATAAATAGCACATTCACCTGTCACACATATATCTCAATAGTTAATTAAATATCCACATAAAACGCCCTACCTGAGCATTTCTATAACAGGTAAGACGATGGGGATTTGAAAGTATCGAGTACTACACTTTTCACTTTAACCAGACATGCTTATATTGTAAACTGAGAAAACTGTTAATAATAAAATTAAACAAAACAGATGATTTTCACTTAGCACAAGTATTCCCAGTGTGTATTTGTTCTGCGTTAGGGTCAGTGTCGTGGTTTAGCCTGATAAGACAGAGGATTAAGACAGCATGGCTGGCCCGACTTAAGCTGTTACACCGCCGGGTACGTCGAGGAGAGCGATCAAAGTGTCGCCTTGTCCCTGTTTGTTTTATTGTTACAGAGAAGTTCCCACACGCACAGTGTTGTAAGGAACCATGTGTCAATATTGCCATTCGAAACAGATTAATAATTTAATACATAAAGTACAAGGTAAGCTCTTTCTCACACAGTTTGGAATACTCCAGCGAACCAACATAAATATAAACAAAGACTTTTGTCACTAAACATATGCTCAGGTTTATAACACTATTATTCCAATTTGGCATGTAGAGATTCCATCACAGACTGTATTCAGTGATCCGTCCAAATCAGTAGAGATTCCATCACAGACTTTGTTCAGTGATCCGTCCAAATCACTTGATCTAACACTTATTTTAAAACACGTAACACCGACTATCGTAAAGATGTTATGCACCTGACAAATAACATCCAGCCCTTGAAGAGGATTATCCTGACACTGTATTGCGAGGTTAACTGCTATGTATACAGCACTTTTGATTTGAATAAACGAAATAATGAAAGACACGTGTTTTAGAGGTGTGTTCGATTAGGGGTATCATACTTCCACAGAGAGTGCTTGAGTAGGACGCACCTTGGCGTGACCGGAGGTAAGGAAAGTCCGTGAGGGATCATCTGGGTCCAAGTCTTCCGCGTCATCCTCCTCCTCATCGTCCTCCTCGTTATTGTCCTCGACGTCCCGATTACTTTCCTCATTGTCTTCCATGGAATTCTCGGGGACGTTATGAACCACCTGAATGATCTCGGAGCTTCCCGGCGATTCCTCTATTGTCATTCCTATAGGAATGGACGCCACAATCTCCGTGGCTTGTCTGCTGGGTGGAGTGGCGCTAGAAATGTGCGTCCGTATGTTATGTTGCCCTCCTGACCGAGTGCGTTCTCCTATTTCGCCCTCATCTTGCGTATTTTGCGTTTGGTCGCGTTGATTGTCCAGTATGGTCTGATAAGCTCGGATCCGCTCCTCGCGGTCAGGCTCGGATCCGTCCGGAACACCGGTTATATTTCTTAGTTCAGCTTCCTCATCAAATTCATCTCCATCTTTACCATCTCGCTGACTCTGATTATCAGAGTTACCAATACGTTCTAATTTGTCCGGGGCGGACTTTATAGATTTCAGAGATTTCTCTCGTAATCGTCTCTTTCGGGTAGATGCGTTTGATTCTAAGCCCTTCCGAAGTTGAATTTCACCTTGTGTTAAACTTCCTGAGGATGGTGGGTAATACTTCGCTAACTCATAGGGTGACATTTCGAACGGGAAATACGCGTTCCGAGACTTCCTATACTTTTTCAGATCAATCTCTAGTTGAGTCTTCAGTTGGCGCTCAACTTTTGTAGGGTTGCCTACCTTGCTGAGGAGGTGCAGTGAGTTCGATATACCCCCTATCTTATGCATAGAAGACCCACCCGGGTCTGTAAAATTCATTTCATCATAACCTAACCTAGTAACAACCTTCTTCCTTAGCGCCTTACCACCTATATGTATAGAGGGAAGTGTGCCTTTCCGGTCGAAAGTGTCATAAAACGGCGTAGAAGGTCTAAGGTCGGGTTCTTTATCCATAAAGGCGAAATGTTCCGGTGGATACGGATTATTAGCTCCGTCGGAGAGTGGACCCCACGCATGTCCTTTGTGGTACATGTTCTTGAAAGGGTTGAGGTACTGCAGTGACCTACGACTACTACCCTGTAGAAGCCGATCGCCGGTCAGGTTGACCATTGATGGCCAATCTACGACCTGGCGTTCCTGAGATTGCTGAAGTCCCGTTTTGACTCTTGTTGGAACGTCATCACACTGGATCTCCATCATTGTGGATTTAGCTCGTTCCCCTCGTGTTATAAACCCAGGCACGAAGCTATGTGTATGTTCAACCACCTTTTTAGGGGCCTTGGACTCGGCACATGGATGTAATTTCGTTTTTGATTTTGGTGATTGAGGACCTTCCTGGCGCCTCTTATTTTCTTTTAAATCCCCAAGAAACATTTCCAGTTTATCAGGAGATGGCGAGGGAGGAATTGGAGACGGGTCTCGTACCCTCCCTTGTCTCAGAGCCATTTGCTGTTCATACCGATCGTAAAATATAGGAAGACTATTCTCGCGTCGCCATACCTTTTTCACGAAGGGTTTCAGTTCTACAATCGGTAATGGGTCTTTCTGAGTGTCCTCCTGGACTCCCTTCTGGGGTTTTGTAAGCATCTCCTGTCGTTTAGACTCAATTCTATTGAATCCGGCACCTGACCCGTTTGCCATCATAGACATTGCCATTTTGTCCTCATGGGAACTTTCACCTGTCCAAGTAATATTGAACTCGCGGACTCAGAAGGAATCAAGTGGCGTTAATTTATCGAAAATCAAATTAATATGACTCTCCAATAGATTCCCCTTAATGCCTCGTGGATTGGAAGGAGATCTCCTAGTCCAATAAAATTTTCTTTTGAGCAGTTTATAAGTGATCATAGTTACGTTCTTGACTGTAATACACGTACTTACATTACTGCTATATATAATCCGCTGTTTTGATAAAGGTGTATAATCCTGTCTGGCTAATTTGACGATACGAAAAGAATTAAATCCCTTAGAATGTGGATATCTCGTCTCCAGCACATCCTGCTCGTCCAGTACACTAGTACACACCGCTAATCAATCTCTAAGTGTCAACATTTCGCCAGTATTGCCGGTTTTTTTACGCCGTGTGTCCTGAATGTTCCATGTTGTCTAGAGCACTCGGAGTTCACGGCCTGTTAGGGTACACATTGAGGCATGTCTAATAAGGTCCTAAGACGTCGCTAATATATTAATATATATATATAATTAAGTCGAGTATTCACAAACGAAAGCTGGCGGAAACCGCACGCACACTGAACTAAAGTTTTTAACTAGACTTCATAATTCCAATCGGTACAGGTATTTTACTCCAGGATAAAATCAATGTTATGTTTGTGACTGTATGTATGTTTACTTGCTAAACACTGAGGCAACCTGACACGGTATGATACTCGCTGCATTATCCAGAGGTCCACCAGAGACACAGAAGGCCCAATACGACTGCAGTAGACGATCGTAGCAACACCCGACAACAAAGTATCTGCTCCCTTGTATTGATTTAAATGTCTGATTCTCTGACTGCCTGTCGTTATGCCGTGTTTGTCCTTTAACCTGTCAGAGACTCACCCCCGTCATATTAGCTTTACCAGTCCGCAAAACTTTACATTTCAAACTTCTTTCTTAATCTTCTCTCCTTCTACTGTCATATGTTAAATGTTGTCGTCATCAATTTGAATTACTGGATTCTTTCAGTATATGTTTGATGTTTTTTAAACTATCAGTGATACATATTTTCGATTTGGGTTAAGCCGATCATAATTGCGCCGATCGTGGTTAGGTCCACATAGCACATAGAATGGAACACTCCACTGATCGAGGATCAGTTCATTGAATGGAATTGTTTAATCACAATAGATAGGTATTGTCATTAAAATGAATGTCCTTTTATCGTGTATAAATATACATATAACTCAATATCCCACACAAAAAAGAAACGATTAATATACGTACATAATGTGTATATAGTGAATAGGAGCTATAGAATTGTACGCCAGTGTACTGTTGGAGAAGATCCGATTTACCTGGCGCAATAGACACCTGATTAGTGATTTAATTAAGACATAATTAAAACATATATCAATTCGTACAAATATGGGCCATTGAGTGTTTGGCCTTGTTTATCCTCGCTGACAAAATGGTAGACTGACAACACACAGGAGAGCCAGTCTTACTAATTGATCGTGGCATTCAGTGGAACATTGGAATCAATATCTTTATCGGGTAAAATCTATTGATGACTTCCTCAAGAACCTGTCATAAGCGGCAGAGATTATAAACATATAGATGATGTAGTCTAGGGCCGCGGACAACTGAATTAGACTTCGGGGGGGGGGGGGGGGGGGGGGGGGGGGGGATGATACTTGCATTGTGAATCCGAAAGTTAAGTATTAATGATGATACAGTCATACAGTAAACTATTAATCAATCTTATGTTATGGTGTTGCAAGGGCTTCATTGAGCGTGTTCCTTAATTTTTTTTACTGTTATCATTATTTTGTATTTGCGATATAAAACAAAACCCATATTAGGCTTCATGTTCCACGAAGTCTAACTCTGTTTTCATGGCCACTGTTTCTCATTAGCAATTTTGTTTACGTGTACAGTTGTACAAGTTGTCATGAATATTTTAAGTTCCCGTGTATGGAAAGCTGCTCATTGCGTGTTTACAGAAGCATGAAGAGTATCTACAGACTTGTGTGGAGATCAGTACCACCTTATCAGGGACTATATCATTGTTGGTCCCCTCCCATATTCTTAGACTACCTATTATCATTAAACACAAGCTTCTACTTAATCCGTATTTATTATTATAAATGATGAAATAAGAAATCGGTAATTGGAGTCATACGAAGCTGTGGTATTGCTGCCCTATCTAGATTCAAGTCTTATCTTATAGAACTAATTTATTCATCATAACAATACGCATTGTCATTGTAGCATTATTTGCTCGATCAACAACAACGAATACAGAAGAATATAAACAAACATGTAGAGGGTCACAAAAATAATCAAAACGAATATTTCAAAATTATGCGTCATCCATGTTTCTCTCAGTTATCCTTTCCAATCATGTTTTATTTCCCCTCCGAATTACATCTCGTAACACTTGTCTCTACTCTCTCTACTACCTAACACTTGTCTCTACTCTCTCTATTACCTAACACCTGTCTCTACTCTCTCTACTACCTAACACATGTCTCTACTCTCTCTACTACCTAACACTGTCTCTACTCTCTCTACTACCTAACACTTGTCTCTACTCTCTCTACTACCTAACACTTGTCTCTACTCTCTCTATTACCTAACACCTGTCTCTACTCTCTCTACTACCTAACACCTGTCTCTACTCTCTCTACTACCTAACACTTGTCTCTACTCTCTCTACTACCTAACACCTGTCTCTACTCTCTCTTCTACCTAACACTTGTCTCTACTCTCTCTACTACCTAACACTTGTCTCTACTCTCCCTACTACCTAACACCTGTCTCTACTCTCCCTACTACCTAACACATGTCTCTACTCTCTCTACTACCTAACACCTGTCTCTACTCTCTCTACTACCTAACACTTGTCTCTACTCTCTCTACTACCTAACACCTGTCTCTACTCTCTCTACTACCTAACACCTGTCTCTACTATCTCTACTACATAACACCTGTCTCTACTCTCTCTACTACCTAACACCTGTCTCTACTCTCTCTACTACCTAACACCTGTCTCTACTCTCTCTACTACCTAACACTTGTCTCTACTCTCTCTACTACCTAACACTTGTCTCTACTCTCTCTACTACCTAACACTTGTCTCTACTCTCTCTACTATCTAACACCTATCACCATCTCAACTAATATCTAACACCTATCACCATCTCAACTACTACCTAACACCTGTCACCATCTCAACTACTACCTAACACCTATCACCATCTCAACTACTACCTAACACCTATCACCATCTCAACTACTACCTAACACCTATCACCATCTCAACTACTACCTAACACCTATCACCATCTCAACTACTACCTAACGCCACGGGGCCGCGGTGGCCGGGTGGTTAAGGTGTAACGACACTTTAACACTAGCCCTCCACCTCTGGGTTGCGAGTTCGAAACCTACGTGGGGCAGTTGCCAGGTACTGACCGTTGGCCGGTGGTTTTTCTCCGGGTACTCCGGCTTTCCTCCACCTCCAAAACCTGGCACGTCCTTAAATGACCCTGGCTGTTAATAGGACGTTAAACACAAACAAACCAAACCTAACACCTGTCACTATCTCAACTACTACCTAACACCTATCACCATCTCAACTACTACCTAACACCTATCACCATCTCAACTACTACCTAACACCTATCACCATCTCAACTACTATCTAACACCTATCACCATCTCAACTACTACCTAACACCTATCACCATCTCAACTACTACCTAACACCTATCACCATCTCAACTACTACCTAACACCTATCACCATCTCAACTACTACCTAACACCTGTCACCATCTCAACTACTACCTAACACCTGTCACCATCTCAACTACTACTAACACCTATCACCATCTCAACTACTACCTACACCTATCACCACTCCAACTACTACCTAACTGTCACCATCTCAACTACTACATACACCTATCACCATCTCAACTACTATCTAACACCTATCACCATCTCAACTACTACCTAACACCTATCACCATCTCAACTACTACCTAACACCTATCACCATCTCAACTACTACCTAACACCTGTCACTATCTCAACTACTACCTAACACCTATCACCATCTCAACTACTACCTAACACCTGACACCATCTCAACTACTACCTAACACCTGACACCATCTCAACTACTACCTAACACCTATCACCTTCTCAACTACTACCTAACACCTGTCACCATCTCAACTACTACCTAACACCTGTCACCATCTCAACTATTACCTAACACCTGTCACCATCTCAACTACTACCTAACACCTGTCACTATCTCAACTACTACCTAACACGTATCACCATCTCAACTACTACCTAACACGTATCACCATCTCAACTACTACCTAACACCTGACACCATCTCAACTACTACCTAACACCTATCACCATCTCAACTACTACCTAACACCTGTCACCATCTCAACTACTACCTAACACCTGTCACCATCTCAACTACTACCTAACACGTATCACCTTCTCAACTACTACCTAACACGTATCACCTTCTCAACTACCACCTAACACCTATCACCATCTCAACTACTACCTAACACCTATCACCATCTCAACTACTACCTAACACCTATCACCATCTCAACTACTACCTAACACCTGTCACCATCTCAACTACTACCTAACACCTATCACCATCTCAACTACTACCTAACACCTATCACCATCTCAACTACTACCTAACACCTGTCACCATCTCAACTACTACCTAACACCTATCACCATCTCAACTACTACCTAACACCTATCACCATCTCAACTACTACCTAACACGTATCACCTTCTCAACTACTACCTAACACCTATCACCTTCTCAACTACTACCTAACACCTGACACCATCTCAACTACTACCTAACACCTGTCACTATCTCAACTACTACCTAACACCTATCACCATCTCAACTACTACCTAACACCTATCACCTTCTCAACTACTACCTAACACGTATCACCATCTCAACTACTACCTAACACCTATCACCATCTCAACTACTACCTAACACCTGTCACCATCTCAACTACTACCTAATACGTATCACCTTCTCAACTACTACCTAACACCTATCACCATCTCAACTACTACCTAACACGTATCACCTTCTCAACTACTACCTAACACGTATCACCTTCTCAACTACTACCTAACACGTATCACCATCTCAACTACTACCTAACACGTATCACCATCTCAACTACTACCTAACACCTATCACCATCTCAACTACTACCTAACACGTATCACCATCTCAACTACTACCTAACACGTATCACCTTCTCAACTACTACCTAACACCTATCACCTTCTCAACTACTACCTAACACCTGACACCATCTCAACTACTACCTAACCCCTGTCACCATCTCAACTACTACCTAACACGTATCACCATCTCAACTACTACCTAACACGTATCACCATCTCAACTACTACCTAACACGTATCACCATCTCAACTACTACCTAACACGTATCACCATCTCAACTACTACCTAACACCTATCACCATCTCAACTACTACCTAACACCTATCACCATCTCAACTACTACCTAACCCCTGTCACCATCTCAACTACTATCTAACACCTGTCACCATCTCAACTACTACCTAACACCTGTCACCATCTCAACTACTACCTAACACCTGTCACCATCTCAACTACTACCTAACACCTATCACCATCTCAACTACTACCTAACACCTGTCACCATCTCAACTACTACCTAACACCTGTCCCCATCTCAACTACTACCTAACACCTATCACTATCTCAACTAATACCTAACCCCTGTCACCATCTCAACTACTTCCTAACACCTATCACCATCTCAACTACTACCTAACACCTATCACCATCTCAACTACTACCTAACACCTGTCACCATGTCAACTACTACCTAACACCTATCACCATCTCAACTACTACCTAACACCTGTCACCATCTCAACTACTACCTAACACCTGTCACCATCTCAACTACTACCTAACACCTGTCACCATCTCAACTACTACCTAACACCTGTCACCATCTCAACTACTACCTAACACATGACACCATCTCAACTACTACCTAACACCTATCACCATCTCAACTACTACCTAACACCTATCACCATCTCAACTACTACCTAACACCTGTCACCATCTCAACTACTACCTAACACCTGACACCATCTCAACTACTACCTAACACCTATCACCATCTCAACTACTACCTAACACCTATCACCATCTCAACTACTACCTAACACCTGTCACCATCTCAACTACTACCTAACACCATCTCAACTACTATCTAACACCTGTCACCATCTCAACTGCTACCTAACACCTGTCACCATCTCAACTACTACCTAACACCTGTCACCATCTCAACTACTACCTAACACCTGTCACCATCTCAACTACTACCTAACACCTGTCACCATCTCAACTAATATCTAACACCTATCACCATCTCAACTACTATCTAACACATGTCACCATCTCAACTACTACCTAACACCTGTCACCATCTCAACTACTACCTAAAAACAAAAGGAAACACAACATGGACAGTACAGACACCAAAACAAAAGGAAACACAACATGGACAGTACAGACACCAAAACAAAAGGAAACACAACATGGACAGTACAGACACCGAAACAACAGGAAACACAACATGGACAGTACAGACACCAAAACAAAAGGAAACACAGCATGGACAGTACAGACACCGAAGCAAAAGGAAACACAACATGGACAGTACAGACACCGAAACAAAAGGAAACACAGCATGCACAGTACACACGCCAAAACAAAAGGAAACACAACATGGAGAGTACACACGCCAAAACAAAAGGAAACACAACATGGACAGTACACACGCCAAAACAAAAGGAAACACAGCATGGACAGTACACACGCCAAAACAAAAGGAAACACAACATGGACAGTACAGACACCGAAACAAAAGGAAACACAACATGGACAGTACAGACACCGAAACAAAAGGAAACACATGGACAGTACAGACACCAAAACGAAAGGAAACACAACATGGACAGTACAGACACCAAAACAAAAGGAAACACATGGACAGTACAGACACCAAAACAAAAGGAAACACAGCATGCACAGTACACACGCCAAAACAAAAGGAAACACAACATGGACAGTACACACGCCAAAACAAAAGGAAACACAACATGGACAGTACAGACACCAAAACAAAAGGAAACACATGGACAGTACAGACACCAAAACAAAAGGAAACACAGCATGCACAGTACACACGCCAAAACAAAAGGAAACACAACATGGACAGTACACACGCCAAAACAAAAGGAAACACAGCATGGACAGTACATACGCCAAAACAAAAGGAAACACAGCATGGACAGTACACACGCCAAAACAAAAGGAAACACAACATGGACAGTACACACGCCAAAACAAAAGGAAACACAACATGGACAGTACAGACACCAAAACAAAAGGAAACACAGCATGGACAGTACAGACACCGAAGCAAAAGGAAACACAACATGGACAGTACAGACACCAAAACAAAAGGAAACACAACATGGACAGTACAGACACCGAAACAAAAGGAAACACAACATGGACAGTTTGGTTTGGTTTGGTTTATTTTGTTTAACGTCCTATTAACATCTAAGGTCATTAAAGGACGGCCTCCCGTGCGTGCGACATGTATGCGTGTGGTGAGTGCGTATGTGTGTTTTTGGAGGCTGCGGTATGTTCGTGTTAAGTCTCCTTGTGATAGGTCGGAACTTTTGCCGATTTAAAGTGCTATCTCACTGAAGCATACTGCCGAAGACATCCAGCATCACACACCACCCGGTCACATTATACTGACGACGGCATGTGGACGGGCCAACCAGTCGTCCCACTCCAAATATGCTGAGCGCTAAGCAGGAGTAGCAACTACCATTTTTAAAGACTCTGGTATGTCTCGGCTAGGGGACAGAACCCCAAACCTTCCTCACAGCGGCGAACGGTCAACTAAAGGCCAAAATTGAGGCATTGTCAAGGAAGACATTAGGAAGAAGAAAGTTGTTAAGAAAGAAGAGAAAAATATAAGATCCCAAGTTTAGTCGCCTCTTACGATCATGCAATGGGGGCAGCAGGTACAATTCTTACGCCCTACCTGCAGGGCAACAACATGGACAGTACAGACACCAAAACAAAAGGAAACACAACATGGACAGTACAGACACCAAAACAAAAGGAAACACATGGACAGTACAGACACCAAAACAAAAGGAAACACATGGACAGTACAGACACCAAAACAAAAGGAAACACAACATGGACAGTACAGACACCAAAACAAAAGGAAACACAACATGGACAGTACAGACACCAAAACAAAAGGAAACACAACATGGACAGTACAGACACCGAAACAAAAGGAAACACAACATGGACAGTACAGACACCGAAACAAAAGGAAACACAACATGGACAGTACAGACACCGAAACAAAAGGAAACACAACATGGACAGTACAGACACCAAAACAAAAGGAAACACAACATGGACAGTACAGACACCGAAACAAAAGGAAACACAACATGGACAGTACAGACACCAAAACAACAGGAAACACAACATGGACAGTACAGACACCGAAACAAAAGGAAACACAACATGGACAGTACAGACACCGAAACAAAAGGAAACACAACATGGACAGTACAGACACCGAAACAAAAGGAAACACAACATGGACAGTACAGACACCAAAACAAAAATATAAGGTTAAATATGAATCAACAGTGACAGTGTCGAAACCGCCAGGGAGTTCCGGATAGGCTCTGTTGTCTTGCCGTAGATAAATGCCATAGATTTGACAGGGGCGGGGGAAGCGGATAGGTGGAAAACATTTGCATTTTTATGTAAAACTTCTAGACTTTGGAAGGAGTAGTGACGAGACCTTGCTGAAGGGCAACGAGGAGTATAGTGAGGTGGCCATTCTTGTCAGATTGTAGATGAATGTCATACCGTCCAGTAAGTAGGGTTGTCAATGTAGACGTTATACTATAAAGTCTCGTAGAGTTGATAGTAAAACCATTGGAGTAACCAGTTACCACTGACAGTATACAATGGGAAGGCCTGACGGATCTATGGTACATCTGAGTACAGATATATACCAGGCCTTATGTATAATGTATTACTCGTGCTAGCTGATATTGAGGTCAGATAGCCTGTTCTCTTCCATGTCGGTACCGTACAAGGTACAACCTAGTTGATTATTATGTATTCCATTCCATGTCCTTATACAACTGTGTATCAATCGCGATAGGCGGTATAATTGGTCCTAATACAACTGTATATCACTCGCTATAGGCAGTATAATTAGTCCTACTACGTATACAACTGTATATCACTCGCGATAGGCGGTATAATTAGTCCTACTACAACTGTATATCACTCGCAATAGGCGGTATAATTAGTCCTACTACAACTGTATATCACTCGCGATAAACAGTATAAATCGCGATAGTCAGTATAATTAGTCCTAATACAACTGTGTATCACTCGCGATAGGCGGTATAATTAGTCCTACTACAACTGTATATCACTCGCGATAAACAGTATAAATCGCGATAGTCAGTATAATTAGTCCTAATACAACTGTGTATCACTCGCGATAGGCGGTATAATTAGTCCTACTACAACTGTATATCACTCGCGATAAACAGTATAAATCGCGATAGTCAGTATAATTAGTCCTACTACAACTGTGTATCAATCGCGATAGGCGGTATAATTAGTCCTACTACAACTGTGTATCACTCGCGATAGGCGGTATAATTAGTCCTACTACAACTGTGTATCACTCGCGATAGGCGGTATAATTAGTCCTACTACAACTGTATATCACTCGCGATAGGCAGTATAATTGGTCCTAATACAATAGTGTATAAATCGCGATAGACGGTGTAATTGATCCTAATACAATAGTGTATATCACTCGCAATAGGCGGTATAACTGGTCCTAATACAACTGTATATAAATAACACAATAATGTGGTGTCGTTTATCAATTTCTACAGTAGCTGCTGAATGTTACTTTATAGAATATCACTGTGTTGAAAAACTCAAAAGAACTTCATGGAGGATGTGATACTCATCAGAAACGCTCTCTTAACCTTAGAAGTTAAAATTCCCCAGTCTATATCCAACAGATGCTTGATATATTGCATGGGCGCTGTTTTACTTTTAATTCCCATTTAGTGATATCATTTACTTTCTATAGTCGTTTAAAAGATATCACTTAATCATTCAGTGATATCACGTATTCAAGTGTTGACTAAATAAGTGATATCACTTAGTCTTTAAAGATTCACACCACTCTCAGAGTGATGTCACTTAAACGACTTAGTGATATCATTTTTGACTAAGTGATATCTATGGGGCGCAGTTTTAGTATTTGTCTGCAAAATGTGATATCACTAATTCGATTTAATATTTAATGATATCACTTAATGAATCAATGATATCACTAAACGAATAAACGATATAATTATTCGAATAATGATATTAATAATTCGAATTGATGATATCACAAAATCAGTGATATCATTAATTCATTCAATGAAACCATGATTCAAATTATTGGTATTAATTATTGATAATAAATCAATTTATTAATATCATTAAATATACGGGCATCATTGATATCATTAAGTCGTGTGTTGAGCCACAGTAAATAATTATTCTCCCCATTTTGTGCGTGATTACACTTAAAACCAAGATGGACGATAGACAGCAAATTGCTGCTTGATATCAGACAAAAGATTATTCAGGGGCATCATTGTTTTGACAACGATGATATGAATTGCAATCCAATTTTCAAAGTTCTCTGTCAATTACACCAAGTGCAGTAGAGACCATCACCTCCATGTAAGCTGGTACCATGCGTATCTTCCCGCCGTTCCGAATGTAGTGCCGCACTTAATATCCATTATGTTTCCTCTTTGAAATTAGAACAAGAACTGATCCAGTTCACTGTTATCATTTAATGAGATTTAAAAAAAAAAAAAAAAAAAAAAAAGCCATATGCCATTCCCCGCCATTTTGGACATAGAAGGAGCAGTCATTTCCCCAAAATATTGGGGAATTAATGATATCATTAATTTGAAATATTGATATCATTGAATGAACTAATGATATCAATGATTCGAATTGATGATATCCATAATCCCCCAATGTTTTAGTGATATCAATAAATCGAATAATAGGTATAACCAATTCGAATTATATATATTATTAATTCGAAATATTGATATCAATTAATGAATTAATGGTCAAAACGACTTAGTGATATCACTGAATGGGTATTAAAAGTAAACCGGTGCCCCGTACCTTGTGACCACATATACATTGTATTCCGTTTATTGCCTAAACATGTCTAGATCTATAAAATCATTCCCCTAAAAGTAAAACACGGGCATTTATGATTTGTTGTAGTATACTTACATCAGAGACCTATATTAATATATTTTATTTAGTATATAGGTATCTGCTTACATGTATGGGATGTGCCTGTGTGGTAATACTTAAATAACGTTTGTTTCATTTCAAGTGTAAAAAGCTAACCAATTCATTAACTGCTTTATTTTCGATTTTAATCTGTTTTTTTTTTTTTATCACACAATGATATAAACTGATGCTTTCATTTTGCTTATACTAATGAATTAAATATGACTAGTAAAACCGAAGACCGAAAATTCCGGTTTGATAAGTTGTCATTGATTCGATATTTAGTGTGCACATATTACTTCCGGTAAATGGCGAGACGGTAAAATTATAACAAGAAAGTGATTGAATTATTGTTTCTGCATCTGAAATGTAGGTAATTTGCTGTTTAAGTATGTTTTATATTGGATTTTAACGTATATAGTTTGCATGAAATATGTCTAAAATGAATGTCGGACAAAATTAAGTCTACACCGTGATGTGATTACACACGGATTTGTGGACTTTAGTTTATTAGTGTTATTAGCAAAGTTACAAACAACAATCGATGCTACTAACATATTACTATATTAGTGCCAAAAATGACTCTTTGAAATACCTTTTTAGTACGAAGAAGATAAATATTCATATAAGAATACCCTGTATAAAATGATAGAATGTCAAACTCCTCCTATGGAATACTAAAATGTAATTAACTTTATTGTTTATGTTCACGTGCTTGATGCCGGCAATTAATGGACAATATTTCATTTTAACAAAAGTTGAATGCATTGAATTTTAAACATTACAGTATATATTCATACCCTTTCTTTAGTGTATATTAAAACTGGAAAAAATCAAAACAAACGGTTTGCATGGAGCGCTAGCCATCCCCATAGTTTTTGAAGCAAAGAAATTGTAAATTTAAAGTGCAATCATTATCACACAAAGTCAATTCAAACTGTACAGTGCACAAAAAGATGCCATTTTTTATCTGAAAAGTGATTGCTTTATAAGATATCTATTGCAAATGAGGTACCACACCCGTGCTATAACAGATATTGTGACGTCATGATAAATTCAATTGATATGGACAATAAAATGACGTTCCGTCGTAAATTGAAAATCGAGCAACAAAATAGCTAGCACCATTTCATTTTGTCCTCCATATTTTTGCCTTTAAACATGTCATGTGATAAAAAAGATTCTTAAGTTTGTTTTAATTTCATGTGAGATTTCATGAAACTGGTGTAAAGGTTCTGTTTTTGCATGCTAAATCTCACAATAATAAAATTTCTAAAACTCATTTCATAAAATCTAATATAAAATGAAAATTCATATTATAAGATCCTATGTATATGAAATATTTCTTATGTTTTGTATTTGTAGTATGGAAGGGCCGTAAGGGTGTCCATTTACCCTACCAGTATATGGATTCCCTTGGTGGCGCTGACAGATAACCAGAGGCCTTTGCCATGGAGGAAGGCAGTGCTGGTGTAGGGTTGATACCTCTACCTGTAATGGGCACGATTCCCTTACCTGATGGCTCGCCTACACCTAAAATAAAGTCGAGGAAGCCCATTAGATTAGTGAGATATGATATCGGTAAGGATGAACCTCAAATTCCTCTCCCAGTTGCAAAGAAAGACCCGCCAAAGCCAGCCAAGGAATTGATCGCTGAAAAATTAAGCAAGAAATCAAACTCTTCAAATATGGCAAAGGAGATGGAGAATAAGTGCTCTAGTGACTGTAAGTCCGATAACCAAAGCCTATCTAAGCTAAAACGCTCCTTAATGCAAAAGGAAAGAAACGTGGAAGGACCTCTTGAACAGAGTATTGTGGATGAAATGTTTAAAGATTTTTTGGCAACTAAGATGCAACAGATAGAATCAGAGTATCAGAGTAAAGCTGATGATTCAGTGTTGAGAAATGGTCAGATTGGGGAGGTTGTTTCCTCTGTTGAAGAAATGAACAGACTTCTGGATGATGAGTTGACAACAATTTCTCTAAATACTTCTCAGAAAGATTCCAATATACAGCAAGAGTGTTCTCAAAGTCAGTCAGTGTCCAACAGGAAGCACAAATTGGCAGAGGCAAAGGACTGTGTAAAATTAGAGACAAAAAGCAAAAGATCAAAATGGGATATGAAAGAGAAGCAGGAGAAGGATGTTAGTAAGGACAGATCTAAACCACAGATAAAAACAGAAAGTGTTGTATGTGTAAAAGGTACAAAGTCGTCATCTAACTTGTCGATGGAAAACAGTTCAAAGCCATCCTCTAACCAGCATAGTTGGGTCAATATTGAATCATCTGGAGTCAAAACAAATACAGAAAATCTCAGGTCAACATTACCATCATCCATAATAAAAACAGTTCAGGAGAAGTCAGTCACAGACGGGACAGTATCAACACAGCCAGCGGATATTAAGAAGGATGAAGATGATCATACCAGAAATGTGAAGACAAACATAAACATTGCACTGGCTGCTCAGTTTGGCAAAAAGACTCAGGTCAAGAAACAGATATCACTGAAAATCAGTCAAATGAGTGCAGAATTTATTTCCTCTGGTGAGCGAACAGGAAAAGAAGCTGAGCAAAGAAAGGCCTTAGAAGATGGTATGTGTTTTACTTATGAAAAAAAATTAATTTTACCATTATGATAATTTAACTCTTGATAAGAGATTCAGAGATTCAGTTCAGCTTATATAAATTTATCATGATAATAAAGAATATTTCCATGATGCATGTAATAGATATAAATATTTTCATATTTTACTTCTTCAGTTTCCATAATGTATTTTTTTAGAAATTAATGCATAATTTTTGTTAATGAATGGTCTATTTTATTCAAGTACATTGTAATTTAAATGAAATTTGAAGTATTTTCAATGTGTTGCAACTGTTTAGCTATGAAGTAAGTATATGTTTCCATAATGAGGAAGTTATAATAACTTGATAAAGAATCACAGTGTATCTAAAAATAAATTAAAACATTGCACTGTCACAGATGGCAATGTTGCCTTTTTTAAAGGGGAAGTTATATCTTCAAATGATGATGATTCTGAGAAACATGAAACAAATGACGAGGATAGTGAGGAGGAGGAGGAAAACAACGCTGTCTCAGAAACAGGGTCGCTAAGTGACTCGGAAAAGGACACCAAAACTTCTAAGTCCAAAAAGAAGAAGAAAAAGAAAAATAAGAAGCACAAGAAAAAGAAAAAGCACAAGAGTTCAAAAGATCAAGAAAAAAATGAGACAAAACGAGATGATTCTAAAAGAAAGAACAGATCATCATCTAGGTTTGTATAACAGTTAAGCTGATTCACCACCTAAGGGGCCATCTATACAAGCTGTCTTTTAGAGCTTCAGGAATCTATATAAATTTGATAACTTAGCTCCTCATGACAATTACTATTTATATATATGTACAGTAACACCATGCATACTCGAACTCCTAGGGAACCTGTCAATAGTTAGAGAAATACAGGGTATTTGTGTTACCAGAGGTTAGTCCTGGGCCATTATAGGTATCAATTTTACAGTATGTATGTTTAACTACACAATGGAATCACACACATTCATGTAATGCATAATCCTGAATTACCTTCACCTTGTCATTTCGTATGTAATTAGGTTCTACACAGCATTGAAACTTGTAGTTGTCTCATCAGAGCTGCCAACTGGTCCTATATTAAGTCCACTAAGCAAGAAGTGATCAATTACTACTCAACATCATTAACATACCACATCGGAACTATTATATTGGTTTTTTTTTTAATTACTGTGGTATCTGTATAATTTCTACACACTCACATATTTTTTGAATTTTCAGTCAATAGTAAAAATGTTGGAGCATTCTCATTTTGTAAAGATATTTCAAATTATTGGTTTTCTTGTTATTAAATGATAATTGTACAATTATTAAGTGTATATTCCATTATTAGCTCACCTGACCAAAGGCCAAGTAAGTGGTACCAAAATTGTCTTCGTACATTTATCTGCATGAACCTATCGGCTTAATCAAGCTGGTGAGCGATACAGGCCCATTTGACGTCTTGTTATGTATCTATATTCATTTAGGTCAAGGTCACCAAAGAGACACAGGGACTCTCATTCTCCAAGCAGAAAGAGTCGCAAGTCAAGGTCAAGGTCACCGAAATGGGAAGATCGAGGATTTGATGCATATGATTACAGGTATACCAACGAACCTGATGACAAATACAATTTACCAGAACTAAAGAGAATTAGGCGTGTATTTTACTATATTGAGAATGACAACTGGTAGTTATTAAAGACTGGAATTTTAAAAAAAAATTTGCAGATATCTTGAAAAACGCATTTTGGCATATTATGAATATTTTTGTAAAATCCTGGTCAAAATTAAGTTTGCAGTTTGAAACTAGATGCAGTTAAATATAACTTTTAAGTTTTGATAGATTTTGATAAGAAACTGATATTTACAATCTTTAGTTTCAAATTCATGCTTTAAATTTAAGGTAGATTTCCAATAAATGCAACAGTAAATAGCCAGTATCAACAAGTTACAAGGTATCTTTGATGTACTGATTATGGATGATTATGGTTTCACAATTGTAATGATACCATAGATCATCCGAATACAGTCTTATAGCTCTCAGCTGATACTAAACACTAAATGTTCTACTATTGCTAAATTAAAGGGAAACAGCTCGCAACAGATCTAGGGATAGAGACAGAGGTCGGGGCAGATCTCGGGATAGATCAAGAGAGAGATCTTGTGACAGATCAAGAGATCGAACAAGGAACAGGTCCCGAGATAGAGGCCGGGACCGAGGAAGATCTGACAGAAGGTCAAGATCACCTGAAAAGTCTGTTGACCTACGTGTGAAGATTGACAAGGCCAAATTAAGAGAAATAGCCATGTAAGTAATCTATAACCCAAAATAAATACGAGGTAGATATTCATGTTGTCATGGTAAGACGTTCCTGTCAGTTACCACAAGGATACAACCTAGGAAGGTACGGAATAGAAATCAAGGAAATTGTACATTATAAAGGTGTATCTGTAGATTATGTTATTGTAAGGCAGTGTGCATGGAGTGTCAAATCAGAAATCAAAGTATAACAACTGTTATAATTAAGATGGTTTTGTGTACATGTATGTTACAGTAAGAATGTTCTGGCTATGGCCAAGTCTGGCCACGGTCCTTCAGTGGACCTCACCACCATCAAGGCTGGAGGCACATCTGTGGATGAACTCACAGGTAAGACTCGTTGTGAAAATTGTATTAGTCGTTCATCATATAGATGTTTACTGTAAAAGATCAACCTTTGATAAATAAATGTTTCTGTATTCATACATTGTTGTTCCGTTATGGTCATTTGGAATGTCCGTACTGTCAGTATTTAAAGTAGTGGTAGATGTGCTGACTTCAAACCATTATAGACAGTGTGGTAAATCAATTTAATAGTCTATTTCTCCAGTGGTGATGATGGAATATTCATCAGTCACAAAGAGAAAGGGAAATGTCTACAAAATCATTTACGGAAATTTTGTTCTGAAGTCTGTATCTCCTGAAAGTCTCCATGTTATCATCAAACCACAACACAGAAAATCGTGATTGATTATTCATTTAATCATAGTCAGAGGTTAATTTATTTATCATAGTCAGAGGTAAAATGATTACTCATCAGTTAAAGTAATTAATAGAAGACAACACTAATTATATACAATATCGGAATGTATTTGTTTTGCCATTTTTAGACTTCTGTAAACGAATATCATCTAAAGAAAAGAACAGAGGTACAGAATCATTTCTGTCCTCATCATCAGAGGAATCAGAAGCAGATGAGAAGGAGGAGGAAGAAAGTTTCATCCACCATCCATTTAAAGTGAGAGAACCGTCTGCTAGTATTGTGATGAATATCAGAGTAAGTTGCTTCAAGTTTCTTTTGTTAGAAAAAATCAAGGGGTGATAATAGTTATTAACTGCCTCTTGTAGAAAATGTTCATCATATCTGCATTAAGCTAATGAAATCTCAAATATATATATGATTTTTAACACTTCGTGTTAAAATATCGGTGTTACACTGTAGAAAGTTTCCTGGTTGATTTTAAAATCTGTTATTAAAAGCTTTGGAAATGACAGTTGGAATTTTTGGTTATGAAGTGTTCACATCTGAAAATGATATTTAATGGGTGAACTATGAAGTAGTTTTGCAGTAAAGTTACTGGAACTGAAGTCATTTTAGTCCTGTTAACAACTTTTATAATTGACCGTATATGACTGTCCTTGAACTAGAATGCCAAACCTCTACCAGTGTTGACACCACAAGAAAAGATCACAGAGCAGTCCAAGCTAAGGATGCAGTTCCCAGTATCTAGTGGCAGTGTTCACCGTTTGAAGGAGCCGGAGTGGGTCCCTGTACATAAAACAACCAATGCCTTAGCTTTAGTGACCAATACACCAGCCACCGTATCAATGTCAGCCCCCGTCTCTACTTCAATGGCCATGGTCTCGTCTACCCCCAACTCTACTGTTGCCAAGGACACCCCTCTAACTGTACATCCACCACCTTCTGACCCCCCACCACCACCAGAGGAGAGAGTATTCCCAGAGACACCTAACATGGTAGGTATTATCCTCTTCAGCATCTGATTTCCTAATTAATAATGATCTTTCTTACTGCATGTGAATTTTAAAATCTTTATTGTTAGCATCCTTGGAAATATTTTGATGTGCAGGAACTGCATCAGATATTTTAAAAGTTTTAACCAAATCATTGATAAAAAAGAAATGTTCATGATTTCATACTGATTGGAAAAGGCAGGGTGATTTGTACATGTATCAGTCTGCATTACTTGTTATGGGAGTTCTTTGTCAGAGTCATATATCAATAATACTTTCAAAATAACAGAAAAACACTCTTTAATTTGCAGCCAATGGATATTGGAACAATTATTTCTGAACGTCTGCTTGCTGTGAGAAAACTCCAGGAAAACCCCAAAGATATTTCAGCACTAAGCAACATAGCTAATGCACAGAAAAAGGTTTGTCTGAAAACAACAAAGAACATTCTTCACCTAGTCCTTTATCAGTACTGATGATGTCGAGGCCACCTCTACCAGTACTGATGGAAGGGATTTGAGGCTGCCTCTACCAGTACTAATGGAGGGGATTTGAGGCCACCCCTACCAGTACTGATGAAAGGGATTTGAGGCCGCCTCTACCAGTACTGATGAAAGGGATTTGAGGCCGCCTCTACTAGTACGGATGGAGGAAATTCGAGGCCACCTCTACCAGTACTGATGGAAGGCATTTGAGGCCACCTCTACTAGTACTGATGGAGGAAATTTGAGGCCACCTCTACCAGTACTGATGGAAGGGATTTGAGGCCACCTCTACCAGTACTGATGGAAGGGATTTGAGGCCACCTCTACCAGTACTGGTGGAAGGGATTTGAGGCTGCCTCTACCAGTACTGATAAAGGGGATTTGAGGCCGCCTCTGCCAGTACTGATAGAGGGGATTCGAGGCCACCTCTACCAGTACTGATGGAGGGGATTTTAGGCCGCCTCTGCCAGTACTGATAGAGGGGTTTTGAGGCCACCTCTACCAGTACTGATGGAAGGGGATTTGAGGCCACCTCTACCAGTACTGATGGAAGGGGATTCGAGGCCACCTCTACTAGTACTGATGGAGGAAATTTGAGGCCACCTCTACCAGTACTGATGGAGGGGATTCGAGGCCACCTCTACCAGTACTGATGAAGGGGATTTGAGGCCACCTCTACCAATACTGATGGAAGGGGATTCGAGGCCACCTCTACCAGTACTGATGGAGGGGATTTGAGGCCACCTCTACCAGTACTGATGGATGGAATTTGAGGCCACCTCTACCGGTACTGATGGAAGGGATTTGAGGCCACCTCTATTAGTACAGATGGAGGGGATTCAAAGCCACCTCTACTAGTATTGATGAAGGGAATTCGAGGCCACCTCTACCAGTACTGATGGAGTGGACGCCAGGTCACTCCTCTCCAGTGATAAACTCTTTCTTGAGATCTGATGAGTGTTCATGTATTTGTTGCTTTTGAGATTTTAGCTTATTCAAGTACAAAACATAAAGATTACCATTGTGTTTTATGACTGTATGTTATCTTCCGTCCAGGCCAGCATGTGGGCTACATCCAAACAGTTACCAGGCCAGTTCCTGGGATCTACTGGGGCTCAGATTCTTACCCCAGAGGAGCTGAGTGGCACAGACAAACGACATCAAGCTTGGGCTAAGAAGGTAGGACAAGGGGAGCACTGTTCATTGTACTCAACATGTCATCATTCAGTTGAATTTGTTTTGCATTCAAAATTTATGTAAACATCATGATTATTATTGTATGCAGAAGAGTTCAGGCAATATATATTTTGGTTTAGTTGGTTTACTGTAAAAAGCATATATAATGATTTTGTCTGAGGCTAAAAATTCTGGTCTATCATCTGCTTTTAGAACTACTTAAGGTACAAATTACTGCATAGCAGAAGTTGTATCTCATACATCAATTTGGCTGTTTATAGGAAACCAGTGTTTGTGGATACTGGTATTTAGATCATTGCTGTTTCCAAGTAAAAAGCATTCTGATAAATGTATGTGTTAGAGAAGAGGTTGATGTGTTTACACACACAGAGCATATGTATACCTAATGTCAGGACTAGGATCTATAATCTAAACGATACTCATTACATCTAGACAGTGTCCTGTTGTGACATATCAGACTTTCAAAAGAAATTGTTTAATCATCCTGATACTTAATAAGGTTTGGAATGAAAGCAATACAAGCTCAACTGAATGATTAGAAGACTGTCTATTTCCAGGTTCTAATGGTAGTACACAGACATGTGTCTGTCCGCCGCTCAACACAGACCATCGCCATGGACACCTCTGTGCCTCATTGTGGTCCAGTCAGGTTTCATGTGATATCCATGGAACTTATCATGTGATATAATTACCAAAAGAAATTTCAGTGAAAGAATTAAAATATTAGTTAAATGGAGGGATATAATCATATTTTTGACCCGACCATCAAATATTGGATACACTGGAGAGTGTATGACTATCATGGACTGTACCACAACACGAGACACATTGGTGGCCATACTTACTGTCACACAGATGCATGCTTCTGTACACACATTGTTTATTGGTACATTAGCATCTGGTCTGTGTTTAAACAACATAACACATAGTATCACAGAAGCAGTTATACATTTCAGGCTTTTAAATTTGTTTGGAAATATTTGTGCTGAAGCATAACCTTATGAAACAATGACCATTTTAAAACTAACATGATGATTACAAACAATCGTATCTGCTTCTATCATACGTATTTGTGGGCTGGAAGCATATTTAGATTGCACCTATCAATCTCTATTCAAGGTTTTACTGAATTACTCATGATATCAGATATTCTTTGGTAAACAAAACTTGAAATCTAATAGCTGGTATTTTCTACAAAAAAGACAAATCAAGAAAATAATCTTTGCATAAGAAAAGTATATTTTGTGAGACTACCTTGTATATAGATACACACATTTGTGTTATACTGGTAGGTGCAATTTGTATGCTCCCTCTCATTTAATGGCCAACAGCTTCCGTAAACTACAGCTCCCTGTTGCCATAGCAACGACTGATGGTGTCACTAGGAGACAGTATATGTGTGACCTTGGCCTTGTGTGTCACTACACACCACCAGTGATCAGCGCGTGGTAAGTCCAGGCAGTAAGGACACCAAACCGAGCCAGGAAGGTTCACGTGTCTAGGAATTATGGGGTCAATCAGGGTAGTGTTGTACTGTCTCCCACAAAACAACTTGATGTAAGTGATGTAGTCCAATACAGATTTCACTGTATATGAAGTATATATGTACATGTAATCAGTTTAGATTCTATGTTACTATATTATTATGAGATAGGACAACATACATGTAGTTCATAGCAATAGATACTTTGCTTCTGTATTGTTTTACGGACAATTTCTACATAAGTATGAATGTATGCTATATATCTAAGGAAAATCATAGATTTAAAAGAAAAAAAAAAAAAAAAGCCAATAAACAAACATTTTGTATGGTACATGCATACATTTAGCTAGTATGGACCTTTGACGAGGTCATTATTGTGTTATTTTAACCTGGTAGAAAAAATTGACAAGAGGGTTTAGCCAAAGAGAAAATAAATAAATAAATAAATAAATAAATAAAAGCTTCAAATAAAATAAAATGTCTTTTAGAATATCTCAAGTTACATGTATCTATGAGAAATACCTGATATATCATCATATTCCATAATTTTGGGATTATCCATATAAATTGAATATTTGAAAAATACATTGTGTGCTTTACACTGGGGTGCATATAGTCCGGCTGTTCTTAATTTAGAACCATGTTAGTGAAGTTAATACTTGAGGTGTTGACTCAAGTTAGATAAGACATTATAGGAATGATATGTTAATCAGTTGTTCCCTGGGTGTCTGCTGGTAACCCCACTTAAACTTATGCACAGATCCTAATTGACCTATCATATCAGCATTAGAGGACTTGGTGTGCTGTTGTTTAATTTAATGTTGAATTATCATTTGTCATTTTTCAAAGTTTACATAACAATTATTAGAGGCTAGATATGATAAAAGGACAAGTGAGTATTGAAAATATTACCAATGTTTTCAAATTTTGAATTTCATTGTGTTCACTACACTCAATATCATATCACAACGATCAGCTAAATTAGGATTTTATTTTTAACTTACCTGGTCCAAAGGTCCCTGGTCCCCAAAAGGGGGCAATTTGGCAATAATGCTACCTTCTCTGTATAAATGACTTCTTCTCTAAAATAAGAAACTGAGTATCATTAGATTGGAAAACAATAGATCAGGGGCCTGAGAAATGGGACCTTAAATGAGAAATATAGCATATTCTTTCAAAAGCTTTTTCTATAGAAATGAAAGGATTTGGTCTGAAGCATGCTTTAGTGAAGGGGAACCCATTTTGTATAAATGGTGAGGCTGGACCCCCGGGGTATGAAGGGTTGGGCAAAATAGGGGAAATATTGCAAATTCTTCAAGGTCATTCTTCTATTCCAATGGCAGGATTTTGTCAGGAAAAGTCCTCGTGCTGTTAAGATTTAAAACATATTTTGTACCACAACATTGTTCCACTCAAACTTTATGATTGTTTTGATGAAGAAAATAAAATTGCACAAGAATAACAATCTTCATATAACACTGGACAGAGTAGATATGAGGCATGTGTGTCCTACTGTAGGTGACATGAAGATCGGGACCTCATTGTTGTCTTATGTCTGTTTCTACAGGACCAGTTTAAGAAGGCAGCACCTGTGAGTGGGGGTATAGGCATGGCCCTGCTGCAGAAGATGGGCTGGAAACAGGGTACCGGTCTTGGAAAGAATAATGAGGGTTCACTGGAACCACTTAAACTGGACATAAAGACTGACCGCAAAGGTCAGTATGGGATGTTGGTGGGCAGTCTGTGATTTGAATATCCAATTGATGCTAGGGAAATGTAATAAGTTAAAATGATATTGCTCTTGTTTATATTTCCACTGGTAATACCTGAGAGTATTTGTGAGCTTAGATGGACTGTTCTATACTTTACTAACAGTGCTAGTGTCACCTGTCTACAGCAAGTTTTTCTTCCAGGACTGACATCACAAGAGGAACATTCCAAGCGAGGGAAGGGACACCATGGAGGAAAGGGGCATGGTGGGGCCTCTGGAGGAGGAGGAGGAGGAGGCGGAGGTGGAGGTGGAGGCGTTTTCACTCATGATCTCTCAAGTGAGTACTATACTGTACATAGTTATAAAATTGTTACTAGAGTGCAAACCAAAACCCATTGAGAGACAATCAGGCTGTTTGAAGAATAGGGTTGATAATGGTATCAGTACATGCTATATCAAATGGAGTTTACTATAATGTGTTGTATCATATGGAGTTTATATAATGTGCTGTATCATATGGAGTTTATATAATGTGCTGTATCAAATGGAGTTTACGTAATGTGTTGTATCAAATGGAGTTTATATAATGTGCTGTATCAAATGGAGTTTATATAATGTGTTGTATCAAATGGAGTTTATGTAATGTGTTGTATCAAATGGAGTTTATGTAATGTGTTGTATCAAATGGAGTTTATATAATGTGCTGTATCAAATGGAGTTTACGTAATGTGTTGTATCAAATGGAGTTTATATAATGTGCTGTATCAAATGGAGTTTATATAATGTGCTGTATCAAATGGAGTTTATATAATGTGCTGTATCAAATGGAGTTTACGTAATGTGTTGTATCAAATCACTGGGGAATACAAAAATGGCATTTTCCTCGCCCGAATGGCATTTATTAACATTTTCTTGAAAAATTATCTTCGGGGCGAGGATATTGCCATCAAGTTCTGAAGAATCCCTTTTTATTCAGGAAAATGACATTGTCCTTAAAAAATGCCTCTTGTCCGATTAAATTGCCATTTTTGTCCGAGGAAATTGCCATTTTCCCCTCACGCATGAGTGCTGCCAGGGTTTACCTGTGCAGCGGCGAGACGGCTAGCTGGCAGCACACGGCCGCCAGCTCGTTATCGACACACGTGTACGATTGACAACGCGGCCGACCACCACTGCATGTCGCGTAATCGGGCTTTACATGGAATGAAATCCTAAAATAAAAAAAGCTGTAATAACCATGCTATTAATAAACGTATCCGATATTTGCCTTACCTTTCTTATTTTAAATGGCACGGTTCGGTTCACGGTATCTTTTATCTCGCATCACGGTACGCTCATGATTCGGGCCGTCTCCGATTTTCTGCGCGGTAATTTGTATCGCCCATTTAAGTTTGATTTATATAGAAACTTTTCTGGATCCGTGTTCAAAACAGGCGGTTTAAATTCATTTTAAATCGTTTCAGAATCAAAATTGTCGAGGCGAAGTGTTCCCGATCTACTGTCAGGAATCCTGTATTTTGATTGGCTGATGGCGACTCACAGATCTAGGTTATTTCCTAACCTGAATAATGTTTCTCGCTGCTGCATTAAAGGCGTATTTTTGCTACAGATCGTACGGCGTACACCAATCATGCTTATCCTGCGTAAATCCCGGAGCCCTCCACACTTGACCCCGACAGGATAAACTAATGGGGCACGCTGTAAATGATACGTATCGTACCGTGAGACAAGTATCTACGTATCGTAGCCATCGTGGAGGAAGCGTATCGTTACAGCCACATGATATTGATAAACATATCTAATATTTGCCTTTTCAAGTCTGATTTGTAAACTACAACGAATTACCACTAAGATGTATTTTACAGCCAAGGGTTCATCTCGTAATTATTGATATTTGTAGGCTGGTTTACAAGGTTTCAAGGTTTTATTGATATCACTTGACACACTAACGTGTGTAACCAGATATCACATATATATACATAATAACAATGATACATGGCGTAAAGCTATACAATCTTACAATGTTCTATGCAATAAAAAATTGTGATAATTACAAAGAACTTATTAAAGAATTTCAAAATTTTACCGATTAAACACTTGTATCTGAAATTTGTTTGTTTTAGTGTACTACCCATCGACAGCCATGCTCATTTCTGGCAAAAAACACACTTAATTGATTTTATTTGAGTACAAATACAGATTTAAAATGAAGACATTTTTTAAAAGATTCGCATTGTTTATTCAGATCACTATGACTTAAGGTTGGTTAAAATAAAATAAAAAAGATCTATTACGAATAGATTATGTGACGTTTTTGATGTTTGTGTAACATTGAAGATAGTAGGTAAAATGACCTCAAAGGCTATTGAGATTGATTCCTTATAATTAGCATTATATTAGAAAGTGCCCAAATGCATTGCTGAAAGTCATAATTACGTAATCTATTATTAGTAGTGGTACTACAAACGTCCGTATTCTGCGCAATATAGAATGCCGATGTATTTATTGCAATGAATTTTGCGGGATTTTTTTTTTCGAGTAAACACTAGTGCTTTTTAAGGAGATTGCGTGGCCCTTAAAAGGGCTGTGATGGGTGGGTGGCCTTTTTATGATAATACCTATCTGCCTCATCGTCTGGATTGCATTTTCTATACTTTTTGTGAAGGCGAACTCCATCGTTACTGTCTGATGTGTGCCGTTCCTGCGTCGAATGACATTGGTAGTGTCATGTCTCCAAATCTTCTACTGTAAACTTTGGTTAGTATTTTTTTTAGTAGAGACGCTTTCTTGTTGTAGTGTCGATCGTGACGCGGAAATAATCCGGCCTGAATGAATACAGAGCTGTATGCGGGAAAGTCACATTCGACGTAATGATGTCCAAGTGTTGGTAGCTTTAGTCCGTAATAACCATATTGTTTATAAAGTTACATAACTATAATTCTATTTTTCAATTTGTCATTCTCATTACAAAATTTGAAACGAAAACCATTGAAGCAGATATCTGGACAAGTGATCGTACATGATGGACAGATGAAGAGATTGAAAACAATGGCATACCAAAGTAAGTCCCATAAACTAAATGTAGTAGAGTGATTTAATGTAGTTTTTAATAAAATATATAAAACATTGATGCTGTGTTGTTTTGTTATATATATATATATATATACATGTATATGTATGCATGTATAGAAGACCAGTATGCAGTATTTTACCTGTAATATGCCCAACATGTACTTTAATTTGAATTTTCGAATGCAGTGGAACCACGAGAAATCTTCGAGTTATCCGAGTTATCCGGACAGAAAGACAAAAGTGGGTATATTTTAAGACACTGACCATGAAGTATATTTATCCTTCAGTGCTTAGCAAACATGGTAGAATTGACGTTTTATCCGATTTAATAGACAGCACTGACCGGCGACTGTTTCATTTCTAAACGTAGATAAGTTCCGCTTGAGCGAGCGGGTAGATGAATTGTTGACTATCGTGTGTACTGTTATCGGCGACCGCCTTAAATCTCTATAAAAACCGCCCAAGGGGGAGGCAGACAAATCGTCACTATAGAACGGTTGCTTAAGTTATAGTAATTGAATGACTAGACGAGTGTATTGCGAGATATTTCGGTGGGCGGGAACGAGTAACGCCCACCGAAATATCGAGTGTACACGAGTCTAGGACATTCAATAAAATGGCTTGTATCATTGCCCGTCCATCGGCTGTCATTAAACTTCTAAAAACCAATCAGAATTGTCTCGGGTTTCTGATTGAATTCCCGCCAAAAACAATCAACGATCAATTAGGAGTACATTTCCCGCCAAAAACGTTATCAGTTACATGTAGTTCAATGCGCACCCGACTTTGTAAGCGGTAAGCAGCAGGATGTCAACCCCTTCAGCTAGCTTAATGGTCAGTTTAAAGTACAGGGATTTCCTTTCATTACAAGGGGATGATTTTGACGACATTGTGTTATCTTAAGCATTCAAGGATATAGAAAACGAAGTGAAAGTTTTTGATGGGATTTCCGACATGTCGCTGACACCTAACGGGAAGGTGATGCAAAACATATTTAGGAATACGCCACATTACCAGCAAGAACAGACATTATTACAACCAAGAAGGTAAGTTATTTCTTAAATAAATGAGATAACGGTAAAGATGAAAATCAAATAATTCTTCAAACCCGATTTTAAAAATTACCTATTTGCATGGTACATAGGGACGTCGGGATTTCGCACGACACTAAATATTTAGCAAATAATCATACTCATTCTGAAATCACGTTAAAAAAAGGAGTAATCAATGAATAAAAAATATATTGCTCGAAAACCCCAAAACGAGTCCCTGTGCTGTGGCCCTATTGATTCAGCATGAACATGTAGTTTATTTAAATCAATTTGACCTAGATCGATTATGATTTAATGATTTCAAGTTACTTGATTTCAAGTAAATTCATTTTTCTATAATGTTTTGTCATTAAAAAACTTGAATTCTATGAGAATATATAAGATTGTTCTTTTTTCGAGATGCAAGTTATGTCTGATATTTCGAGAATCTTTTTTTAAAACCTTTCTAAACCATGTCTAATACGACAACTTGTTAGCCCATCCTACCATGTCTTTATCATAGGATAACATCTAGTAATAACTTGTTTTCCCCCACTGACTTGCAGGTGACCGATGTATTCCGGAGTACTTCGATATGTACAATGATGTTTATACAGGAGACTTCTCGGAGGAACCCCCATTTGTTATGGAAGACAGGTCGTCGGTGTAAACAAACCAAAACAACATGTGAAAGTGAAAGGAAATTACACACAATTTACACTATTGTACAAATGCGGCGAACTGGACAACTGTTACACGTTATGTTAAATTTGTAAACAGGGAATCGTATACATAATATTTGTAACCAAACATGTTTTTTTCAAGTTTTAATAACACCTATGTACTACAGACCCTATTCGGCATTGATACAAAAACATCCAGATCGCTGTAAACACTTGCGCTTGACCAGAAAAAAATCAAACGTTACAATGTTTATTTTACTCACCTGTATGTAATTGGGTCTTAAAACGACCAACAGCCACATAATTATTTTAATACAATGATTAATAAAACAAAACTGTACGGTTATTACAATGTTCAAGCCCAGATAGGCCTAGATAATCTGATCACTTGTGTATTAATCCGTCACAGCGCCACCTAGGAAGGGCGATCACACGTAACGGTAAAACCAAAATCCGGCACGAACAATGAAGGACTGGATGTTTATTTTACCTTCCGGTCAGTGCAAAGTTTTCTAAGAGATTAATAGCCATTCTTCTCACCTGTGGATACACTGGTCAGTAAACAAAAGATCGATAATTACGTATACACACGCAAATGGCCAGTTTGACACGAATTACCGTAAGCTGTTCACGGCTCGGTGCACCAGGTAAATTTTTAGACACGACCAACTGGTCATAATTGTGGGGGTAATTAACGTGAATTAGTGGTCGTTGAGACTGGACAAGGTGGTCGTAATAGTGAAGCGACCAATACAATGATATAGAGAGAAAAAATCGGGACTGAAAAAAAAGTGCCCGTAATAGCGGGGTGGTCGTAAGGTGAGGTTTCACTGTATAATATATAGAGGACACGGCCTTCAGCTTTAATTTTCTGTGATCGGATTGACATGAGGACACTGAAGTTTAATAATTACATTAAATAGAACTAACATTGACTTTTTGCATAGACAAATTGGAAATGATTGTATGCCTTGAAGTTTTTGTTTCATTAAAGTTGAAAATTACGGAAATAAACTAATGGTTCTGTGAGTTTTTGACTGTATACGTTGCTGTATACCTTCGGTAGCCAATAACATCCAAATTTGGGGAGTTAGTGTACACTTTGATGTACAACAACTTCCTAGTATGTGAAGTTATTGGACAACTAAGCTCCGCCTCTTAACTGGGTATTGGGATTTATTGTACACGCAACTTCACAGGAAAAATGATACACACTTACTGTTCATAACACTGATAATACTGATTGATACTTTTTGTGTTGACAATCAGGGTAATTTCATGCAAGGCCAGTATCGTTGCTTTATTATAACAAAATTATTAACGCAAATCCATATAAAAAGATATTTAAACTTTAATTTAAACCTTTAGTTATAGGCTGTAATAATTTGAATAACGATTTAATTAAACATTGAAATAACTTCCCTATAATGAAATCTGCATAAATGGTTATATCTGCATTGCTAACTTCACTTTGAAATATCTTTTTTTTTCAAATTTTTGCTAAGAAAAACATAATTAAAAACTTACTGAAATCAATGCTGTAAATAGACCCCTGTGGAGAACCTATTTAATTGAAATGCAGAGGGACCTCACCAGGTGTTCCGATTGACACACCTGATGACCAATTTTCACTTATGCCTCCGGGTATAGAAGAAGTGGTGGTAGGCCGATCTTCACGACTCGGTGCACAAATATAATAAAGTGGAGTCTCTAATCCAACTTGTAGCTCTAGTCTGCCTTAGTTTGTTGCCAATACCAATAGTCTATTTTTTTTGTCTATCAAACATGGTCTTTTTTTTTATTTTATTTTATCAGTCATTTTATCAATCGAGTTTTAATCAATAATAATGTTCATTGATTTAAAGGAAAGTTATTAGTTTAAAAGATCCCATAACGTGAACATGTTACTTTGATTCATAATAAAAAAGATAAGATTCCGTTTTCAGAAAATGCAGATGTCAATTAACAAATGCTGCATGCATTGTACAGTATATTACTCTCCGATTGGACAGCTAGTATATACTATTCACGACTGTCTAGGTCCAAGCTCATTTAATTTATTGACGTTTTAAGCATTTATTTTAAACATTTACAGATTTCAGATTTTATTGATCACTATGAAATCACACATTTCTTACTTCCAATTTTAATCCGGAAGATTTTCAACAACGTGGAGAGAAGTTGGGGTCAGTCATCCGTGTCGACAACCGATCAGCTTGCCCGCTTACACGTTGTCAAAGCAACCGCTGCGAGGTCCTGGCCCCAGGCATTTACCTGTGCAGCTCTAAGTTTTTGTAACCGTACTTTGTTTTTCACTACTTCGATTTTAAAGAACGGATTATAGACTGGCCCTGTTTTTGTTTCAAACCTTAAGCAACTGATAACTAGGGTATCAACAAATGCTATTCCGTAGTTAGAACGAGTCCATAAAAACATACGCAACCAAGATAGATTATTATTGATCTGGAGTAAACATCACAAAACACCTTTGTGCCACTTTTACATTCTGTAGGGTAATGATTACGTAAATGTACAGTAGCGGGACGTCGCTCATGTGTACTGTTTGAAGGTCACCACGACTAGTCCTAACCCTAAATGATGGTCCTCTTTAAATTTCGTTTATTTAAAATTGTAGAAGGAATGAAACGTAAACCAAAACAATAATAAAAAAAAGAAACATGTCAAATTGATATTCACAAATCATACCAAATCATTGATGAGTTGTCAATTAAACGTTTCCAAGTGTATGTAATCAAGGGAAATATCGCGTCCTCGACAAATTTATTCACAAAGTCCACGAAATTCAGCAGTCCGGAAAACTCGTAATCCAGACGGTTTGTGCTGGGACCAACAGTGTCCGGATTATCTTCGGTCTATTGTACTGTAATTATTGGCTCATGCATTTGATCCGATGAAAGAATTATGGTATGTGTTTTAGTGGACAATGGATTATTGACGTTTATAATGTATTGGATGTGTAAGAATACGACATGTATAAGTTTTTAATTGTATTTAAAGATAAATATTGTGTAGATCGTTTAGAACATTGTTTTATGATATAACCTTATGTAGTATCTTCATCTTAATCTTATATTTCTAGATATGTCTTTCTTCCTACCTCTTTCTTTGCTTTCTTTGTAATCATAAATATAATGTGTCGCTTTCACTATCTTTGTAATATGAATTTTAGGGAAAGGGATTTTATAAGTTGGTAAAAATCTTTTGCCATATCCAATTGTGTGTAAACGATGATATATATATCTTAAGATAAGAAAAATATATAAAGAGGGTTGGTCATTTCCCGCTTATCCTGACCTAGGCCACCGATAGTCTGGACTAAACAATCAATACCATATGAAATAAAGTAAAATTGATACATTAAATATGAATTTTACACTACCCATCCATATATGCCTGTTGTCGTCGCTGCAGTTCATTTATATTTTACCGTGAATGATACGGGGTAAATCGGTTAAGTTATGATTTTGACTTTTTTTTATGTAAGTGGAAATTTTCTATCTCAGCATTAAAGTAATCAACAGACAAGCACGATAAGTGTTGTGTTGTAGGAATATCCGACACACACAACGCCAATCGACGGGTATTATTTATGTTCAAAGATGAGTCAAGAATCCACTTAGATAGCATTTACGGCCGTAGCAGGACGTATCGTCGTGTATGAGAGAGATTCTGAGATATCTGCGTCGAAGGATGACGTTCTCTTGGTGGTTGCAGTGTCATGGCTTGTGGAGAGATCACTGCCCATGGCAGAACTTCTCTTGTAAGGCACAGGTATAATTTCACTGAAATTCAATACAGAGATATAATGATTAATCATTGTACAACATGTTGTGCCCTTCATCCGTGCCCAAATATGTTAAGTTACGCTACAGCAAGACAAGGAGACATTTCAAGTGCAAGTTATTCTGAGTAAGAAATAGAACGCATAAACTAACGAACCGGATATTTTCAATATTACGAGTATTGGAATCCAAAACAATAAGCAAAAACAATACAATGTAATTCCAGTAACAGTTATAATCAGAAAATTACAAGAAATAACGTAAATAGGGTCCATGCCTATTATCATGACTAACATAATATTACCGTGACGTGAAATGGCGTGGATATTGAAAAAAAACCACCAGTATTGATTTTTACGCGATATGAAACTTGTCTTTATGTGAATTAAAGCATACCATGACCCATAACGTCAATCGATGGAAAAGACGCCTTGAAAATGCAATATTCTGTGCCATTTTACGTCACGGTTATGTTTGTCACATTAATAGACCTTGTCCCTATCATTTCAAAGAGTTAACGATTGTCTACTTGAGTACACATTTAAAACACAACCCGTCTCGTAGACGAACATTTTCGTGTAAAATACAATACATGCACCATATTTTTTATTTGAGTTTCAAACATTTATACATATGTATACGTTTTAAGTACAATAAATTACAGGAAATAACGTTCAAAATGATGTCCTGTATCCAGCTTACGCTGAGGGGCTTTTTCATTAACGCAACAAACAAAATCGCATTCATCTTATGGCCGGGCGACAAACCTCTTAAAAACGAACACGGGAATCACTGGCTGACATTAAATCTTTATTTCAATTCTCCCTTTCACAAGATTATATATACAGAGAAAAACATACATGTATACATTTCCGATAAATAGCTGTGGGAAAACAATGTGGAGGCCTCCTTGGAATAAACAAGCATGATATATGTTATTCCGATGTGAACGCACTATTACATATAGGGACATTGGCATGCACATTAAGGACAAATCTTCACGTCTGCATTTATATATCTTTGTTGTTCGGAAATTCGGAATTTTATTTAGTCCCAACAAATACCAGAGACATATATCTATGTATATGTCTGCATATACGAACCGTACACGGCGTACGTATTTTCACCCATGTTCTGCAGTAAAAAAAAAAAAAATAACTACGGGAAACGGCGCAATACATACAGTAGAGAAAAGAACGAACATCTTAAAAAAACTACTTTTTGTTTTCGTTCGACTTTGATTCGGTCTCAACAGTGCATACACAATAAACTACGGAAAACTATAATGAGTAGGTCCTAGCCATTTACAAATCGGGCATGAAAAGGCAAATATTAGATATGTTTATTAATATCATGTGGTTGTAACTAGTGCTGCAACGACACGCTTCCCTCACGATACGATAGGTAGATACTTGTCTCGCGATACGATATGACGGTACAGCGTGCCCCATTAGTTTATCCTGTCGGGGTCAAGTGTGGAGGGCTCCGGGATTTACGCAGGATAAGCATGATTGGTGTACGCCGTACGATCTGTAGCAAAAATACGCCTTTAATGCAGCAGCGAGAAACATTATTCAGGTTAGGAAATAACCTAGATCTGTGAGTCGCCATCAGCCAATCAAAATACAGGATTCCTGACAGTAGATCGGGAACACTTCGCCTCGACAATTTTGATTCTGAAACGATTTAAAATGAATTTAAACCGCCTGTTTTGAACACGGATCCAGAAAAGTTTCTATATAAATCAAACTTAAATGGGCGATACAAATTACCGCGCAGAAAATCGGAGACGGCCCGAATCATGAGCGTACCGTGATGCGAGATAAAAGATACCGTGAACCGAACCGTGCCATTTAAAATAAGAAAGGTAAGGCAAATATCGGATACGTTTATTAATAGCATGGTTATTACAGCTTTTTTTATTTTAGGATTTCATTCCATGTAAAGCCCGATTACGCGACATGCAGTGGTGGTCGGCCGCGTTGTCAATCGTACACGTGTGTCGATAACGAGCTGGCGGCCGTGTGCTGCCAGCTAGCCGTCTCGCCGCTGCACAGGTAAACCCTGGCAGCACTCATGCGTGAGGGGAAAATGGCAATTTCCTCGGACAAAAATGGCAATTTAATCGGACAAGAGGCATTTTTTAAGGACAATGTCATTTTCCTGAATAAAAAGGGATTCTTCAGAACTTGATGGCAATATCCTCGCCCCGAAGATAATTTTTCAAGAAAATGTTAATAAATGCCATTCGGGCGAGGAAAATGCCATTTTTGTATTCCCCAGTGAATGGAGTTTATATAATGTGCTGTATCAAATGGAGTTTATATAATGTGCTGTATCAAATGGAGTTTATATAATGTGCTGTATCAAATGGAGTTTATATAATATGCTGTATCAAATGGAGTTTATATAATGTGCTGTATCAAATGGAGTTTATATAATGTGCTGTATCAAATGGAGTTTATATAATGTGCTGTATCAAATGGAGTTTATATAATGTGCTGTATCAAATGGAGTTTATATAATATGCTGTATCAAATGGAGTTTATATAATGTGCTGTATCAAATGGAGTTTATATAATGTGTTGTATCAAATGGAGTTTATATAATGTGTTGTATCAAATGGAGTTTATATAATGTGCTGTATCAAATGGAGTTTACGTAATATGCTGTATCAAATGGAGTTTATATAATGTGCTGTATCATATGGAGTTTATATAATGTGCTGTATCAAATGGAGTTTATACAATGTGCTGTATCAAATGGAGTTTATATAATGTGCTGTATCATATGGAGTTTATGTAATGTGCTGTATCAAATGGAGTTTATATAATGTGTTGTATCATATGGGGTTTATATAATGTGCTGTATCAAATGGAGTTTATGTAATGTGCTGTATCAAATGGAGTTTAAGTAATGTGTTGTATCATATGGAGTTTATGTAATGTGCTGTATCAAATGGAGTTTATGTAATGTGTTGTATCATATGGGGTTCAAGTTATGTGTTGTATCATATGGAGTTTATGTAATGTGCTGTATCAAATGGAGTTTATATAATGTGCTGTATCAAATGGAGTTTGTATAATGTGCTGTATCATATGGAGTTTATATAATGTGCTGTATCAAATGGAGTTTATATAATGTGCTGTATCAAATGGAGTTTATATAATGTGTTGTATCAAATTGAGTTTATATAATGTGTTGTATCATATGGAGTTTATATAATGAGTTTTATCATATGAAGTTTTTAAGTAATGTGTTGTATCATATGGGGTTTAAGTAATGTGCTGTATCATATGGGGTTTAAGTAATGTGTTGTATCATATGGGGTTCAAGTAATGTGTTGTATCATATGGAGTTTATATAATGTGTTGTATCATATGGAGTTTATGTAATGAGTTTTATCATATGGAGTTTTTAAGTAATGTGTTGTATCATATGGAGTTTATGTAATGTGTTGTATCATATGGAGTTTATGTAATGTGTTGTATCATATGGGGTTTAAGTAATGTGTTGTATCATATGGGGTTCAAGTAATGTGTTGTATCATATGGAGTTTTTAAGTAATGTGTTGTATCATATGGGGTTCAAGTAATGTGTTGTATCATATGGAGTTTATGTAATATGCCGTTTCATGGAATATGGAGTTTATGTAAGGTGCCATATAATATGGAGTTATGTAAGATGATGTATCATATTTTTTAGGAGAGGGTGGGGAGGTCTATTCTAATAGTCCTGCATCCGGAATTCTTGTTATTGCTATTTCTCGGAAAGTACTGAAGGGATCTTTCACAAATTTCATATGTAGGTTCCCCTTGGTTCCTAGTTATGCATATTGCATTTGGGGACCGATCAGAAAACAACATGGCCGACATGTGACAATCATGGATTTTGACAATTGAAGTTTGTTACCTCTAGTTCTCTGAAAGTACTAAGGGTCTTTCTCAAATTTCATATGTAGGTTCCCCTTGGTCCCTAGTTATGCATATTGCATTTTGGGACCAATTGAAAAACAACATGGCCAACCGGTTGCCATCTTGGATTTGGCAATTGAAGTTTGTTACTGCTAGTTCTCAGATTTCATATGTAGGTTTCCCTTTATCCCTAGTCATGCATATTCCTGTATAGCACCAGCCTGACAACAACATGGCCAACAGGTAACCCTTTTGAATTTTGACAATTGAAACTGCATTGTTATCACAATTTCTTAAAGTACTAAATAGTCATTAGGAGTCTTCTAAATTTGAGGTTCCCTTTGGTCTCCAGTTGTGCATGGAAGTCTGATTGAAAGAACTAAATGGATGACAAAGAGTATGGTCATCATCGATTTTAACAATTGCAGGTTGCTCCTGCTATATAGTGTTATATTAAGTTATTAAATGTTTTGAAGGAAGAGTGAAAGATGGGAAAAGAAAAGAAGATTAGTCTCTTATTTGACTAATATAGATTATTCCCTGGCTGGCTCCAAGATCCCTCTGGAATCCCTTGTTTTCTAACTTCATATGTTTGTTCACTTTGGTCACTGGTTGTGCCCATTCAATTTTGAGTCTAGTCCAGCAAACAACAGACAATTATCTTTGATTTTGACTGTCACGGTTGAAAATGTTTATGGGTTTTCTTGAAGCACTGGAAGGGTTTCTCTCAAACGTCATATGTAGGTACTCCCTGGTCCCTAACTTTTTTTTTTTTTTTTTGCCAGATCCAGTAAACAAAATTCCTGACATTTACCATTTCTAATTTGCAGAAATTCTTCTAAGATATCTATTAAATTTATTATGTAGGTTTCCTTATTAATTATAAAATCATTAATCATTAAGTAGAGAAAAGATCAGTCTTCCATAGAACCAATAAAGATTATTCAATGGCGGGCCAAGATTCCCCTGTGATCACTTGTTAAATTATAGGTTTATCAGAGGGGATGGGAAATATGATTAGAACTATTAAAAATGTGTTACTTGCTTGTTATTTTACTGTCATTCATCATGTAGTTTTCTGACCCCCAGGTAAACATCCAGTGTCAGCCCTGATGGAGTTGTGTAACAAACGAAGGTGGGGACCTCCTGATTTCCAGCTCATTCATGAAAGTGGACCAGATCACAAAAAGCATTTCCTCTTCAAGGTAAATATGTCTGCCAGTAAAAAAGAAATGAAACAAGTAGTTTTATAAAAATGTGTTTGCTTCTAATTTCATAATGTACAGTATTTTAGTGAATGATAGGCATTGTATAAATATATTAGGTGGTTCATCATGTAATGACTGATATATACTTTGTATAACTGTAGGTGGTTCATCATGTAATGACTGATATATACTTTGTATAACTGTAGGTGGAATGATATATACTTTGTATAACTGTAGGTGGAATGATATATACTTTGTATAACTGTAGGTGGTTCATCATGTAATGACTGATATATACTTTGTATAACTGTAGGTGGAATGATATATACTTTGTATAACTGTAGGTGGTTCATCATGTAATGACTGATATATACTTTGTATAACTGTAGGTGGAATGATATATACTTTGTATAACTGTAGGTGGTTCATCATGTAATGACTGATATATACTTTGTATAACTGTAGGTGGAATGATATATACTTTGTATAACTGTAGGTGGTTCATCATTTGATGACTGATATATACTTTGTATAACTGTAGGTGGTTCATCATGTAATGACTGATATATACTTTGTATAACTAGGTGGTTCATCATGTAATGACTGATATATACTTTGTATAACTGTAGGTGGAATGATATACTTTGTATAACTGTACATGTAGGTGGAATGATATACTTTGTATAACTGTAGGTGGTTCATCATGTTATGACTGATATATACTTTGTATAACTGTAGGTGGAATGATATATACTTTGTATAACTGTACATGTAGGTGGAATGATATACTTTGTATAACTGTAGGTGGTTTATCATGTTATGACTGATATATACTTTGTATAGGTGTAGGTGGAATGATTTACTTTGTATAGGTGTAGGTTGTTCATCATTTAATTACTGGTACTTTGCATGATTGCAGGTGATAATAAATGGAAATTCATATCAGCCATCTGTTGCGAGTAACAACAAGAAGACGGCCAAGGCTTCTACAGCAGCTGCCTGCCTCCAGGAACTCGGTCTCATTCCACGCACCTGACCTGTCTTTGAGCCATGACATGCGCAAGTCATGGTGTACTGGACATCTCAAATAGGGTATTCTGATATTGACCATCAAGTACCTGAAACAAGGGCAGCAGGTGACAACAGGCCATCTTGTCCAGGTGCTCTCTGGAGTCACTTAGAACTGAATTGTCAATAGAGCATTTTGATTTAAAAAAGACAGGCTTCAACGAAGTAGATGTTATGGAATTGATGTTTTGCAGCCTCAATTTTATGAATATTGTTGTGACTTTTAAGACAGTCATGGTGTAAACTTAAGTCTTAGACTTTCTAAGGGACATTCAGTGGGCTACTCTACCTTATAAAGACAGTAAATGATGTAAACTTAAGTCTTAGACTTTCTAAGGGACATTCAGTGGGCTACTCTACCTTATAAAGACAGTAAATGATGTAAACTTAAGTCTTAGACTTTCTAAGGGACATCAAGTGGGCTACTCTACCTTATAAAGACAGTAAATGATGTAAACTTAAGTCTTAGACTTTCTAAGGGACATCAAGTGGGCTACTCTACCTTATAAAGACAGTAAATGATGTAAACTTAAGTCTTAGACTTTCTAAGGGACATCAAGTGGGCTACTCTACCTTATAAAGACAGTAAATGATGTAAACTTAAGTCTTAGACTTTCTAAGGGACATCAAGTGGGCTACTCTACCTTATAAAGACAGTAAATGATGTAAACTTAAGCCTTTGACGTTCTAAGGGACATTCAGTGGGCTACTCTACCTTTAAGTTGGAAGACAATTCTCAGGTGGTGTACACAAATGATTGTAACTGTGTGATCAATTTTAAGTGAAAAAGATGGTTTCCTTCTCCTTGTATACATCTACTTGCTTTAATTCATTGGTACAGAAAGCAGAGATAGGAAAGTCTGATATTGTTTAGAAATAGGTTACTGCTTCAGAAAAGGAACTTAAGTTTCATTCAAGTATTTTTGGTATTTAGATGATAAAAAATGGCAGTACATTTGACATATCTTGGTGAAGTGTTTTATCTGTTGTGTTACACACACATTTTTGTTGATGTCCAGAAAAACACGAATTATGCTGATCATGACTTACATTTTGTATAGTTTGTATGTTTCTAATTATTTCATCAAAACAAGACATGGGAGATTTGAATGTTGAATCATATGAAGGAATTCATGTTTCAACTTCCTAGTTCCTAGTGAAGCTTTACCTTTGTATAATTCAGCGTCATCTTTCTACAGTTTCAGTGTCCTCTCTCTCTAGTTTCAGTGTTATCTCTCTCTAGTTTCAGTGTCATCTCTCTCTACAGTTTTTAGTGTCCTCTCTCTAGTTTCAGTGTCATCTCTCTCTACAGTTTCAGTGTCATCTCTCTACAGTTTCAGTGTCATCTCTCTAAAGTTTCAGTGTCATCTCTCTATAGTTTCAGTGTCCTCTCTCTAGTTTCAGTGTCATCTCTCTACAGTTTCAGTGTCATCTCTCTACAGTTTCAGTGTCATCTCTCTATAGTTTCAGTGTCCTCTCTCTAGTTTCAGTGTCATCTCTACAGTTTCAGTTTCATCTCTCTACAGTTTCAGTGTCATCTCTCTCTACAGTTTCAGTGTCATCTCTCTACAGTTTCAGTGTCATCTCTCTACAGTTTCAGTGTCATCTCTCTATAGTTTCAGTGTCCTCTCTCTAGTTTCAGTGTCATCTCTCTACAGTTTCAGTGTCATCTCTCTACAGTTCCAGTGTCATCTCTCTACAGTTTCAGTGTCATCTCTCTAGTTTCAGTGTCATCTCTCTAGTTTCAGTGTCATCTCTCTACAGTTTCAGTGTCATCTCTCTCTAGTTTCAGTGTCATCTCTCTCTAGTTTCAGTGTCATCTCTATAGTTTCAGTGTCATCTCTCTACAGTTTCCATTTTTTTTTTATATTTATACCAATGTTACTCTGGATTGTGCGGGGGAAGCACTGTCTGACTGAGTCTTGTAATTTTCTTCAAACAGTGGGTTTTTTCTTTGGGAAATGAAATTACTTTTGCAGGGTTGTTAGCCCACCACCATCAGATGGTGTGATATTGAAATGGCCCTGCGTCCGTGGTCCATGGTTTGTGGTCCATCGTCCGAGAGTCCCTCTGTAAACAATTATTGTTATGCTATTTCTCAGAAAGCACTGAGAAATAAGGGAAAAGAAGAGAAAAGATAAGTCTTTCATTTGACTGATATGAATCCTTCAATGGTGGGCGCCAAGAATCCCTCTGCGATCTCTGGTTTTTTCTTAGATGGGTATTATTTAAAGGATGAAAAAATGAAATGTGTGTGTGCAGCAGAATGTAAAAACATCTTGTATATGTGTCAGTTGTGTTAGAGTCATAGTGATAGATGTGTGAGTGTTGTTATAGGTGCTAATAAATAGTTTATATTAAATAATGTCCCTTGAATATACAAGCGTTGTGTTTTTTATAACAGTACCATAGACACATGGATTCCTGATATAAAATATAAAACGGTATCCTATTCTTCTTCCACAAACGGAAGACCCAACATTTTGAGGTCGGGTTAGAACGTCGGCCATGTAATCTCGGGTGAAGATTTGGAGAGTGGTTTGACACTCCCTACCAGTGTCAGTTTGTGTTTCTTGGAAAGCTGAGAAATGGACCAGTCTCTGCTGTCTTGGTTGTGTCCTTGAGTAACACACCTTACCCTAATTGCTCTGGATGGCATGCTACTAGTGTCCTGTATGTTGTTCAGTGAGGTAGTCACCAACTACTACAAGGAGACCCCACCTCAAAATGACCCTTGCTTTGTAAGGGTCAATAAACCAAGCAAACAAATAAAAAAAAAAGCAACCTTGTTTTACTGTGATTTTAAAGCATTTCCCAGATATGTCCTTATAGATACCCGAAATAACATAAGATATCTAGTTATAGATACCCAAAATAACATAAGATAGGTAAGAATAGATACCCGAAATAACATAAGATATCTGGTTATAGATACGGAAATAACGTAAGATATCTGGTTATAGATACACGATATAACGTAAGATATCTGGTTATAGATACACGATATAACGTAAGATATCTGGTTATAGATACACGATATAACATAAGATATCTGGGTATAGATACACGATATAACAAGATATCTGGTTATAGATACGGTACAAGAAATAACAAGATATCTGGATTTAGATAACGAATCTTATAAAAGATAAGTTAGCCCATCGCGATCCCTGGCTGAAAAGTTTGACATGTATATGCATATTTACCCTACATGCTATTCTACTTCCCGTATACCTTATCTTACTTATTCTGCGCGATATTTAGCGAATATGTCTCCTATATGACAATTGTCTGCGAATAGAACATGGGCCTAAGCTGTTATCTGACTACAAAGTCTCACAGCAGTGTAAATAATCTCTCCAGGGCAATAAAAACAACTGAACATTTGTTTTATATGATGTTGTTTTTGATGAGCAGTGGATAACTTTTTGTCGGTTTAGTCATCAAAACGCATCTAAAGACAGGCTGTAATCCACTAGGGCATTAGGAGAAGTAGCGTTTAAAAGCCAAATTTTAACTAAGTTCCCCATTTTGGGCTCCGACCTTCCGTCTCCAGGGATCGAATCAGTTTCGTTTACATAAATTATCATTGCCCTCCCCCAATAATGTTTCAGGACAAATGTGGTTGTAATCCACTCCGGCAGGAGGAGGATTAGCGTTTTAAAACAAAAACAAAACTTAGCTTGGCTCCAGTTTTTGCCCCACGCATCTGTCCCCAGGCGTCAACCAGCTTCATTATCCATAATTATATCAATTATGATTGCCCTTCCCAATGAAGTTCAATGCCAAATTTGGTAAAATTTGTTCAGACATATAGGGAAAAGGGTTTTATATAGGAGGAAATGGATTTTAAATTAAAAGTTAACGCAGACTGCATGACCAACGACGACAGATAAAAAGCAACAAAGAATACCAACATAACAATCAAACCATCTACCATAATTCCAACAAACAATCGATTAAAAAAGGAAAGATGTAAACAAAACTACATATTCACACAAAGACACCCTGAAACTGTACAAGAAAAATAAAGCCGGGTGATCCAGTAGAGCAAGCATCTTCTGCTTCATTGACGACACCCGCCATACAAATCTAGGTCACGACGACACCTGCCATACAAATCTAGGTCACGACGACACCTGCCATACAAATCTAGGTCACGACGACACCCGCCATACAAATCTAGGTCACGACGACACCTGCCATACAAATCTAGGTCACGACGACACCGCCATATAAATCTAGGTCACGACGACACCCGCCATACAAATCTAGGTCACGACGACACCTGCCATACAAATCTAGGTCACGACGACACCTGCCATACAAATCTAGGTCACGACGACACCTGCCATACAAATCTAGGTCATGATGACATCCGCCATACAAATCTAGGTCACGACGACACCCGCCATACAAATCTAGGTCACGACGACACCTGCCATACAAATCTAGGTCACGACGACACCGCCATATAAATCTAGGTCACGACGACATCCGCCATACAAATCTAGGTCATGATGACATCTGCCAAACAAATCTAGGTCACGACGACACCCGCCATACAAATCTAGGTCACGACGACACCCGCCATACAAATCTAGGTCACGACGACACCTGCCATACAAATCTAGGTCACGACGACATCCGCCATACAAATCTAGGTCACGACGACACCCACTATACAAATTTAGGTCACGACGACACCCGTCATACAAATCTAGGTCACGGCGACACCCGCCATACAAATCTAGGTCAAATCCTTCTTAAATCACATTCGCAATATAAGAACTATTTGATGGTGACAACGGAACCACTTGGCATATCAACAAGCATCAAGCATGTCTGTTTTCACATAAGGAAATAGGATATTTTAAAATGAGATCATGTTGTCAACCGTAAAGTTTAACCACGGTCTTTGTCACCCAGTATCTATCCTTATGTTGTTAATGTCTCCGTCAGTGGTCTGTCGCGGAAATCATGATAATCAATCGAGATTACGGAAGGGATAAAAGGATGTCGCTATCTAGAAATGGAAAGTTAACGATAAGGAATTGAAATATCCACGCTTGTACAGTTTAGTCGATATTGGGTACGTTGTAAGTAAAGTTTGCTGTACGCGGCTGATGTTGAAGCGTCTGTAGTGTTCTTAATTTCAAGTTCTACATGGTACATGTATACATGTATCCGATCGACATTGTCAAGTATGGTGTCTTGTTATTTAAAGATAACACATGGTTATTAAAACCTGTCGGTGAAATTGGGGAACTTTTATAATCAGCTTTGTATAAAAACAAAAACAAGTTGGCCAACAGAGGGACAGTTTGTTCTGGTGAGTAAGCTAATATCCTGTTTAAGATCTGGTCACCGAACTCAACTAAGATGAGAGAAATTCAATCTTTTCTATGAGCCCTTGTATGTTTTATAATATTCTCCTGTATAGTTCACAGCTATGCACTAATATCGTTATTCACCTTTCGTGTAAAAGAAAACTCTAACTGCAAGAGAACGAAGGCAATCCTTAAGTTTTGAAAGGGGAATGGTAAAGGGTAGAAAAATCAAACGTTTTCATAAAAGAAACGTAAAAAAAATCGTCGGAGAATTTCGAAATATACATTCCAATAATTCCCCTTCCTCAGTATCCTTTAAGTAGGAGTGTAGCCATGCCCTACTGTATTGTATTAAGAACAGAAGAATTTTAGATAATGATTTAGTTGAACAACTACCCGAGCCAGCAATAAAACGTTGTGAATGAGGACGCCAAACGACGTAGAAACACGATGAACATGGGTCAGGTCACACTTGACGACTGAAACATGGGTCAGGTCACACTTGACGACAAAACACGATGACCATGGGTCAGGTCACACTTGAGGACTGAAACATGGGTCAGGTCACACCTTGCGACTGAAACATGGGTCAGGTCACACCTTGCGACTGAAACATGGGTCAGGTCACACTTGACGACTGAAACATGGGTCAGGTCACACTTGACGACTGAAACATGGGTCAGGTCACACCTTGCGACTGAAACAAAAAGTTTATGTACTAATGAATCCCTAGATATATCTAGTTCCTATTCACACAATAGTATCACGATACCAAATTCTACACGATATCTTATTTTGGAGGTCATCTGTGAAAGTTAAAGATCAAAGGTCAAACTTGCCCATATCTGAAAAAAGAGGTTGTGTACAGATCAGAGTTCACTTTGCTTGTCAATATACATTTAATTTGTGTAGTCTAAATACCGTCCAGGTACATGTAGTTGGAAGAGTGGTGGATCGCGGCAGAATTTGAGATCCACAATGACACCGATATCACTTTTTTTTCTTTTTCGACGGAAGTGTCCCGCCGTTTAGTCCAAACCATCTTTCCTTTTTCAATTACAGTCGGTATTACTCCACAGAATGATCTGGTCCGAGCCCGTTTGGAGTTGCTCACCGAGCTATCATCGTCAGTATCCGATGGTACTGTATCTTCTGCCGTGGCCTGGCGATGACACTTAGTTTATCTTGAAATATGTGTCAAAACAAGATAAGTTTCCTGCACATCATATACTAATTTACATGCTTGGTTTTGGTTTGGCTGTTCTGCTCATTAAAAAGGGCCTACCCCTTTGTGTGAGATTTTTTTAACGTGCTGCATGTGAGTTGGATACGCATTATAAAATAAAATATTTCGGCCACCTAACGGTAAATCATCACACACAGGGGAAGGCCGTTCTTAAGGGTATCTATATAGAGCTTCATTCGTCTCTATATTATAAAGATATCTAGACGGAGCTTCACTCGTCTATATATTATAAGGGTATCTATATAGAGCTCCACTCGTCTCTATATTATAAGGACATCTATATAGAGCTTCACTCGTCTCTATATTATAAGGATATCTATATAGAGCTTCACTCGTCTATATATTATAAGGATATCTATATAGAGCTTCACTCGTCTCTATATTATAAGGATATCTAGATAGAGCTTCACTCGTCTCTATATTATAAGGATATCTAGATAAAGCTTCACTCGTCTCTATATTGTAAGGATATCTAGATAGAGCTTCACTCGTCTCTATATTATAAGGATATCTAGATAGAGCTTCACTCGTCTATATATTATAAGGGTATCTATATAGAGCTCCACTCGTCTCTATATTATAAAGATATCTAGATAGAGTTTTACTCGTCTCTATATTACAAGGGTATATAGACAGAGCTTCACTTGTCTCTATATTATAAGGGTATCTATATAGAGTTTTACTCGTCTCTATATTATAAGGATATCTAGACAGAGCTTCACTCGCCTCTATATTATAAGGGTATCTATATAGAGCTTCACCCGTCTCTATATTATAAGGATATCTATATAGAGCTTCACTCGTCTATATATTATAAGGATATCTATATAGAGCTTCACTCGTCTCTATATTATAAAGATATCTAGACGGAGCTTCACTCGTCTATATATTATAAGGATATCTATATAGAGCTTCATTCGTCTCTATATTATAAAGATATCTAGACGGAGCTTCACTCGTTTCTATATTATAAGGATATCTAGACAGAGCTTCACTCGTCTCTATATTACAAGGATATCTACATAGAGCTTCACTCGTCTCTATATTATAAGGGTATCTATATAGAGCTTAACTCCTCTCTATATTATAAGGATATCTATATAGAGCTTCACTCGTCTCTATATTATAAGTATATCTAATTTAGAGCTTCACTCGTCTCTATATTATAAGGATATCTGGATAGAGCTTAACTCATGTCTAAATTATAAGGATATCTATATAGAGCTTCACTCGTCTATATATTGTAAGGATATCTAGATAGAGCTTCATTCGTCTCTATATTATAAGGATATCTATATAGAGCTTCACTCGTCTATATATTGTAAGGATATCTAGATAGAGCTTTACTCGTCTCTATATTATAAGGATATCTAGATAGAGCTTCACTCGTCTCTATATTATAAGGATATCTATATAGAGCTTCACTCGTCTCTATATTATATGGATATCTATATAGAGCTTCACTCGTCTCTATATTATAAGGATATCTATATAGAGCCTCACTCGTCTATATATTATAAGGATATCTAGATAGAGCTTCACTCGTCTCTATATTATAAGGATATCCAGATACAACTTCACACGTCTATAATGACGTACGTGACATTTTACCAATGATTCACTTTTTTAACGAAAAAGAAATCGAGTTTTTGATGCCAGTGTGAGTTGAATAGGTCAGCCAAACCATCCAAGGCTATAGAATTATTATCTATGTCAGAGATAATGAAGTCCCTGCTTGTAATACCTTATGTAAAAAAATATCCGCACTGTCGACAATGCGTCATGCACAGAGCACGTTTGTCGCAAGAGCCTGGCAGTAGCAACGGTGCGACATGGCCGAACTCAACCACAAGATTACTCAATTTTTTTTTTTTTAATCCAAGAAAACTAAATAAGAATCTCTCCCAGATAGTACATTGCGGTTCCCTTCATCCCCCTGGAACGGTAGCCTAAAATACGCGGACTGGACGAGGGGGAATAACTCTTACGAAGTTACGCTGTTTAATCAATCACACAAAATATGATGACGTCAGTTAGTTTCGCTTTGGTCCACAACATTCGATAGGACTGCACATCAGGTAGTGCACAAACTAAGTCACAATGGCTTCGAATGGATCAGTACAACGACTGGACGGGAAGGTGGCGTTAATTACAGGTAATTACAGGTTATATTAGGTGGTGTCAGGGCGTGATTTGACATGATCAAGAATAATCTACTACATAAAGTGTTCAACAATTCAAGTACTATTACTGTACATATATGTACGTAAATGTAGAACTGTCTGATTAGCTGACATTATCAAAAACTCATTATATGTATGTAAGTGTCTGTCGCACCTATATGCAAAGACAATAGATACAGTGATTTAACCTTATTCATATTTATTTGATCACTATTTATTTAGTTAATATTTTCCCCCATTAATCTACATATTAAACTGTATTTGTTTTAACATGTACATGTATTTTTTTACATATAAGTTTTAACATGTTTTTAATGGCATCCGCCAATGGTGAATTATTGTAGGTACATTATGTTTCTATGAAAAACGTATCAATGTTAACTGAAGGTTTCTATTGTTTTATTGACTTTTAAAAAAAGTATTGATATCATCAGCAGGTCAGCTCAATCAGCCTTTCAGTGAATGAGGTTTTAAAAATATGGTAGGGCCGATTAGATTAGAGTTTGTATAACGTCATGGCTTTTATAGTGTTCTAATATAGGCCTATCACACAGATAAATGACCACTAATATAGGCCTATCACACAGCTAAATGACCACTAATATAGGCCTATCACACAGCTAAATGACCACTAATATAGGCCTATCACACAGATAAATGACCACTAATATAGGCCTATCACGCAGCTAAATGACCACTAATATAGGCCTATCACTCACAGGTACTTGAGGACATGATTATGAGGTTTTTAATTTAAATGTTTCATTTTAGAAGATTAAATTATTGTATTACAATCGCATGCTTAATACAATAATTTAATCATCTAAAATGAAACATTTAAATTAAAAACCTCATAATCATGTCCACAAGTACCTGTGCTATCGCTCGGTTAAATGAGCATGCTTCTTTCGCTCGGGAGCTATAGGTATTATTGTGGATTACAGTAGGTTGCACTAGGGATCCAGGTTCGAATCTTATTGTCCAGTGTCAGGGCACTTGACTGTGGAATTTGTTTAGTTCCAATGAAAACCACCACTACACTTGATATATCCAACATTTAGTTGAAGACCATTAAACACATCCTACAAGTAAATCTGAAAAGAGTGTTTAAAATGAGAGTGTGACATCATTTCGCACAGATGTCCATGTGGGATGCATAACTTTTGTTAATAATTTCTAAAAAATCATCTATACCAGTATATATAATAATGTATATGCATTAAATTTATGCTATGGCATGACATTTTTCTGCTACATTGTGTGTGAATGTGTATGTTTTTACAGTGTTATTCAGTCATACGTACAGGCAACAATTTAGTCTCAAGATGAAACCAGTATTCTTTTTTAACTTATAATTTTATAAGGTTTTCCCAGCATTGTTTTACATGACATAACACATAGTGATATATATCATCCATACCAAATCTGTCCATAGCACACCTCCCTATACCATCCATACCAAACATCAATCTGTCAATAACAAACCTCCCTATATCATCCATACCAAACATCAATCTGTCCATAACAAACCCCCCTATATCATCCATACCAAACATCAATCTGTCCATAACAAACCCCCCTATATCATCCATACCAAACACCAATCTGTCCATATGAAACCTCCCTATATCATCCATACCAAACACCAATCTGTCCATAGCAAACCTCCCTATATCATCCATACCAAACATCAATACACTGTATGTCCATAGCAAACCTCCCTATATCATCATACCAAACATCAATCTGTCCATAACCAACCCTCCTATATCATCCATACCAAACATCAATCTGTCCATAACAAACCCCCCTATATCATCCATACCAAACACCAATCTGTCCATATGAAACCTCCCTATATCATCCATACCAAACATCAATCTGTCCATAACAAACCTCCCTATATCATCAATACCAAACATCAATCTGTCCATAACAAACCTCCCTATATCATCTATACCAAACATCAATCTGTCCATAACAAACCTCCCTATATCATCAATACCAAACATCAATCTGTCCATAACAAACCTCCCTATATCATCAATACCAAACATCAATCTGTCAATAGCAAACCTCCCTATATCATCCATACCAAACATCAATCTGTCCATAACAAACCTCCCTATATCATCCATACCAAACATCAATCTGTCCATAACAAACCTCCCTATATCATCCATACCAAACATCAATCTGTCCATAACAAACCTCCCTATATCATCCATACCAAACATCAATCTGTCCATAACAAACCTCCCTATATCATCTATACCAAACATCAATCTGTCCATAACAAACCTCCCTATATCATCCATACCAAACATCAATCTGTCCATAACAAACCTCCCTATATCATCCATACCAAACATCAATCTGTCCATAACAAACCTCCCTATATCATCAATACCAAACATCAATCTGTCCATAACAAACCTCCCTATATCATCCATACCAAACATCAATCTGTCCATAGCAAACCTCCCTATATCATCCATTTGCTGGGTCTGAAGGGTTTATATTAAATAAATCATTTATTGGGTGTGTATATATTAAGCACTGATGCTAAGATATATACCAAATTAACTACTCTGGTAAATTATTATCTAAATTTATATCAGCGATCGTAGTTTACATGATCATCATACTTCAAAATTAACAAAATATCTTCAGACTGGACAGGTAGTATTCCACAATTATAGGTGAGCGACATGAGAACATGTGATGTTGAGGAGTTTGCGATCTGGTATGTGGATTATAATAAAAGAGTTAGTATGGCTTTACTGTTTTTAGAGGTTAAGTGTTCACGAGGTTTCTTTGTGGACAGCGTCTTAAATGTTTGATCTTTATTTAGCTCATTCAGAATCCAGTTCTGTTATTGAGAAACCTGGCTCACAAATGTTGGTGGATTTTTGTAGGTGCCAGTTCAGGAATAGGTAGAGGGACTTCTATACTGTTTGCTGAACTAGGAGCACAGTTAGCTCTGACTGGACGAAATGAAGAAAACCTCCAAGCAACTGCAGCCCAGTGTATTGAGAATGGCAGCAAGCAGGTACAATGTACTCAATTTCTGGAACACAGGTATCTGAGTCCAGACTAATACCATGGGGAATAACTCAAATGGAGAAAAGAAAAAAAACCTAAGGAAATTCTGACGATCATGTTTTTTTTCCATCTGTGTTTAGAATTTGCTCTCTATCATCATTATATATATACATTGTAATTGAATTTATTTATATCATTTTTCTTTTCTTCCTTTAACAAAAAATTCTGTATTTTTTTTTGTTATATTATATTGACTTTTGTATTACACCCATCTACAGCCTCATTATTGTATACCATTACAGTCCCCACCCCCTTCAGCCTCCTGATTGTATACATTACAGTCCCCACCCATCTACAGCCTCCTGATTGTATACATTCCAGTCCCCACCCATCTACAGCCTCCTGATTGTATACATTACAGTCCCCACCCATCTACAGCCTCCTGATTGTATACATTACAGTCCCCACCCATCTACAGCCTCCTGATTGTATACATTACAGTCCCCACCTATCTACAGCCTCCTGATTGTATACATTACAGTCCCCCACCCATCTACAGCCTCCTGATTGTATACATTACAGTCCCCCACCCATCTACAGCCTCCTGATCATATATGTATCTACATTTTGTATATGCCATTTCCTTTTTACAGCCCCTCCTGATTGTTGCTGACATGGCGATAGAAGAGGATGTAACACGTATCCTGAATGAGACGATAAAACATTATGGAAAACTAGACATTCTGGTATGTGTTTTTACATTGTTAAACTTTCAGTTGGTTCCTCTGTCCATGTTTATGAATCTTTGTGAGGTGGTGTGTCCTGTACCCAAAGTTGGTCAGTCTGACCTACATGTTGACCTTTGTGAAGTGAGGTGTCCTGTACCTAAAGTTGGTCAGTCTGACCTATATTTTGACCTTGATGAGGTGGTGGTCCTGTAGAAAATGCAGGTCAGTCTGACCTGTTTGTTGACCTAATTGTCTGACATTAAAGAAAATATTTGTTTGGCTCTATGTTGCATGTCACTGCATGGAACTTCATATTTGGGTCATGGGTTCAACTAGATGAAGTGATGTATATGTTTTTAACCTCAGCAAAGGAAGGAGAAAATGTTTTTTGAGTCTGACCTACATTTTTATCTTTTTTAGGGTTCATTTGCATTGAAATTTTGATATCACTTGCTAAGATCAATGGTATTTCTCTGCATTCATTATACCCCCGCAATGAAGTTAGGGGGGTATACTTGAATCACCTTGTCTGTCCGTCCGACCGTCTGTCTGTCACAAAATTTGCCCGGCTATGCATTCGCTCATTTCTTTATGGATTTCACTCAAATTTGGTATATAGTTAGAAGACCATATGAACTTGTGTCCCCTGCAGTGATTTCGCGATTTAGCCCTTCTTAACAGAGTTATGCCCCTTTTTCATACAAAATGTGTCATAATTTTGTCCGGCTATGCATTCACTTAGTATTTGATGGATTTTCTTGAAAGTTTATACAGAGTTGAAGGATGGCATGAAGTTGTGTTGATTTGGTTTTAGTACCATAAATAGGCAGCTTCACAAAGTATCCAAACCAATCATGGAAAAGCAGGGGGTATACTTGTCACCCCCTCGGTGACAGATCTAGTTCACATTAACACCACCAATTGCAATTTGAAAGTGTAGAATTAGTTTCAACACAAACATATGTGTATTCTTGGCATATCTTTTCACATCCGATGGGGTCCTGTAATTTCCTGAACGGTCTGGTTTTGGCAAATTTCATCAGTATTAAATCTGGTTCTCTTTCCCAATCCAGTAATGGAAATAGAATCTATCCTTTCTAAAGAAATGAATTGTCTGATGACTCCGATGTGTCCTTATTTATAATGCACTTGTAAAGTTATAACCAGTTCCCCCTTGATCAATGTTTCATTTGTCTAGTCTATAGTTTTTGAAATTCTTGATGTAATGCTAACTTTAGACTTATCATTACTTAATAATTGACCATATTTTCAGGAACCTTAACAAAGGTCAAGGCCACAGTAAGATGGTTACAGTAAATAGAAGGTAGTATTCTGATTGGTCAGTACCTAAAGAATATTGTATAATGCTGCAGTAAATTAAAACAAGATATCAGATCTTATCACATTGATAATTTCTGATGTTTCACTAGTATAAATGGTATATCACAGCTACATCTGACAAACCAAATCTTCAGAACATTCCTGTATTGAACTGCTCTATAGTAGGATAACATGTTACAAATGTGTAGTTCATTTACTGTATATTACATCGTATGAAGTCTGGAGGGCACACATATAATAACGACATGACTTCATGTTGAAGTAGCTGAGCACCCCATACATATCCTTACAGGTCAACAACGCTGGCATAGTTAAAGTTGGTGGCATTGACAACACATCAATGGCAGACTACGATGCTGTGATGAACATAAATGTCAGGTAAATATAGTTTAATCACACTATATTTCAGAGTTCCGTAGTTTCTTTGTTTCTGAGTCGCACTATATTTCAGAGCTCCATAGTTGATGTTTGTTTAATTACTGCTGTGTCATACTATATTTCAGAGCTCCGTACCAACTTACAATGCTTGCAGTGCCATATCTAACCAAGACTAAAGGCACCATAGTGAATGTGTCCAGTGTCAACGGCATGAGATCTGTATGTACTGTTATCACAGACATTTTTATCTTCAATGAGTATAACATTGATGTTTATATACAACATATATAACAGGTCATGATAACTGTTACAGCATAAATAAAAGGTCATGATAACAGTCACACCATGTATAACAGGTTATGATGACAGTCACACCACATATAACAGGTAATGATAACAGTTATACCATATATAGCAGGTCATGATAACAGTCACACCATATATAGCAGGTCATGATGACAGTCACACCATATATAACAGGTCATGATGACAGTCACAGTCACACCATATATAACAGGTCATGATGACAGCCACACCATATATAACAGGTCATGATAACAGATACACCATATATAACAGGTCATGATGACAGTCACACCACATATAACAGGTCATGATAACAGTCACACCATATATAACAGGTAATGATAACAGTTATACCATATATAGCAGGTCATGATAACAGATACACCATATATAACATGTCATGATAACAGTTACACTGTTTGACATTTCAGTTCCCCAACGTACTAGCCTACTGCATGTCAAAGAGTGCTGTGGACCAATTTACCCGCTGTACAGCTCTAGGTACGTCTGTCCTCTTAATTATTTTATACTGTTTAACTGTTATACTTAATGTTAACTGTTTCAACTTGTTATACTTAATGAACTCTGTTTTAACTGTGATACTTAATGAACTCTGTTTTAACTGTTATAACTAGTTATACTTAATGAACTCTGTTTTAACTGTTATAACTTGTTATACTTAATGAACTCTGTTTTAACTGTTATACTTAATGAAGTCTATTTTAACTGTTATAACTTGTTATACTTAATGAACTCTGTTTTAACTGTTATAACTAGTTATACTTAATGAACTCTGTTTTAACTGTTATAACTCGTTATACTTAATGAACTCTGTTTTAACTGTTATAACTCGTTATACTTAATGAACTCTGTTTTAACTGTTATAACTCGTTATACTTAATGAACTCTGTTTTAACTGTTATAACTCGTTATACTTAATGAACTCTGTTTTAACTTTTTTAACTCGTTATACTTAATGGACTCTGTTTTAACTGTTATAACTCGTTATACTTAATGAAGTCTATTTTAACTGATATAACTTGTTATATTTAATGAACTCTGTTTTAACTGTTATAACTCGTTATACTTAATGAACTCTGTTTTAACTGTTATAACTCGTTATACTTAATGAACTCTGTTTTAACTGTTATAACTCGTTATACTTAATGAACTCTGTTTTAACTTTTTTAACTCGTTATACTTAATGAACTCTATTTTAACTGTGATACTTAATGAACTTTGTTTTAACTGTTATAACTCGTTATACTTAATGAACTCTGTTTTAACTGTTATAACTTGTTATATTTAATGAACTCTGTTTTAACTGTTATAACTTGTTATACTTAATGAACTCTATTTTGACTGTTATAACTAGTTATACTTAATGAACTCTGTTTTAACTGTTATAACTTGTTATACTTAATGAACTCTGTTTTAACTGTTATAACTCGTTACACTTAATGAACTCTGTTTTAACTGTTATAACTCGTTTTACTTAACGAACTCTGTTTTAACTGTTATAACTCGTTTTACTTAACGAACTCTGTTTTAACTGTTATAACTCGTTATACTTAATGAACTCTATTTTAACTGTTATAACTCGTTATATTTAATAAACTGTGTTTCAACTGTTATAACTCATTATACTTAATGAACTCTGTTGTAACTGTTATAACTTGTTATACTTAATGAACTTTGTTTTAACTGTTATAACGCGTTATACTTAATGAACTCTGTTTTAACTGTTATAACTCGTTATACTTAATGAACTCTGTTTTAACTGTTATAACTCGTTATACTTAATGAACTCTGTTTTAACTGTTATAACTCATTATACTTAATGAACTCTGTTTTAACTGTTATATCTTGTTATACTTCATGAACTCTGTTTTAACTGTTATAACTTGTTATACTTAATGAACTCTGTTTTAACTGTTATAACTCATTATACTTAATGAACTCTGTTTTAACTGTTATAACTTGTTATATTTAATGAACTCTGTTTTAACTGTTATAACTCGTTATACTTAATGAACTCTGTTTTAACTGTTATAACTCATTATACTTAATGAACTCTGTTTTAACTGTTATATCTTGTTATACTTCATGAACTCTGTTTTAACTGTTATAACTTGTTATACTTAATGAACTCTGTTTTAACTGTTATAACTCATTATACTTAATGAACTCTGTTTTAACTGTTATAACTTGTTATATTTAATAAACTCTGTTTTAACTGTTATAACTTGTTATACTTAATGAACTCTGTTTTAACTGTTATAACTTGTTATACTTAATGAACTCTGTTTTAACTGTTATAACTTGTTATACTTAATGAACTCTGTTTTAACTGTTATAACTTGTTATACTTAATGAACTCTGTTTTAACTGTTATAACTTGTTATACTTAATGAACTCTGTTTTAACTGTTATAACTTGTTATACTTAATGAACTCTGTTTTAACTGTTATAACTTGTTATACTTAATGAACTCTGTTTTAACTGTTATAACTTGTTATACTTAATGAACTCTGTTTTAACTGTTATAACTTGTTATACTTAATGAACTCTGTTTTAACTGATATAACTCGTTATACTTCATGAACTCTGTTTTAACTGTTATAAATCGTTATATTTAATAAACTCTGTTTTAACTGTTATAACTTGTTATATTTAATGAACTCTGTTGTAACTGTTATAAATCATTAAACTAATTACTTTAATAAGATGTCTGGTATTAAGGTGCTATACAGTATAGAGTGTATACCTGGTATTGTATTTATGTTTTTGTATTCATTACAGAACTTGCTTCTAAAGGAATTCGTGTTAACAGTGTCAAGTAAGTGGTCTAAAGATAACATCCATTTTAACCTGTGACTGGACAGTCAGACATTTTATAACTATCCCCATTTACTAAAGACGCTATACAGTTTTTCATTAGTTACATTGTTACACTATGTAAATGTTAATTGTTTCTGATAAATTATTGAATACATAATCTCCTGAAGTAAAATATTTGTTTATATGTCCGTTTGTATCACAGCCCCGGGGTAATCATCACGGAAATCCACAAACGAGGAGGCAAAACTGAAGAGCAGTACCAACAGGTAAGGTTATAGGCCATGCTAATACACCGCAAAGTAAATGTAGCAGATTAGTTATAGACATTGTCATATGTGGCCTTATAGCTACCAAAACTAGTACAGGTATTGGTGTATCATGTTATTTTCGAGGTCTTCAGACACTGACAAAAAATTTAATTATCATACTGTATCAGTTTTGTGTGTGCAGTCTGTTAGATATATAGAGGTTACCCAACAAAGTCTTATTTCGCGTATACAAATAATATGTACAGGTGACGGCCGGGACCTGGTGATGTGTATGGGGCGCCGTTTTACTATTTATTCCCATTTGGTGATATCACCTATTCAATCAGTGATATCACCTATTCGAATAGGTGATATCACTTAATGAAACGAATAGGTGATATCACTCATTCGAATAGGTGATATCACCAATTGGAATAGGTTATATTATTTAAAAATATTCTTAAGTGATATCACCTATTCGAATGAGTGATATCACCTATACGAATAGGTGATATCACTTATGAAATTTTATAAGTGATATCACCTATTCGAATGAGTAATATCACCTATTCGTTTCATTAAGTGATATCGCCTATTCGAATAGGTGATATCACTTATAAAATTTGGAAAACTGTATACTCCCCAATTCCATCATGTGTAACATGTCGCAGTGAATATATTGATTCTAAAGTGATATCACTTTTTCGAATAGGTGATATCACTTAAGAAATTTTATAAGTGATATCACCTATTCGTTTCATTAAGTGATATCACCTATTCGAATGAGTGATATCACCTATTCGAATTGGTGATATTACCTATTCGTTTCAATAAGTGACATCACCTATTCAGATGAGTGATATCACCTATTCGAATGGGTGATATCACTTAATGAAACGAATAGGTGGTATCACTTATTCGAATAGGTGATATCACTCATTTGAATAGGTGATATCACCTATTTGAAAAGGTGATATCACCAAATGGGAATAAATAGTAAAACAGCGCCCCATAGATGTGACGTCATTCAGTTAATGATGACGTCAATAACAATTGCATCCCGGGTCAAAGTTCGAATTCTTGACCAATCAAAATACCTGAAGATCATACAGTTGAATATGTCCAAGCGACCATCCGTATTAAGCGACTCTGTCTAAGCGACCATTTCAATTCCTTCCAAGCGTTTTCGCTATATATTTGAACTCTATTAATTATAAGCGACCCTCTGTTTAGGCAACCACTATTTTTTATTTCTGTGATAACAATAACTCTCTAATAAGCGACCAGAAATCTCGCAAATGCCTTCCATTACCATTTTCACCTTGATAACACCCAAGTAGGCCTAGTTTTACTTTTCGTGAATAAGGACGGGAGAGGAGGCGAAGAGACAGTCTAGAATTCTGACGATTTTCAGACGTTTTGACTCATAAACTAAATAATGCATGAGATATATAACAATTTAAGAATGCATAAACAGTCAACTTACTGTTAAATCGTGATTTGTTATCTTATTTGAGACATTATTTGCAAGTGAAAAAATCGCCGCTTATCAAGTAGGAAATGCAGTAATGTAACTAATAATCGGGGCGGATGTCCGGACCAAGATTCAGGAATTGAAAAAAATATATACAGGCTTTGGAAAGTAATTTAATTAACCAATAACATATATTTCTAATGTTAAATCGGTGTGTTTTGCTTTTGCAAAAGAATTACAAAAAATATATATAATGAAACAATTGGTATAATGATAATGATATTGAAAAAATACAAAAAAAAAAAAAAAAAAAATCGGTTATGTTTTGCTCAAATGTATGGTTTATTTTTCCTATACACTATCAATCATTATTGCCAATTTATAAAGTTAATAAAAACTTACGCACATATTTAGTCTAACATACACTCTCTATCAAGAGACCTGTCACCACTCCATTAAGAGACCGTTTTTCAACTTCCCTTGAGTGGTCGCTTAATACAGATATTCCTTATGTTAGATATACATGTATACTGTTGAGTATATTCCTCCTGGTAGATATGCATATATATTCTTGAATATGTTCCTCAGAAACTACAACATACATTTGTTTCATGTAAAACTGACATGATTTTTATGTATTCTAACAGTTTCTTGAGCATTGCAAGACAACGCATGCTTTGGGTCGTGTCGGGCAGGTAGAAGAAGTTGCTAGGACGATCGCCTTTCTAGCCTCCGATAGTTCGTCCTTCATCACCGGTGCCCAGATCCCTATAGACGGTGGACGTCATGCCATGTGTCCGCGCTAGGGCCTACGTCATGTGTCATGTGCCAGGAATTACTTCATTACTTGTCTCTGTTATGCATTTATTTACCATATTTACCAGGACGCCATCAGGGCATCATCAGTCACCCTCATCGTTCATATTGATGACAACTTGACAATAGTTACAGTTCCTTGTTAATTAGGTGATTACCATTGTTTTATACTTACCGTTAACCAGAGACATACTTAGAGGGATAAGAGACTCCACTAGTTTGGATACCGACATAGCGTGAGCTTTTGTATTTGTGCACAAAGTCGTGAAGACGTGACGACCACTACATCACTACTATACCAGCAGACACTAGGTAAAATTAAATATACTTTATCAAAATCAATTGCTATTAAACTTCATCAATCAATATACGTCCCTGTGCTAACCTTCGGGCATTTAGAACAAATCAGATATATTGATGAACCCATTAGAATTATACGAAATTTTGCCTCAGCAAATAATTGTGAGTTCGAACTACATATGCATCAGTGTCTATAGCAGAAATCATTTTGGTAAAGTGTAAATAATGAAGTCATAATTGTGCGAGACCTGTTAACACAAAGATAACTATTGTTGCTTCATACTAGTCCTCCGATTGTTAATGTCATCAGGATGTCGGTTAGGAAAGTCAGGTGATGTCATTGTTAATGTCATCTGTATGTCGGTTAGGAAAGTCAGGTGATGTCATTGTTAATGTCATCAGGATGTCGGTTAGGAAAGTCAGGTGATGTCATTGTTAATGTCATCAGGATGTCGGTTAGGAAAGTCAGGTGATGTCATTGTTAATGTCATCAGTATGTCGGTTAGGAAAGTCAGGTGATGTCATTGTTAATGTCATCAGGATGTCGGTTAGGAAAGTCAGGTGATGTCATTGTTAATGTCATCAGGATGTCGGTTACGAAAGTCAGGTGATGTCATCGTTAATGTCATCAGGATGTCGGTTACGAAAGTCAAGTGATGTCATTGTTAATGTCATCAGGATGTCGGTTAGGAAGGTCAGGTGATGTCATTGTTAACGTCATCAAAACTATAATACCAGAAGACTAATATTCCAGAGTCATTTGGTCTATTTATGAGAGTGAATAATATATGGGGTCTTTTTTTCATTATTATTTAAGGGCATTCCACAAATGAAATATTTTTCGTTATATAACCTGAAATCAGATTGTTGCTTACATAATGTCAAAAGGTTTTATGAAATGAATATATATTCAGTGTTGTGCAAATAAATTTCTATAAAAATATTTTTATTTTGTGACAGTATTGTCTGGCGTCGACTTTTCTATTGAAAAAGACTTCTTCTCAATAACTAAGAGGACCGATTCTGTGTCCGGTTCCTGTTAAAGTATACCAAAAATTACTTCTGAACGGTTGCCTGACCTGAGCGATTATGACACGAGGTCGGGCCAGTCAACCGTGAAACAACAACTGTGACGGGTATTGCGTGAAGCCTAATTGTGTCTCGATCAAAATGTATATAATTAACTATCTTTAAATATCAATACAAATTAACAAGGCATCGCGGAACGATACTAATCCCCTCGCGGCAAACCCTGACGATGAACGTCAATTATGAATTGAACAAGCTGACACAGGTGGAATGTGATCTGTTTTATTATTACCAAACTGATACTCAATTGCATATTGTATTTTTATTTGAACTCCTGTTGTGAAAGAAAAGATGTGAACATATATGGTGACATCAATGAAAATGATATTATGTAGCACTCAGGCAATTAATCAAACAATTTATCAGGACTCCATGCTGCATATGTCATCATTGTGCTGAGTAGTTTTTCATGTTATGTCAAAAACTGATATAAAAATGATAATTTTGCTTTCATTGGTTGTTTAAAATAATCTACAATAGCTTACTAACCCAACCTTATATACTGCACTCCGTTTTCATATCTTCTGTAGAAAAACTTGATGTAAGTAACTTTTCTACAAATAGGAATAACTGTGAAAACCGAAGCAACAGTTACGGTTCTTGGATGCTGCGTTTTGATACCCTCTGTATCTGTAGCAGTACTTGATGTAAGAAAAAAAATTTACAAAGAGAATAACTCTGTGAAAACGAAAGCAAAAGTTACAGTTCTTGTACACTGCACTCCGCCTCGATGTGGTCTTGATGTGTATGAAGTTTGATGAAATTATCATTCATGGTTTGAAAGTTAAGATACGGACAAATATATTATGTGCGTACTTACGTACGGGCAGATCCCTATATCCCCTCGGCGACTCGTCGCGCGAGGGATAGAAATAAACGCTTCCAAATCTACATCAGTATGACGCTTTGTATTTGGACTACGTACTGAATATTTTATCTCCGGAGCGCGATCTGAAAATTGACACTTAAAGGGACATCACGGTAAACCAATTTGTATTTTGTATTTTTTCATATTATTGGGTATATCTTTAAAAACATATCCTTATGAACAATAACCATTCGAATTTGATGATATATGTATATTAAAAACATCAATTATTAATTATAAAAAGGTTATCACAATTCGTTGATCAATAGTCTGAATATGCAAATTTTGTGACATATACGATAACACGCATGCGCACAACACACTAAAACACCTGAAAACAAAAATGGCTTCCAATGTGAATCGACTGTGGTTGAAAACGATAACAGCTTTCGCAATGAAGAGAATAATTGGAAAATGGGTCAAACGCAATCGTAGAATTAAACTGGTGAAGCAATACAATACAGTTCAAACATGAAAACAGCAGTAATACGGACGCTGCTCGTATTCTGCTTGATTGCTGGATAGTAGGTCATTACAATCTTGGTAATATTTACACAAACTCGGTAATAGTTACAAAAACTCGGTAATAGTTACATAAACTCAGTAATATTTATACAGTCTGTACCAGTACATCGCTACTGTCACTATACTATATGTACGGTGTTTACACTTATTTACAGATAAATATATGTGCCGGAATATATACAGAACGTGTTATTTAACATTTAAACCACTGTATAATATCGTTATCCAACTAAGCAAGATGGAATATTTCGCCTTGTAAACTATCGTGTGTTTGTGTTGCCTCGATTTCAAAACAGTCACGTGATGATTTAAAAATAATTTCCGCGCTAAATTTAGAGGGGGATTCCCAACTTAATCAAGTGGTCAAGTTGGACATAGGGATGGACTTTGAACATTGGGACAGCACAGAAACATAACTGGAAAGGAAGAAAACACGTACATGCAATGAAAATTACAACGTTTTTACCGTGATGTCCCTTTAAGAGAATCGCAAGACGGTAAAAACGGGCGTGGGCGAGTCCCTTGAATCTCGCTTGTGATTCTCTTAAGTGTCATAAACACAACTATCAACTACAAACCCTGAAAATAAACACAATTATCAACTACAAACCCTGAAAATAAACACAACCAACACGGATCCTGAAAATAAACACAACCAACAACTACAAACCTTGAAAATAAACACAACCAACACGGACCCTGAAAATAAAAACAACCAACACGAACCCTGAAAATAAACACAACCAACAACTACAAAGCCTGAAAATAAACACAACCAACACAGACCCTGAAAATAAACACAGCCAACGCGGACCTTGAAAATAAACACAACCAACAAGGTTCCTGAAAATAAACACAACTACAACTACAATCCCTGAAAATAAACACAACCAACACGGACCATGAAAATAAATACAATCAACAACTACGACCCCTAGTATAATTTTGTTGTTGAAGTAACTTGATGCTGACTCTCTCTCTCCTGTGTTATGTCAGAGATGTGTACAACAGTCCATTGTTTTGTCTTTATGGTCAAATCAGTCTACCCCCTCCCTCTCCCAACCAACATTATGGTTACCGAGGTCTAAGTACCCCCCCCCCCCCCCCCCCCCCCCCCTCCCAACCAACACCACATTATGGTTACCGAGGTCTGAGTACCCTCTCCCCACCCCAACTAACACCATATTATGGTCACCGAGGTTTGAGTACCTCCCCCCCCCCCCTCCCCACCCCAACCAAACCATATTATGGTTACCGAGGTCTGAGTACCCCCTCCCCACCCCAACCAACACCACATTATGGTTACCGAGGTCTGAGTATCCCCTCCCTCTCCCAACCAACACCACATTATGGTTACTGAGGTCTGAGTACCCCCTCTCTCTCCCCACCCCAACCAAGCCATATTATAGTTACCGAGGTCTGAGTACCCCTCTCTCTCCCCACCCCAACACCATATTATGGTTACCGAGGTCTGAGTACCCTCTCCCCACCCCAACCAAACCATATTATAGTTACCGAGGTCTGAGTACCCCTCTCTCTCCCCACCCCAACACCATATTATGGTTACCGAGGTCTGCGTACCCCCTCTCTCTCCCCACCCCAACCAACCCCACACTATGGTCACCGAGGTACGAGGCCTGATTGATAAGTTGTGAGCCTCGTATTGAAGGAGATACCCAATTGCAAGGATGTTCATTTTAAGTAATACTTTATATCGACGATGTAGCACTCTAAAGTAATATATATAATATGTAAGTTTTAACAATCAAACTTAGTAATTCGTATTGTTGTGGCTTTGTCGTGCGATAATCAACTTTGTTTATTCCTGGCGTTAAACTAGCGGGGCCTCAAAGGGGTAATTACAATCGAAACATAAACGTATTGTCTCTCTGTATTCTTTATGATTTTTAACTGGAATGTTACTGTATTCTTTGCAGATATGCACAGGAATTGATACCTTCTCTGTTAGATACATGCAAGCAATAAACAGTGTGACTTATGTATATGGCACACAAAAGGTAGGCAATAACTCTATGCCTCCCAGGTACTTGTAGAACATGTTAAAAAGAATGGATTCCAAAAGTAATGAGTTGGTCCAGTATCTTTCTACTTTTCTGTCATGTATCAAGTTTTCTGTGTTAGTGTTATAAGAACATTTTAATAGCATGGGTTCTAATTCAGATCAACACCATGTTAGCTAGTTATATATTATACCATAGACACCACCACCAGTTTCTCAGAGCTTGGGGAAGGGTATAAGGTAGAGCTTGTAGTACGTCTGAGAGACATGGTAAACCATGAACAGTTTGTGATAGAGAATTAACATATACGAACATACTGTTGTTCTCCTGGTTTTACAGCAATTTCCCAAGCTGTGCAGTTTAGAAAATTAGAGACAGGTCCTCCCTGATGACTCTGGACAATACATCAGTTTTAAGGCATCCCGGATTATTTAACTTATATTATTCTTGTATGCTAAACAAAAGTGCAAATGTATGACAAAAATGTTTGTCTCAGTTTCTGCAATAAGTATATATATAATGATATGGTTATTTAGTTTGGATGATGATGATGATGATGATGATACTTTGTCAAAACAATAATTTCTGGGGGCTTTTGGGGGCGTTTCCCAATTGGAATTAATTATTTTAAAGCCAAATTCCCAAAATGTTCTGTTTACTCATGAAAAAATCTTTCCCAGTTTACCAATTTTCTTCCCAAAAACAGACAAAAAGACCCCATCCCAAACCAGTGAGAAAAAGCCCGGTTACTACAGATGTTGATGATGATGCTTTGTTCAAATATGCTCACCAAAGATAATGGTGATGATGATTTTTACAGTATGTTCACTAATGTATTTGATATGATGATAACTTCAAATTACTCGCACTTATTCGTGCACGGAAACGGAAAGGTGATGTTGTTTCTAGTACTTTATGATGCGCGGGAAGATAACAAGAAACAAGCATTCTGAGAGTATTGCTGAAGCAATACATATCCCCTACCGGCCCCCGTTAAAACAGTAACAGTGACATTGAACCATAAACTCTGAAACTCAAATTTGATCTGTACCTACTCATACTGAAGTTACATACCAACTTTCGTGATCATACCTTGAAGCCTGACTGAGAAAACTGGAAAACTGAGACAGACAGACGAAGAGGAAACCTATACTTCTTTTAGTGCCAATTAAAATGGAAAATATGGTTTTGCATAATGATTTTGAATCATGTTAATGCTTGAACTACTCAATAACTAACAGATTATTGACAACTGGCATTCAGAAACAGAAAATCACAAAAATGTTATTTTGAAAAATTCGTAAGCACAATTACATTCCATTTTTAATTGTTCTATACCTGAGGGTGATGTCAACTTGGATTTTAATCCTCTTCATCAGAGTTGAGCTCATCCTCCTCCACATCTCCACTCTATGGTTAAACTGACAAATAAGAGAGAGAGAGAGAAATATTAATGTTCTTGCTTGATAGTACAAAAGATTAGTACACAACATACCACCTACTACACAAGACAATTCATTTTAACAACTACAGGGTATTCAAACTATAGAATTAAATGAACTGCAGTCCTGCACCAAATGTGAAATCATATGCCATTATGCACTGATTATGAATTTGTGAGCCAGTTGAACCCATGCCAAAGTATGAGGTTTCAGTAACACATATTGTAGAAGACATGTAGCAGTTGTTTTCGTTGATGTAGGTCAAAATGTAGTCAATGTAACCTACTTCTGCAACATAACGCACTGCCTCACCAAGTTGAACACATACCACACGTATAAAAATAAGATCCCCCCTCCCCCTGCCATGTTATTCTTCATCCAACAATGCTATATATTTCTTTCACTAATATGAGCTGTACTGGAAGTGATATCTTTACCAGACCTGAATGTATTTATTTCTAAATGATCTGGCAAATATACATATATATGAAACTAAATAGGATTGATGAAGCTGCTCTCCTTTTTTGTTGCACTAGTACTATCAGCCTTTTGCTTCCTTCAAAATAAATGTGATATAATAAAATAAAATGAATGTCATACATACAATTGTACAAAACGTGTAAAGTTTAAAAAAAAAAAAAAACACTACTTGTACCTTATGCATCTGGACAGTGCAATTGTTTTATGATTAATCATTTATGTCATTTATGCTGGAAATGTCTGAAGAAGACATACAAATGTAGATAACTTGCATATTTATTGATTCAATATATTCTCATTCAATTCAGTTCCCATCTGATATTTTTCTTGTGTAATTTATAACTAAAATTGACATTTTAATTGCTATTAATAATTAACAATATTACATTATGATGCAATAGTCTTTTTTATACAGTAACATTTCTACTTTATAATGATAACAGCAGGGACATCTACAACCACATTGCTCTGTACAACTAGTACAATGTACTAGGCCTAAATGTACGTATACATGTATGCTAGTTACAGTATGAATTTCATATATAAACATACGTTGTACTGTTTATTATCTAGGAAATATTTATAATCACGGTCGATACTTTTACAATACATGTAACACCAGCACCGGAACACGTTTTATTACGTCGTTGTGGTTTGGATGATAATTTACAAATCTGGACTAAATATTGCCAGAAAGAAAAAATATATACCAGGTAGTAACTTTATTAGTTGAACAATAATGAGCTAATTGTTTGAGAATGTACAAGTTTTTTTATTCATTATCACCAAACAGTATATTTATCAGGTAACATGATTCTAACTTAACCAATAATAAGATAGTAGACTAGTACAACAATGTCGTCACTTGCAAGTTGCAGCATTATAAAATACAAAGTATTGTCAGATACTGAATTATTTGACAACGTATAAGAAATAGCATGAGTTTGAAAATCTTAATTGATTTGCAAAATATCAAAGAGAACGGATGATGGATCCAAATATTTGAAAACTGTTTGAATGTCAAGCGAACGCCACTTATAATACCTTGACTTGACCCTCCATTTCTTTTATTATAAATCATTAAAGAACTATTTGATGTAATCGGTTGAGGAACATAATTACAGTAGGCCTATTATTAGACACTATTGTATGTGCGGGTACAATAAACATATTACTTAAATTCTACAAACAGTACTGTTGCAAACTAAATGAATACCAAGCTGTCATTAATTGATATGATAAGAGACAACCTTAGCCTCAGAGACAGCCTGGTTTCCCCATCCCAGCTGGTCACAAAAGAGTACTATCATATAATCTGCTACCAATCCGTTGTTATTGATAGGCTAAACAAATCCAATACATACTAGGATTGATACTCAGTAGGAACAGTTACAGATATATAATATTGTTTTCGTACGATTTCAGCCAACAACAATTGATAAACTGATCAATGAAGTATTTCATCACAGTATTAGTGTCTCTCTAGTTAAACAGTATTTCAAAAACAAATTTACCTAATTTCTGAGTATAAAAGACATTCCATAAGAAAACGATATCCGTTTTCAATTTGAGTACAAAAATTACAATAACGCATTTCCGGAGGAAATCGGGCGATGCCATCTTAATTCCCGCTTATATATTTAATCTATGAGAAGATACCCGAAACCTTAGATGAGAGATATACAGTATATATATACGATTCTTGGAGAGGAGATTTACAGTATGGAAAAGGGTATTAAGATGGGAGATATACAGTATAGACAATGTTCTTAGAGAAGAGATTTACAACATACAGTATAGACAAGGTTCTTAGATGGGATATATACAGTATAGACACGGTTCTTAGATGGGAGATATACAGTATAGAAAGGTTCTTAGATAGGAGATATACAGTATAGACAAGGTTCTTAGATGGGATATATACAGTATAGACACGGTTCTTAGATGGGAGATATACAGTATAGACAAGGTTCTTAGATGGGAGATATACAGTATAGACAATGTTCCTAGATGGGAGATATACAGTATAGACAAGGTTCTTAGATAGGAGATATACAGTATAGACAAGGTTCTTAGATGGGAGATATACAGTATAGACAAGGTTCTTAGATGGGAGATATACAGTATAGACACGGTTCTTAGATAGGAGATATACAGTATAGACAAGGTTCTTAGATAGGAGATATAAAGTATGGATACGATTCTTAGATAGGAGATATACAGTATAGACAAGGTTCCTAGATGGGAGATATACAGTATAGACAAGGTTCCTAGAGGGGAGATATACAATATAGACAAGGTTACTAGATGGGAGATATACAGTATAGACAAGGTTCCCAGATGGGAGATATACAGTATAGACAAGGTTCCCAGATGGGAGATATACAGTATAGACAAGGTTCTTAGATGGGATATATACAGTATAGACAATGTTCTTAGATGGGAGATATACAGTATAGACAAGGTTCTTAGATGGGAGATATACAATATAGACAAGGTTCCTAGATGGGAGATATACAGTATAGACAAGGTTCCCAGATGGGAGATATACAGTATAGACAAGGTTCTTAGATGGGATATATACAGTATAGACAAGGTTCTTAGATGGGAGATATACAGTATAGACAAGGTTCTTAGATAGGAGATATACAGTATAGACAAGGTTCTTAGATGGGAGATATACAGTTTAGACAAGGTTCTTAGATGGGAGATATACAGTAATAGACACGGTTCTTAGATAGGAGATATACAGTATAGACAAGGTTCTTAGATAGGAGATATAAAGTATGGATACGATTCTTAGATAGGAGATATACAGTATAGACAAGGTTCCTAGATGGGAGATATACAGTATAGACAAGGTTCCTAGAGGGGAGATATACAATATAGACAAGGTTACTAGATGGGAGATATACAGTATAGACAAGGTTCCTAGATGGGAGATATACAGTATAGACAAGGTTCTTAGATGGGATATATACAGTATAGACAATGTTCTTAGATGGGAGATATACAGTATAGACAAGGTTCTTAGATGGGAGATACACAGTATAGACAAGGTTCTTAGATGGGAGATATACAGTATAGACAAGGTTCCTAGATGGGAGATATACAGTATAGACAAGGTTCTTAGATGGGATATATACAGTATAGACAAGGTTCTTAGATGGGAGATATACAGTATAGACAAGGTTCTTAGATGGGAGATATACAGTATAGACACGGTTCTTAGATAGGAGATATACAGTATAGACAAGGTTCTTAGATAGGAGATATAAAGTATGGATACGATTCTTAGAGAGGAGATTTACAGTATATAAAAGGTTTTTAGATGGGAGATTTACAGTATAGACAAGGTTCTTAGATGGGAGATATACAGTATAGACAAGGTTCCTAGAGGGGAGATATACAATATAGACAAGGTTACTAGATGGGAGATATACAGTATAGACAAGGTTCCCAGATGGGAGATATACAGTATAGACAAGGTTCTTAGATGGGATATATACAGTATAGACAATGTTCTTAGATGGGAGATATACAATATAGACAAGGTTCTTAGATGGGATATATACAGTATAGAAAAGGTTCTTAGATAGGAGATACACAGTATAGACAAGGTTCTTAGATGGGAGATATACAATATAGACAAGGTTCCTAGATGGGAGATATACAATATAGACAAGGTTCCTAGATGGGAGATATACAGTATAGACAAGGTTCTTAGATGGGAGATATACAGTATAGACAAGGTTCCTAGATGGGAGATATACAGTATAGACAAGGTTCTTAGATTGGTTATGGGAGATATACAATTCGCAATTGTTGTAAAATAAATAAAGTTTATTTTTTTAGTGGTCAAGGTTACTAGATGCTGTGTAAACATAGGAGTCAAGATTCTTAGATGCTGTGTCCACAGTGGCCAGGATTCTTAGATAATGTGTCCACACATTGGTAAAGGTTCTTAGATAATGTGTCCACACAGTGGTAAAGGTTCTTAGATAACCTGTCCACACAGAGGTCAAGATGCTGTTGATACATAGTAGTCAGTGATTCTGATTGCACTTCAATATTCATGTATATATTATCTACTCTTGTAGGTGAAAAACATTAGAAACTGTTGAATGTTTTCCGAAGAGGCAGTCAAAAAAAAAGGTTTGGTTTTTGTTTTGTTTCGTTTTGTTTGTTTGTTTTTTGTTGTTTTTTTTTTGTTGTTGTTGTTTTGTTTTTTTTCGTTTCTGAACAAATTATTTTACTGTGTAAATGTATATATATTGTACCTGTTCAGGAGAAGATTTATATTGTTAACACAACTTGTTGAAATCAAACTTGTACTGATCACAACAAAAACATTTCAGGCAAATCAAGTTTGCTATGTTTTCTTTAGATGGAAGATTAGTCATTTGCGCACATAATGTTAAATATAAAATCTATCTGTGAAGTAGTGGATGAGGTGGAAGTAAATCTACCTGTATCCGAACTGTAGCGAGAGCTACTTTCGTTTTCTATTTTTATTGACCAATAATCGAGAGCTACACTTAGATCGTAAACGACACTTTATTATACGAGGTGATGTTGGTAGTGCACAAACTAAGTCACAATGGCTTCGAATGGATCAGTACAACGACTGGACGGGAAGGTGGCGTTAATTACAGGTAATTACAGGTTATATTAGGTGGTGTCAGGGCGTGATTTGACATGATAAAGTATAATCTACTATTCAATAGTTCAAGTACTACTACTGTCTTAATTAGCTGACTCTGCTTAATTAATATCGCAACATTATCAAAAACACATTACATGTATATGTAAGTGTCTGTCGTACCTATATGCAAAGACAATAGATACAGTGATTTAACTTATCAATATTTATTTTGTCACTATTTATTTAATTAATTCATTCTTTTATGTTGATAATGGTAATTGAAAAGATTTTGATTATTAATAGTATTTCTTTTAATTCTTTGTATGAATAACACCTTATACAGCAAAGGTGAACGGAAGATAGATTAGTCCGCCTGATGATCCTATTCATTGAGCATATCAATATGAACTTCATGCATATCATATAATATGTCGTATAACTTCAGTCAAAGATCATTGCTTATGTTACATAATTACAACATTGGTTAACGCTACAACAATGTTTTTTGTGCAAATACCCAGCATTCACCAAAACATAATTGCAAACATTGCTCGCATACAAAACGTTTGTTTAAAGATAAATGTAACAACATGTATATGCAATAAAATATGGGAGAGTAAGCACTAGATGTGTGAAATTCCTAGATTAAAATGGCGGCCGTTCGAAAAATTTTTCTCAATGCTGGGATGCCCAGTTAGAATTGACCAATGAGTGATGACCTTTACTCTCTGACGCTTACCATATAAGGGTCACGGGGCGTGGTTTATCGTTACCTATCTATTGATAATAAAATTTAGCCAGTTTGTGCAAAAACATTTTGTTTGCTACAAACTATAATCTTTGCCTCCACTGTAATAAAACCTTCGACTTTTTCCGAGACAAATGCTGATCCTCCTCCTCTCTTTTACAAATCAATGTTCTACTTGACATGTTACCTCCATGTTGTAAAGCTCTGTTTACTACATTGACTTATTCTAAACGCGTGTACCAAATAAAAACCAGCAAGACACATGTGTGGCGATAAATTGACTCACTTTTTTAGGAGTGGCCGCAATTATTTAATTTTATTTTCATTCTTTTATGTTGAATTGACCAATGAGTGATGACCTTTACTCTGTGACCCCGGATGTGACGCCTACCATATAAGGGTATATTATATGTTTGAAGATGTTTTTAATCGCATCCGCCAATGGTGAATTAATGTCGGTAGTTTCTGTTTCTATGAAAAAGTTATCGATGTACGAAGGATTCTGTTTTATTAACTTTTTAAAAATATTGATTTTATCATCAGCTAATACAGTCTTTTGGCCTTTCAGGGAACGAGGTTTTAAACATATAGTATGCGCCGATTAGATTAGAGTTGGTATAACGTTATGGCTTGTATAGTGTTCTGGTATAGGCCTATCACGCAACTAAATGAGCATGCTTATTTCGCCGAGGAGCTATAGGTAGTATTGTTGATTACAGCAAGTTGTATTGGCCCAGTGTCAGGGCACTTGAATGTTGACTGTGTTTAATGCCAATGAAAACTGCCACTTCACTTGATGTATCCAACATTTATTTTAAGACCATTAAAACGCATCCTTCTAGTAAATCTGAAAAGAGTGTTTAAAAAGAGAGTGGGACATCATTTCGCACAGATGTGCATATGGGATGCACAACTTTTGTTGATAATTTAAAAAAAAAAATCATATATGTATATATGATAATGTATATATGCATTAAATGCTATGGCATGACATATTTTTCTGCTACATTGTGTGTGTATGTTTTACAGTGTTATTCAGTAACACGAACAGGCAACAATTTAGTCTCAAGATGTAACCAGATTTTTAACTTATAATTTTATAGGCGTTTGTTGATAATTTAAAAATATATATATATATATATGATAATGTATATATGCATTAAATGCTATGGCATGACATATTTTTCTGCTACATTGTGTGTGTATGTTTTACAGTGTTATTCAGTAACACGAACAGGCAACAATTTAGTCTCAAGATGAAACCAGTTTTTTAACTTATAATTTTATTAGGTTTTCCCAGCAATGTTTTACATGAAATAACACATAGTGATATATATCGTCCATACCAAACATCAATCTGTCCATAACAACCTCCCTATATCGTCCATACCAAGCATCAATCTGTCCATAACTAACCTCCCTATATCATCCATACCAAACATAAATCTGTCCATAGCAAACCTCCCTATATCATCCATACCAAACACCAATCTGTCCATAGCAAACCTCCCTATATCATCCATACCAAACATCAATCTGTCCATAACAAACCTCCCTATATCATCCATACCAAACATCCATATGTCCATAGCAAACCTCCCTATATCATCCATACCAAACATCAATCTGTCCATAGCAAACCCCCCTATATCATCCATACCAAACATCAATCTGTCCATAGCAAACCTCCCTATATCATCAATACCCAACATCAATCTGTCCATAACAAACATCCCTTTATCATCCATACCAAACATAAATCTGTCCACAGCAAACCTCCCTATATCATCCATACCAAACATCAACCTGTCCATAACAAACCTCCCTATATCATCTATACCAAACATCAACCTGTCCATAACAAACCTCCCTATATCATCCATACCAAACATCAATCTGTCCATAGCAAACCTCCCTATATCATCCATACCAAACATCAATCTGTCCACAGCAAACCACCCTATATCATCCATACAAAACATCAATCTGTCCATAACAAACCTCCCTATATCATCCATACCAAACATCAATCTGTCCATAACAAACCCCCTATATCATCCATACCAAACATCAATCTGTCCATAGCAAACCTCCCTATATCATCCATACCAAACATCAATCTGTCCATAACAAACCCCCTATATCATCCATACCAAACATCAATGTCCATAGCAAACCTCCCTATATCATCCATACCAAACATTAACCTGTCCACAGCAAACCACCCTATATCATCCATTTGCTGGGTCTGTAGGGTTTATATAATTAAATCTTTTGCTGGGTCTGTATATAAACGTAGGATTTATATAAAATAAATATTTCACTTGGTCTGAAGGGTTTATATAAGATAAATAATTTTTTGGGTGTGTATATTTTAAGCACTGATGTTAAGATATATACCAAATTAACTACTCTGGTAAATTATTATCTAAATTTATCTGAGCGATGGTAATTTACATGATCATCATACTTCAAAATTAAGTAGTTATGTAGTTAGTATGGCTTTACTGTTTTTAGAGGTTAAGTGTTCACGAGGTCTCTTTGTGGACATTGTCTTCAATGTTAGATCTTTATTGAGCTGACATTGTCTTAAATGTTAGATCTTTATTGAGCTCACTCAGAATCCAGTTCTGTTACTGAGAAACCTGGCTCACAAATGTTGGTGGATTTTTGTAGGTGCCAGTTCAGGAATAGGTAGAGGGACTTCTACACTGTTTGCTGAACTAGGAGCACAGTTAGCTCTGACTGGACGGAATGAAGAAAATCTCCAAGCAACTGCAGCCCAGTGTATTCAGAATGGCAGCAAGCAGGTACAATGTACTCAATTTCTGGAACACAGGTATCTGAGTCCAGACTAATACCATGGGGAATAACTCAAATGGAGAAAAGAAAAAACCTAAGGAAATTCTGACGATCATATGTTTTCATCTGTGTTTAAAATTATCATCATTATATATATAATTGAATTTATTTTTATTATTTTTTCTTTTCTTACTTTAACAAAAAAATTCTGTATTTTTTTTTATTATTATTATACAGTCTTTCTGTATTGACTTTTGTATTACACCCATCTACAGCCTCCTGATTGTATACATTACAGTCCCCACCCATCTACAGCCTCCTTATTGTATACCATTACAATCCCCATCCATCTACAGCCTCCTGATTGTAAACATTACAGTCCCCACCTATCTACAGCCTCCTGATTGTCTACCATTACAGTCCCCACCCATCTACAGCCTCCTGATTGTATACCATTACAGTCCCCACCCATCTACAGCCTCCTGATTGTATACATTACAGTCCCCACCCATCTACAGCCTCCTTATTGTATACATTACAGTCCCCACCCATCTACAGCCTCCTGTTTGTATACATTACAGTCCCCACCCATCTACAGCCTCCTGTTTGTATACATTACAGTCCCCACCCATCTACAGCCTCCTGATTGTATACATTACAGTCCCCACCCATCTACAGCCTCCCGATTGTATACATTACTGTCTCCCACCCATCTACAGCCTCCTGATTGTATACATTACAGTCCCCACCCATCTACAGCCTCCTGATTGTATACATTACTGTCTCCCACCCATCTACAGCCTCCTGGTTGTATACATTACAGTCCCCACCCATCTACAGCCTCCTGATTGTATACCATTACAGTCCCCCAGCCATCTACAGCCTCCTGATTGTATACCATTACAGTCCCCCACCCATCTACAGCCTCCTGATTGTATACCATTACAGTCCCCCAGCCATCTACAGCCTCCTGATTGTATACCATTACAGTCCCTACCCATCTACAGCCTCCTGGTTGTATACATTACAGTCTCCACCCATCTACAGCCTCCTGATCATATATGTACATGTATGTATATGCCAATTCCTTTTTATAGCCCCTCCTGATTGTTGCTGACATGGCGATAGAAGAGGATGTAACACGTATCCTGAATGAGACGATAAAACATTATGGACAACTAGACATTCTGGTATGTGTTTTACATTGTTAAACTTGCAGTTGGTTCCTCTGTCCATGTTTATGAATCTTTGTGAGGTGGTGTCCCCTGTACCCAAAGTTGGTCAGTCTGACCTACATTTTGACCTTTGTGAGGTGGTGTGTCCTGTCCCAAATGTTGGTCAGTCTGACCTATATTTTGATCTTTGTGAGGTGATGTGTCCTGTCCCAAATGTTGGTCTGTCTGACCTATATTTTGACCTTTGTGAGGTGGTGTGTCCTGTACCCAAAGTTGGTCAGTCTGACCTATATTATGACCGTTGTGAAGTGGTGTGTCCTGTCCCAAATGTTGGTCAGTCTGACCTATATTTTGACCTTTGTGAGGTGGTGTGTCCTATACCAAAAGTTGGTCAGTCTGACCTATATTATGACCTTTGTGAGGTGATGTGTCCTACCAAAAGTTGGTCAGTCTGACATACACAACCTGCAACTCTTCTTGTCACTTGAATTTCTTACACGGCGCCTACATTTTTACCTTTTTTAGGGTTCATTTGCATTGAATTTTTGATATCACTTACTAAGATCGATGATATTTCTCTGCATTCATTCACAGTGATACCACCAGCTGCAATTTGAAAGTGTAGAATATTAGTTTCAACATAAATTTATTATGTGTATTCTTAGCATATAATTTCACATCCTGCGCGGTCCTGTTATTTCCTGAATGGTCTTGTTTTGGCATATTTCATCAGTATTAAATCCAGTTCTCTTTCCCAATCCAGTAATGGAAATAGAATACATGTATACCCTAAATGAATTATCTGTTGACTCTGATGTGTCCTTATTTATAATGCACTTGTGAAGTTATAACCAGTTTTCCCTTGATCAATGCTTCATTTGTCTAGTCTATAGTTTTTGAAATTCTTGATGTAATGCTAACTTTAGACTTATCATCATTTAGTTATTGACCATATTTTTAGGAACCTTAACAAAGGTCAAGGCCACAGTAAGATCTCAAAGTTCACCATGTATACCCTAGTTATGTAAGCCTCAGAACCACTGGCATGCTGTATAAAAAACTAACTGTACAGTTTCACGGATGTGTCACGATAATGGAGTCATTGTTTAAAGTATACCTTTATACTTACTTACAAAATTGGCTGACACAATGCAAAACTAATCATCGCTGTCCAAAACATTCTGTTGCCTTGGTTACAGTAAAAAGAAGGTAGTATTCTGATTGGTCAGTACCTAAAGGATATTGTATGATGCTGCAGTAAATTAAAACAATATAACAGATCTTATCACATTGATAATTTCTGATGTTTCACTAGTATAAATGGTATATCACAGCTACACCTGACAAACCAAATCTTCAGAACATTCCTGTATTGAACTGCTCTATAGTAGGATAACATGTTACAAATGTGTAGTTCATTTACTGTATATTAGGTCATAAGATGTCTGGAGGGCACTCAGATAATAACGACATGACTTCATGTTGAAGTAGCTGAGCATCCCATACATATCCTTACAGGTCAACAACGCTGGCATAGTTAAAGTTGGTGGCATTGACAACACATCAATGGCAGACTACGATGCTGTGATGAACATAAACGTCAGGTAAATATAGTTTAATCACACTATATTTCAGAGTTCCGTAGTTGATATTTGTTATTGAGTCACACTTTATTTCAGAGCTCCGTTGTTGATATTTGTTTGTTTCTGGGCTACACTACATTTCAGAGCTCCGTTGTTGATATTTGTTTTTGAGTCACACCATATTTCAGAGCTCCGTAGTTTATATTTGTTTGTTTATGATTTTTGATGTTTGTTTGATTACTGCTTAGTCACACTATATTTCAGAGCTCCATACCAACTTACAATGCTTGCAGTGCCATATCTAACCAAGACTAAAGGCACCATAGTGAATGTGTCCAGTTTGAACGGCATGAAATCTGTATGTACTGTTATCACAGACATTTTTATCATCAACGGTTGGGGTGTTACTAGGGTCATTATAACATCTATGTTTATATACAACATATATAACAGGTCATGATAACAGTCACACCATATATAACAGGTCATGATAACAGTCACACCACATATAACAGGTCATGATAACAGTCACACAATATATAACAGGTCATGATAACAGTCACACCACATATAACAGGTCATGATAACAGTCACACCATATATAACAGGTCATAATAACAATCACACCATATATAACAGGTCATAATAACAATCACACCATGTATAACAGGTCATGATAACAGTCACACCATATATAACAAGTCATGATAACAGTCACACCATATATAACAGGTCATGATAACAGTCACACCATATATAACAGGTCATAATAACAATCACACCATATATAACAGGTCATGATAACAGTCACACCATATATAACAGGTCATAATAACAGTCACACCACATATAACAGGTCATGATAACAGTCACACCATGTATAACAGGTCATGATTACAGTCACACCACATATAACAGGTCATGATAACAGTCACACCATATATAACAGGTCATAATAACAATCACACCATATATAACAGGTCATAATAACAATCACACCATGTATAACAGGTCATGATAACAGTCACACCATATATAACAGGTCATGATAACAATCACACCATGTATAACAGGTCATGATAACAGTCACAACATATATAACAAGTCATGATAACAGTCACACCATATATAACAGGTCATGATAACAGTCACACCATATATAACAGGTCATAATAACAATCACACCATATATAAAAGGTCATGATAACAGTCACACAATATATAACAGGTCATGATAACAGTCACACCACATATAACAGGTCATGATAACAATCACACCACATATAACAGGTCATGATAACAGTCACACCACATATAACAAGTCATGATAACAGTCACGCCATATATAACAGGTCATGATAACAATCACACCACATATAACAGGTCATGATAACAGTCACACCACATATAACAGGTCATGATAACAGTCACACCACATATAACAGGTCATGATAACAGTCACACCACATATAACAGGTCATGATAACAATCACACCACATATAACAGGTCATGATAACAGTCACACCACATATAACAGGTCATGATAACAATCACACCACATATAACAGGTCATGATAACAGTCACACCACATATAACAAGTCATGATAACAGTCACGCCATATATAACAGGTCATGATAACAATCACACCACATATAACAGGTCATGATAACAGTCACACCACATATAACAGGTCATGATAACAGTCACACCACATATAACAGGTCATGATAACAATCACACCACATATAACAGGTCATAATAACAATCACACCACATATAACAAGTCATGATAACAGTCACGCCATATATAACAGGTCATGATAACAATCACACCACATATAACAGGTCATGATAACAGTCACACCACATATAACAGGTCATGATAACAGTCACACCACATATAACAAGTCATGATAACAGTCACGCCATATATAACAGGTCATAATAACAATCACACCATATCTAATAGGTCATGATAACAGTCACACCACATATAACAGGTCATGATAACAGTCACACCATATATAACAGGTCATGATAACAGTCACACCACATATAACAGGTCATGATAACAGTCACACCATATATAACAGGTCATGATAACAGTCACACCATATATAACAGGCCATGATAACAGTTACACCATATATAACAGGTCATGATAACAGTCACACCACATATAGCAGGTCATGATAACAGTCACATCATATATAACAGGTCATGATAACAGTCACATCATATATAAAAGGTCATGATAACAGTCACACCACATATAACAGGTCATGATAACAGTCACACCATATATAACAGGTCATAATAACAATCACACCATATATAACAGGTCATGATAACAGTCACCACATATAACAGGTCATGATAACAGTCACACACATATAACAGGTCATGATAACAGTCACATCATATATAAAAGGTCATGATAACAGTCACATCATATATAAAAGGTCATGATAACAGTCACACCACATATAACAGGTCATGATAACAGTCACACCATATATAACAGGTCATAATAACAATCACACCATATATAACAGGTCATGATAACAGTCACACCACATATAACAGGTCATGATAACAGTCACGCCATATATAACAGGTCATGATAACAGTCACACCACATATAACATGTCATGATAACAGTCACACCACATATAACATGTCATGATAACAGTCACACCACATATAACAGGTGATGATAACAGTCACACCACATATAACAGGTGATGATAACAGTCACACCACATATAACAGGTCATGATAACAGTCACACCATGTATAACAGGTCATGATAACAGTCACACCACATATAACATGTCATGATAACAGTCACACCACATATAACATGTCATGATAACAGTCACACCACATATAACAGGTGATGATAACAGTAACACCACATATAACAGGTGATGATAACAGTCACACCACATATAATAGGTCATGATAACAGTCACACCATATATAACAGGTCATAATAACAATCACACCATATATAACAGGTCATGATAACAGTAACACCACATATAACAGGTGATGATAACAGTCACACCACATATAATAGGTCATGATAACAGTCACACCATATATAACAGGTCATAATAACAATCACACCATATATAACAGGTGATGATAACAGTAACACCACATATAACAGGTGATGATAACAGTCACACCACATATAATAGGTCATGATAACAGTCACACCATATATAACAGGTCATAATAACAATCACACCATATATAACAGGTCATGATGAGAGCCACACCACATATAACAGGTCATGATGACAGTCACACCATATATAACAGGTCATGATAAGTTATACCATATATAACAGGTCATGATAAGTTATACCATATATAACAGGTCATGATAACAGTTACACCATATATATAACAGGTCATGATAAGTTATACCATATATAACAGGTCATGATGACAGTCACACCATATATAACAGGTCATGATGACAGTCACACCATATATAACAGGTCATGATGACAGTCACACCACATATAACAGGTCATGATAACAGTCACACAATAGATAACAGGTCATGATGACAGTCACACCACATATAACAGGTCATGATAACAGTCACACAATAGATAACAGGTCATGATGACAGTCACACCACATAAAACAGGTCATGATAACAGTCACACCACATATAACAGGTCATGATAACAGTCACACCACATATAACAGGTCATGATAACAGTCACACCACATATAACAGGTCATGATAACAGTCACACCACATATAACAGGTCATGATAACAGTTACACCATATATATAACAGGTCATGATAACAGTCACACCATATATAACAGGTCCTGATAACAGTCACACCATATATAACAGGTCATGATGACAGTCACACCATATATAACAGGTCATGATGACAGTTATACCATATATATAACAGGTCATGATAACAGTCACATCACATATAACAGGTCATGATGACAGTTACACCATGTATAACAGGTCATGATAACAGTCACTTCACATATAAATGGTCATGATAACAGTCACACCATATATAACAGGTCATGATAACAGTCACACAATATATAACAGGTCATGATAACAGTCACACCATATATAACAGGTCATGATAACAGTTACACCATATATAACAGGTCATGATAACAGCTACACCATATATAACAGGTCATAATAACAGTCACACAATATATAACAGGTCATGATAACAGTCACACAATATATAACAGGTCATGATAACAGTCACACAATATATAACAGGTCATGATAACAGTTACACCATATATAACAGGTCATGATGACAGTTACACCATATATAACAGGTCATGATAACAGTCACACCATATATAACAGGTCATGATAACAGTTACACCACATATAACAGGTCATGATAACAGTTACACCATGTATAACAGGTCATGATAACAGTCACACCATATATAACAGGTCATGATAACAGTCACACCACATATAACAGGTCATGATAATAGTCACATCATATATAACAGGTCATGATAACAGTCACATCATATATAAAAGGTCATGATAACAGTCACACCATGTATAACAGGTCATGATAACAGTCACACCACATATAACAGGTCATGATAACAGTCATACCACATATAAAAGGTCATGATAACAGTCATACCATATATAACAGGTCATGATAACAGTTACACCATATATAACAGGTCATGATAACAGTCACACAATATATAACAAGTCATGATAACAGTTACACCATGTATAACAAGTCATGATAACAGTCACACCATACATAACAGGTCATGATAACAGTTACACCATATATAACAGGTCATGATGACAGTCACACCATATATAACAGGTCATGATGACAGTCACACCATATATAACAGGTCATGATAACAGTTACACCATATATAACAGGTCATGATAACAGTCACACCATATATAACAGGTCATGATAACAGTCACACCATATATAACAGGTCATCAACAGTCATCATGTATAACAGGTCATGATGACAGTCACACCATATATAACAGGCCATGATAACAGTTACACCATCTATAAAAGGTCATGATAACAGTTACACCACATATAACAGGTCATGATAACAGTCACACCACATATAACAAGTCATGATAACAGTCACGCCATATATAACAGGTCATGATAACAGTCACTCTATATATAACAGGTCATGATGACAGGCACACCATATATAACAGGTCATGATAACAGTCACACCATATATAACAGGTCATGATAACAGTTGTACCATATATAACAGGCCATGATAACAGTTACACCATCTATAAAAGGTCATGATAACAGTCACATCATATATAACAGGTCATGATAACAGTCACACCACATATAACAGGTCATGATAACAGTCACACCACATATAACAGGTCATGATAACAGTCACATCATATATAAAAGGTCATGATAACAGTCACACCATGTATAACAGGTCATGATAACAGTCACACCACATATAACAGGTCATGATAACAGTCACACCATATATAACAGGTCATAATAACAATCACACCATATATAACAGGTCATGATAACAGTCACACCACATATAACAGGTCCTAATAACAGTCACACCACATATAACAGGTCATGATAACAGTTACACCATATATAACAGGTCATGATAACAGTCACACCATATATAACGGGTCATGATAACAGTTACACCATATATAACAGGTCATGATAACAGTTACCTGTTTGACATTTCAGTTCCCTAACCTAATAGCCTACTGCCTGTCAAAGAGTGCTGTGGATCAATTAACCCGATGTACAGCTCTGGGTACGTCTGTCCTCTTAGGAATGAACTTTGTTGTAATTGTTATAACTTTTTATACTTAATGAACTCTATTTTAATTGTTATACTTAATGAACTCTGTTTTAACTGTTATACTTAATGAACTCTGTTTTAACTGTTATTACTAGTTAAACTTAATGAACTCTGTTTTTACTGTTATTACTAGCTATACTTAATGAACTCTGTTTTAACTGTTATTACTAGTTAAACTTAATGAACTCTGTATTTACTGTTATTACTAGCTATACTTAATGAACTCTGTTTTAACTGTTATTACTAGTTAAACTTAATGAACTCTGTATTTACTGTTATTACTAGCTATACTTAATGAACTTTGTTGTAACTGTTATAACTCATTATACTTAATGAACTCTGTTGTAACTGTTATAACTTGTTATACTTAATGAACTCTGTTTTAACTGTTATAACTCGTTATATTTAATGAACTCTGTTTTAACTGTTATAACTCGTTATACTTAATGAACTCTGTTTTAACTGATATAACTTGTTATATTTAATGAACTCTGTTTTAACTGTTATAACTCGTTATACTTAATGAACTCTGTTTTAACTGATATAACTTGTTATATTTAATGAACTCTGTTTTAACTGATATAACTCGTTATACTTAATGAACTCTGTTTTAACTGTTATAACTCGTTATATTTAACGAACTCTGTTTTAACTGTTATAACTCGTTATACTTAATGAACTCTGTTTTAACTGTTATAACTCGTTATACTTAATGAACTCTGTTTTAACTGTTATAACTTGTTATACTTAATGAACTCTGTTTTAACTGATATAACTTGTTATATTTAATGAACTCTGTTTTAACTGTTATAACTCGTTATATTTAACGAACTCTGTTTTAACTGTTATAACTCGTTATACTTAATGAACTCTGTTTTAACTGATATAACTCGTTATACTTCATGGACTCTGTTTTAACTGTTATAACTAGTTATATTTAACGAACTCTGTTGTAACTGTTATAACGCGTTATACTTAATGAACTCTGTTTTAACTGTTATAACTCGTTATACTTAATGAAGTATGTTTAACTGTTATAACTCGTTATACTTGAATTAGATGTCTGATATTTAAGTGCTGTACAGTATGAGTATGTAGAGTATATATTGTATTTATGTTTTTGTATTCATTACAGAACTTGCTTCTAAAGGAATCCGTGTTAACAGTGTCAAGTAAGTGATCTAAAGATAACATCCATTTTAACCTGTGACTGGACAGTCAGACATTGTATAACTATCCCCATTTACTAAAGACGCTATATAGTATTTCATTAGTTACATCGTTACACTATGTAAATGTTAATTGTTTCTGATAGATTATTGAATACATAATCTCCTGAAGTAAAATATTTGTTTATATGTCCGTTTGTATCACAGCCCCGGGATCATCATCACGGAAATCCACAAACGAGGCAAAACTGAAGAGCAGTACCAACAGGTAAGGTCATAGGCCATGCTAATACACCGCTAAGTAAGTGTAGCAGATTAATTATAGACATTGTCGTATGTGGCCTTATAGCTGAAAACTAGTACAGGTATTTTCGAGGTCTTCAGTCACTGACAAAAAATACAATTATCATACTGTATCATTTGTGTGGGTGCAATCTGTTAGATATTCATCTATACTGTTGAGTATATAAAAAATTTCTCGTGGTAGATATACATATATACTGTTGAGTATATTCCTTATGTTAGATATATATATATATTGTAGAGTATATCCCTTATGTTAGATATACATATATACTGTTTAGTGTATTCCTCGTGGTAGATATACATATATACTGTTGGGTATATTTCTCATGGTAGATATACATATATACTGTTGAATATTTTTCCTCGTGGTAGATATACATATATATTGTTGAGTATATTCCTCGTGGTAGATATACATATATACTGGTGAGCATATTCCTCGTGGTAGATATACATATATACTGTTGAGTATATTCCTCGTGTTAGATATATATATATACTGTTGAGCATATTCCTCGTGGTAGATATACATATATACTGTTGAGTATATTCCTCGTGTTAGATATACATATATACTGTTGAGTATATTCCTCGTGTTAGATATACATATATATTGTAGAGTATATTCCTTATGTTAGATATATATATATACTGTTTAGTGTATTCCTCGTGTTAGATATACATATATACTGTTGAGTATATTCCTCGTGTTAGATATACATATATACTGTTGAGTATATTCCTCGTGTTAGATATACATATATATTGTTTAGTGTATTCCTCGTGGTAGATATACATATATATTGTAGAGTATATTCCTTATGTTAGATATATATATATATATATATATATATATACTGTTGAGCATATTCCTCGTGGTAGATATACATATATACTGTTGAGTATATTCCTCGTGTTAGATATACATATATACTGTTTAGTGTATTCCTCGTGGTAGATATACATATATATTGTAGAGTATATTCCTTATGTTAGATATATATATACATATATACTGTTGAGCATATTCCTCGTGTTAGATATACATATATACTGTTGAGTATATTCCTCGTGTTAGATATATATATATACCGTTGAATATGTTTCCTCGTGGTAGATATACATATATACTGTTGACTATTTTTCCTCGTGGTAGATATACATATATATTGTAGAGTATATTCCTTATGTTAGATATATATATACATATATACTGTTGAGCATATTCCTCGTGGTAGATATACATATATACTGTTGAGTATATTCCTTGTGTTAGATATACATGTACATATATACTGTTTAGTATATTCCTTGTGTTAGATATACATATGTAAAAGGATCGGCTTTTCACCTCAAACCGACACCTTTAAAATATGTATACCCAGGTTCGGTGATCTTGGGTCCGTCAGGGTCTTACATTCTGGGTCATAATTTGTACGTGAAGTCTGGCAAATAAACACGAACTCAAGATATACAAGAGATCCCAGAGGGATCTTGGCGCCCACCATTGAATGATCTTTATAGGTTCCATGTCAGATTGATCTTTTCTCTACTTTTCCCTTCCTCTATTTTATAGTGTTACTAATCTGTGTAAATTCAGAAACAGCCCTCTAGTACTTTTCAAACAAGGGGAACCTATATATAAAATTTAAGATTTAGCAATAATGGCTGTCTGTCGGCCATGTTGTTTTCGGATTGGTCCCAAAATGCAACACCAGGACCAAGGGGAACCTACATATGAAATTTGAGAAAGATCCCTTCAGTGCCTTCTGTAAAATAGCGATAACAAACTTCAATTGTCAAAATACAAGATGGCTGCCTGTCGGCCAGTTTGTTTTCTGACTGGTCTCAAAATCCAATATGCATAGCTAGGCACAGAGGGCAACCTACAAATGAAATTTCAGAAAGATCCCTTCAGCCATTTCTGATAAATAGCGATAACAAAATTCAATTGTCAAAATCCAAGATGGCTGGCTTTTGGCCATGTTGTTTTCCTATTGGTCCCAAGATGCAATATGCAGAACTACAGACCAAGGGGAACTTACAAAAAAGTTTGAGAACGATCCCTTCAGTACTTTCTGAAAAATAGCGATAACAAACTTCAATTGTCAAAATCCAAGATGGCTGCCTGTCGGCCATGTTGTTTTCCGATTGGTCTCAAAATGCAATATGCATAACTAGGCACCGAAAGAACCTACATATGAAATTTGAGAAAGATCCCTTTAGCACTTTCTTAGAAATAGCGATAACAAGTTTCAATTGTCAAAATCTAAGATGGCTGCCTGTCGGCCATGTTGTTTTCCGATTAGTCTCAAAATGCAATATACATAACAAGGCACCAAGGGGAACCTACATATGAAATTTGAGAAAGATCCCTTCAGCACTTTCTGAGAAATAGCGATAACAAACTTCAATTGTCAAAATCCAAGATGGCTGCCTGTCGGCCATGTTGTTTTCTGATAGGTCTCAAATTGCTTTATGCATAACTAGGCACAAAGGGGAACCTACATATGAAATTTGAGAAAGATCTCTTCAGTACATTCTGAGAAATAGCGATAACAAACTTCAATTGTCAAAATCCAAGATGGCTGCCTGTCGGCCATGTTGTTTTCCAATAGGTCTCAAAATGCTTTATGCATAACTAGGCACCAAGGGGAACCTACATATGAAATTTGAGAAAGATCTCGTCAGTGCATTCTGAGAAATAGCGATAACAAACTTCAATTGTCATAATCCAAGATGGCTGCCTGTCGGCCATGTTCTTTTCCGATTGGTCTCAAAATCCAATATGCATAACTTGGCACCAAGGGGAACCTACATATGAAATTTGAGAAAGATCTCGTCAGTGCATTCTGAGAAATAGCGATAACAAACTTCAATTGTCAAAATCCAAGATGGCTGCCTGTCGGCCATGTTGTTTTCTGATAGGTCTCAAAATGCTTTATGCATAACTAGGCACCAAGGGGAACCTACATATGAAATTTGAGAAAGATCTCGTCAGTGCATTCTGAGAAATAGCGATAACAAACTTCAATTGTCAAAATCCAAGATGGCTGCCTGTCGGCCATGTTGTTTTCCGATTGGTCTCAAAATGCAATATGCATAACTAGGCACCAAGGGGAACTTACATATGAAATTTGAGAAAGATCCCTTCAGTACTTTCTGAGAAATAGCGATAACAAGAATTGTTTACGGACGGACGGACGGACGGAGGGACGGACGACGGACCACGGACGCAGGGCGATTTGAATAGCCCACCATCTGATGATGGTGGGCTAATAAAGTTCAGGTAGTTTTATTAGGATACCACTAAACACTATGTAAAAATATACAGAGACACAGGGACAAATTATACAATTCTGTCACGCACTCAACACACACATACTATAGGACAACATGACAGTAGTTTAGTAAACTAGCGGCTACATGGCCATACTATAACGATAGTACACAAAACTACTGACAGTGAGTGTTACCATAACAGTCTAACAAAGACTTTCATTCTGACTACGTGAGTCGGGGAGAGCTGAGCCAGGCAGTCCTACAAAGACTTTCCATCTGACTGGCGAACTACACAGGTGTACCGGCTTATATAGACAACCGCGGCAATCCGCACGTGCAATATTCGCGCCAAATTACCTGTACTCGGAACACTTCCGCTGTCAAATGACTAAGGAATTCCGAATAGTATAAACAGCCGGTATATCGAACAATACAGTCGTAACTTGTAAGTAGACAATCACCATATAATCTATTCAATAAAGTTTATAAATTCCTCAACTTTTACACATATATACTGTTGAATATATTATTCAGAAACTACAACATACATTTGTTTCATGTAAAACTGACATGATTTTTATGTATTCTAACAGTTCCTTGAGTATTGCAAGACAACGTATACTTTGGGTCGTGTCGGGCAGGTAGAAGAAGTTGCTAGGACGATCGCCTTTCTAGCCTCGGAGAGTTCGTCCTTCATCAACGGTGCCCAGATCCCTATAGACGGTGGACGTCATGTCATGTGTCCGCGCTAGGGCCTACATCATGTGTCTGTGCTAAGGCCTACATCATTTGTCCGCGCTTGGGCCTACATCATGTGTCCACGCTAGGGCCTACATCATGTGTCCACGCTAGGGCCTACATCATGTGTCCGCGCTAGGGCCTACATCATGTGTCCGCGCTAGGGCCTACATCATGTGTCCACGCTAGGGCCTACATCATGTGTCCGCGCTAGGACCTACATCATGTGTCTGTACTAGGGCCTACATCATGTGTCCGCGCTAGGGCCTACATCATGTGTCTGTACTAGGGCCTACATCATGTGTCTGTACTAGGGCCTACATCATGTGTCCACGCTAGGGCCTACATCATGTGTCCACGCTAGGGCTACATCATGTGTCCGCGCTAGGGCCTACATCATGTGTCCGCGCTAGGGCCTACATCATGTGTCTGTACTAGGGCCTACATCATTTGTCCGCGCTTTGGCCTACATCATGTGTCCGCGCTAGGGCCTACATCATGTGTCCGCGCTAGGGCCTACATCATGTGTCCACGCTAGGGCCTACATCATGTGTCCACGCTAGGGCCTACATCATGTGTCCGCGCTAGGGCCTACATCATGTGTCCACGCTAGGGCCTACATCATGTGTCCGCGCTAGGACCTACATCATGTGTCCGCGCTAGGGCCTACATCATGTGTCTGTGCTAGGGCCTACATCATTTGTCCGCGCTTTGGCCTACATCATGTGTCCACGCTAGGGCCTACATCATGTGTCCACGCTAGGGCCTACATCATGTGTCTGCGCTAGGGCCTACATCATGTGTCCGCACTAGGGCCTACATCATTTGTCCGCGCTAGGGCCTACATCATGTGTCCGCGCTAGGGCCTACATCATGTGTCCACGCTAGGGCCTACATCATGTGTCCACGCTAGGGCCTACATCATGTGTCCGCGCTAGGGCCTACATCATGTGTCTGTACTAGGGCCTACATCATGTGTCCGCGCTAGGGCCTACATCATGTGTCTGCGCTAGGGCCTACATCATGTGTCCACGCTAGGGCCTACATCATGTGTCTGCGCTAGGGCCTACATCATTTGTCCGCGCTTTGGCCTACATATTGTGTCCACGCTAGGGCCTACATCATTTGTCCGCGCTAGGGCCTACATCATGTGTCTGTACTAGGGCCTACATCATGTGTCCGCGCTAGGGCCTACATCATGTGTCCGCGCTAGCTCCTACATCATGTGTCCACGCTAGGGCCTACATCATGTGTCCACGCTAGGGCCTACATCATGTGTCTGTACTAGGGCCTACATCATGTGTCCGCGCTAGGGCCTACATCATGTGTCCGCGCTAGGGCCTACATTATGTGTCCGCGCTAGGGCCTACATTATGTGTTCAGCCAGGATTTACTTCATTACTTGTCTCTGTTATGCATTTATTTACCATATTTATCAGGACGCCATCAGGGTATCATCAGTCACCCTCATCGTTCATTTTGATGACAACTTGACAATAGTTACAGTTCCTTGTTAATTAGGTGATTACCATTGTTTTATGCTTACCGTTAACTAGAGACATGCATAGAGGGATTAGAGACTCCACTAGTTTGGAGACTGACATAATGTGAGCTTTGTATTTGTGTACTGAGCCGCGTGACCACCAATATATCACTACTACAATACCAGAAGACATCAGGTAAAATTAGATATACTTTATCAGAGACCTGTTGTTTAAGCAAAAATTCAGTTCACTTTTGCAAAATCATTTGGTATTAAACTTAATCGATCAATATACGTCCCTGTGCTAACCTTCGGCCATTTAGAACAAAATCAGATATATTGATGAACCTTTTAGAATTATACGAAATTTTGCTTCAGAAAATAATCATGAGTTTGAACTATCCGAGTCGATAGCAGAAACCATTTTGGTAAAGTGTAAATCATGGAGTCATTATTTGTGCGATACCTGTTAACACAAGGATAACTATTGTTCCTTCATACTAGTCCTCTGATTGTTAATGTCATCAGGATGTCGGTTAGGAAAGTCAGGTGATGTCATTGTTAATGTCATCAGTATGTCGGTTAGGAAAGTCAGGTGATGTCATTGTTAATGTCATCTGTATGTCGGTTAGGAAAGTCAGGTGATGTCATTGTTAATGTCATCAGGATGTCGGTTAGGAAAGTCAGGTGATGTCATTGTTAATGTCATCAGGATGTCGGTTAGGAAAGTCAGGTGATGTTATTTTTAATGTCATCAGTATGTCGGTTAGGAAAGTCAGGTGATGTCATTGTTAATGTCATCAGGATGTCGGTTAGAAAAGTCAGGTGATGTCATTGTTAATGTCATCAGTATGTCGGTTAGGAAAGTCAGGTGATGTCATTGTTAATGTCATCAGTATGTCGGTTAGGAAATTCAGGTGATGTCATTGTTAACGTCATCAAAACTATAATACCAGAAGACTAATATTCCAGAGTCATTTGGTCTATTTATGAGAGTGAATAATATATACATTTTAGTAGGTCTTTTTTTCATTATTTAGGGCATTCCACAAATAAAATATTTTTCATTATATAACCTGAAATCAGATTGTTGCTTACATAATGTCAAAAGGTTTTATGAAATGAATATATATTCAGTGTTATTTCGTTGTGCAAATAAATTTTCTATGAAAATATTTCTATTTTGTGACATCTCATTATTGTATGGACAAATTATGCTTAAATACTAATTTTCCTGTTCTCATGGAGTTACACAAGTTGAATAATTTTAACAAGCGACCTTATAAATGGTCGGCTAGTCCAGAGGCTGCTGCGAAGTCATCTACACATAATCATCTCTCATGGTAATTGTTTATTGGAGTTACCGCCTAAAAAAAGAGTCATTTAGAGACAGGATCTCCTTGTGGTAGCTGCCTCGCTTAACAACATATAGGAGGCCCATTGCATACCACCCAGAGCAATTAGGTCAAAGTGTTTTGTTTCAGGACACGGGCACATCAGCACCAACCAGTCCATTTCTCAGCTTCCCGAGAAACACAAACTGCCAGGTGTACAATGTAGGGAGCATCGAACCATGGAATTTACGTGTTCAACGGAGGTTTTGGCCCTGAATAGCTGCAAGTGTACCTGTGGTTACAAGGGCTTATAAAGCATTAGAACAAATCTCAAGAAGTGTTGGAGTGTAAACATTGGACTTAGAAAATTAGTTCTTCGTGTAATCACTTTGATAAGACCGAACTTTGTTCTGACTGAACATGTATGGAGGCAGGCACAATTTGCTTTAAGATTCATTCCTTGCTTCCTTTAAAATATTTTTAATATGACTACCAGTTATTGTTTATTAGCTAATCTGTCCGAAGGCGTGGCATACGGCATCCATCATCTGGCCGTCCAGCCATCCGTCCAGCCGCCATCCGTCCAGCCTTCCGTCTGGCGTCAACTTTTCTATTTAAAAAAAAACTTATTCTCAATAACTAAGAATCCAAGAGACCTACTAGTATGCATCAATCTAATTAAAATTAGACTTGTAATTTCCGTTCCTCTACGATACACTGCAATACAAGACTTTCGCCATTGAAATTTTTTTTCTGATAAAATTTTGACGACACTTTGAATGAAATTGACCAATTTTTGCAGGACGGAGGAGTTCCAGACCTTTCTCTATATATTAGTCTATAATTGGTCTTGGACTTATAAACGTGCTAAGCACCTATGGTCACACATATATATGTGGACTATCGTTTGGAAAATCGTGCCAAGCCTCTGTGTTCCCACGGTCTGATGATGCGGCATAGCACCGTTAAGACTGCGTCATGCTCAAATTGTATTAAATGCGAACTCCGTTTTTAGCTATCCGGTATAGAAGTCCTCTTCAAAACCAAACTGACAGCTAAAAGAATTCCTCTGAATGGACTAATTATAAGGTAACATGGCACAGTGCACGCTTAAATAGCGTGAATCACAGAATTCAGGATTCAGAGTAATAACAATGTAACAATGGCTTGGAAGCGTTCCCTGTCAGCCAAATTATCTCCTCGTTTCATAAAGAAATTTATTCTAAAACCCTGCTCCGTAAGGGGGCAATTATTAGGAGTACTTAACACACAAAACAAAAAACAAAAACAGAAAATGAAAAGGTGCCTATGACAGCGATGCGGGAGGAAAGTTTGTTGTAAAAACGTCGATAGTTCAACGGACCCTGAAAATAAGCACAAACAACAAGGACCCTGAAAATAAACACAACTACCAACTACAAACCCTGAAAATAAACACAACCGACACGAACCCTGAAAATAAACACAACCGATACGGACCCTGAAAATAAACACAACGAATAACTACAAACCCTGAAATTATACTACGAACCCTGAAAATCAACACAGCGAAAATATACAAACCCTACAAATTAACAAACGGACAACTACGAACCTGAAAATAAACACAACCAGCACGGATCCTAAAAATAAACACAACCAACAAATACTAACTTTGAAAATCAACACAGTTGACAACTAGGAACCCTGAAAATAAGCAATTAACTACAAACCTTGAAAATCAACACAACCGACAACCACAAACCTTGAAAACCAACACAACCGACAACTAGGAACCCTGATTTAATTTTGTTGTTGAAGTAACTTGATACTGACTCTCTCTCCTGTGTTATGTCAGAGATGTGTACAACAGTCCCTTGTTTTGTCTTTATGGTCAACTCAGTCTTTACCCCATCCCTCTCCCAACCAACACCACATTATGGTTACTGAGGTCTGAGTACCCCCCCCCCCCCCCCCCCCCCCCCCCCCCCCCCCCCAACCAACAACCACATTATGGTTACCGAGGTCTGAGTACCCCCCCCCCCCTCCCAACCAACACCACATTATGGTTACTGAGGTCTGAGTACCCCCTCCCCATCCCAACCAATACCACATTATATATGGTTACCGAGGTCTGAGTACCCCTCCCAACCAACACCACATTATGGTTACCGAGGTCTGAGTACCCCCCCCCCCCCCCCCCCCACCAACACCACATTGTGGTTACTGAGGTATGAGTATCCCCCCTCTCTCAACCAACACCACATTATGATTACCTACATGTAGGTCTGTACCCCCTCTCTCTCCCCACCCCAACCACCGCCACATTATCGTCACCGAGGTACGAGGGCTGATTGATAAGTTGTGAGCCTCGTATTGAAGGAGGTACTCAAGGATGTTCTTTTTAAGTCCTACTATTCTCTGACTATATAGGGCCGTGTACTCAAGGACTGGTCTCATTTGGTTAGTTTATATCGACGAGGTAGCACTCTATAAAGTAAACAAGACCAGTAGCTTTTGCAAAATGGACAAAATCGGTGAAAGAGCCATGATCCAATATTTGCATAAAAAGGTTTAACACCTAAAGATAACGAAATAATGATATGGTAGCACATTAGGGAGAGATGCCCGTTCATATGCTACAGTGAAAAGGTGGGTGGCGGAATTTAAGCGCGGCCGACAGAGCCTTGAGGATGACCCCTGTCCTTGAAGGCTTGGCAATGTTGCAACCCCAGAAATGGTCAATAAAGTTCATGATATTTTTATGACTGACAGACGAGTCACAGAAAGATATATAACCAGTAGAGTTGGCATTTCACAGGAAAGAGTACATTCCATTCTGACCGAGGATCTTGCAATGAGAAAGCTTTCGGCCCGATGTGTACCAAGACTTCTGACAGTTGATCAGAAGCACACCAGGCGCACATTATCGCGTGCTAATCTTAACCTTTTTGAGGAAGATCTTGCCAACTTTCTTCAGAGATTTGTCACTATGGATGAAACATGGGTCCATCATTTTACCCCAGACGCCAAACAACAATCGAAACAATGGAAGCACCCTGGCTCTCCCCGCAAAAGAAGACAAAGACTGTTCCATCAGCTGAGAAGGCCATGCCCTCAGTTTTTTTTTGTTTTTTTGGGGGGATGCAGATGGTATTCTTCTGATATATTATATCTCAAAATGGGACAAACAATCAATGGCACATACTATGCTTTACTTCTGAGGCAGTTACGGGAAATATTAAACTTAAGCGCCGCGGAAAACTAACTAAAGGTGTGTTATTCCATCAGGACATTACTCCTGTTCACAAGTCTGTCATTCACGATTGTGGGTTTAAATTGATTGAATATCTGCCATATTCACCTCATCTCGCTCCATCAGACTTTCATCTATTTCCAAAACTGAAAACAGCTATTTTAGGCATCCACTTTAGGTCCGATGATGACGTCATACATGCAGTGGATGGCTTTCTAAACAGTCGCCAAGAAAAGGAGTTCTATAAAAGTGTGATTGAAGCCCTTAAACACTGCTGGAAAAAATGTATAGATAGTGAAGGGCATTATGTTGAAAAATGATACAATATGTCCGGCAAAATTCAACTCTTTCAATACAAGGCTCAAAACATATCAATCAGGCATAGTATGACCATAGTTACTCCGTAACTAATACCCCCATACAATATCAACTGAGGAGTTATCTGTATAAGTCATAAGATTACGTTGAGAGTACCTATGGTTATTGAAGTAAATTGTATATCGCTTTTTCCTACCAGTACGTTTCCCCATTACCAGTACATCCACAGACGTTTCCCCATTACCAGTACATCCACGGACGTTTCCCCATTACCAGTACATCCACGGACGTTTCCCCATTACCAGTACATCCACGGACGTTTCCCCATTACCAGTAAATCCACAGACGTTTCCCCATTATCAGTACATCCACAGACGTTTCCCCCATTACCAGTACATCCACAGACGTTTGATCATTACCAGTACTTCGACAGACGTAACTTCCTCATTACCAGTACATCCACAGACGTTTCCCCATTACCAGTACATCGACAGACGTAACTTCCTCATTACCAGGACATCAACGACGTTTCCCCATTATAAGTACATCCACGGATGTTTCCCCATTACCAGTACATCCACAGACGTTTCCCCATTACCAGTACATCCACGGACGTTTGATCATTACCAGTACATCCACAGACGTTTCCCCATTACCAGTACATCCACGAAGGTTTCCCCGTTACCAGTACATCCACGAACGTTTCCCCGTTACCAGTACATCCACGGACGTTTCCTCATTACCTGTACATCCACAGACGTTTGATCATTACCTGTACATCCACGGACGTTTCCCCCGTTACGAGTACATCCTCGGACATTTCTCCATTATCAGTACATCCACAGACGTTTCCCCATTACCAGTACATGCACAGACGTTTCCCCGTTACCAGTACACCCACGGACGTTCCCCCCTTTACCAGTACATCCACAGACGTTTCATCATTACCAGTACATCCACAGACGTAACTTCCTCATTACCGGGACATCCACGGACGTTTCCCCATTATCAGTACATCCACGGACGTTTCCCCATTACCAGTACATCCACGGACGTTTCCTCATTACCAGTACATCCACAGACGTTTCCCCTTTACCAGTAAATCCACAGACGTTTCCCCATTATCAGTACATCCACGGACGTTTCCCCATTGCCAGTACATCCACAGACGTTTGATCATTACCAGTACATCCACGGACGTTTCCCCATTACCAGTAAATCCAAAGACGTTTCATCATTACCAGTACATCCACGGACGTTTCCCCAATTACCAGTAAATCCACAGACGTTTCCACATTACCAGTACATGCACAGACGTTTCCCCGTTACCAGTACACCCACGGACGTTCCCCCCTTTACCAGTACATCCACAGACGTTTCATCATTACCAGTACATCCACAGACGTAACTTCCCCATTACCAGTAAATCCACAGACGTTTCCCCATTATCAGTACATCCACGGACGTTTCCCCATTACCAGTACATCCACGGACGTTTCCCCTTTACCAGTACATCCACAGACGTTTCCCCATTACCAGTACATCCACAGACGTTTCCCCGTTACCAGTACATCCACAGACGTTTCCCCTTTACCAGTAAATCCACAGACGTTTCCCCATTACCAGTAAATCCACAGACGTTTCCCCATTACCAGTACATCCACAGACGTTTCCCCATTACTAGTACATCCACAGACGTTTCTCCATTACTAGTACATCCACGGACGTTTCATCATTACCAGTACATCCACGAACGTTTCCCCTTTACCAGTACATCCACAGACGTTTCTCCATTACCAGTACATCCACAGACGTTTCCCCATTACCAGTACATCCACAGACGTTTCCCCGTTACCAGTAAATCCACAGACGTTTGATCATTACCAGTACATCCACAGACGTTTGATCATTACCAGTACATCCACAGACGTTTCCCCTTTACCAGTACATCCACGGACGTTTCCCCATTATCAGTACAATGTACATCCACAGACGTTTCCTCATTACCAGTACATGTACATCCACAGACGTTTCCCCATTACCAGTACATCCAAGGATATTTCCCCGTTTCCAGTACACCCACGAACGTTTCCTCGTAAATTTATTTAGTAAAGCATGAATACTATTACGGTAAACTAGTATTTTTTTCTTACTTTAACGAATATACAGAAAATCAGTGTATAGATGTATTGAAATAAATTTTAAGACATATATAACTTTTCATTTTTAATACATTTTACCAACGTATATTAACAGTTAGATGGCTTATGCGTTTAATTAATATTACATTTGAATATAGACATTATATACAAGTTTATTATATCCCAATTGATAACCAAAACGTGTACAATAATCATGTTAAGGTCCATCTCCTGTTTGACTTTAGCGCCCTACTGTTCTGTACATGTAACAAGAATTTCTCAAAATCTTTAAAATGATTACTTATGTAGCGGGACTGGACTGGGTCGATCATCGGTGACCAGGTAGCTCAATTGGTAGAGCATCCGGCTGGTGTTCGGAGGTTCCGGGTTCGAACTCCAGTCTGGCCGCTACATTCCCTCCTCTCCTGTTACAAAATTGGCGCCCAACTAAAATACCTACGGTGGTGGTATAAGGGTCTCGTGTGTCTTCGAGGGCGAAGACTTGAAAAAAAGGAGGGAGGTGTGTAGCGGGACTGGACTGGGTCGATCATCGCTGACCAGGTAGCTCAATTGGTAGAGCATCCGGCTGGTGTTCGGAGGTTCCGGGTTCGAACCCCGGTCTGGTCGCTACATTTTCTCCTCTCCTGTTACACTTAAAACACATTTACGAGAGAAATAGGAGCACGGACTTAGTTAGCAGATGTCATTCGACAGAGTCTTTTTCTCCTCCCTATCTAGACTTTTGTTTATATTTCATTATCATTACTCAGATAAATTGGGATCGTCCTCTTTTTTTTAAAATCCGGATTCTTAAACCGGTATTTGTTTTGCTATTAGTGTAATAAAATCCGAATGCGCATGTCGTAGATGTTATTGTATTTCCGGATTGTGTCGACGTCATGATCACATGAAAATCAAACAAATATATTTTATAAAGACTGAGTCAGATCTGAGAGAACATACCACTGGAAGTCTAGCTGAAGAGAAGAGTGTTTGCGTGCAATCATATGATAACGAATTATAATGTCGTTTTTTAAGAAACCAACTGTTGAACGTAAGTAATGTCGGGTTTAGTTTGGTTTCAGGTTTGTTGGGTTTCGAGGTTTGTTTACGTTCGCTCGTGCTTTTTCAGCTGTTCAACCCGTTTCAGTCACAGGGACGTCTTTAGTCTTATATATTTTATGATATAATTACCCAGAAGCATATAACATCCTTTTATCAAGGTGTTTCTGTATAATTTTATCGTATAAGACTATATAGTCGTGATATCCCTCTAAGTCAGATGTTTGGCGTGAATTACTGGTTTCCAGAATTTTATTACCAAATCGGCAGACACTGGTGTATACATAGATAATTTTAGATACAATTTTTTTGACACTTGCAATTATTTCTAATAAGTACATGCGGCACATGTACAATTAGCGAAATCCTTCGGACGTGACTTATTGTGATCCAGATCATTATATATAACATCCCAGTGTACAAATGTAATATTGTAACGTGGATAAGTGGTCATGTGAATGGTTTCCAATTTAAGTGAATAAAAATGAGATTATTATCATATATATTTATATACTCTTTTTTTATCGGATATGATGTTGCCGACAAGGCGCCTGTCAAAAGTATCTCGCAGTGTAAAACCTCTAATTGTTGGAGTAAGATGTCGCCATGGAAGCTCAGGCTAGCAAGAATTCCTGGAGTATAGCTGTAGGTTGTCTGCTAGAGACCTAGAATAAGACCTAAGTTTGTAATAGGAAGCTGTAATGAAAAGCACCCTGCCAGTGCCGGGCTTCGAACTAGCAACTTTTCACTCTCAAGGCAAACATCCTACCATGACCACTAGGCTAAAGGGAAATTCCCGCTAGTCTGAGCTAGTAAGGTGACTCTCTACTTTTACAAGGTTAAACGTTGCTAGTTTGTGCCCCAGTGCAGCCACTGCTGGACTGGTCATGAATACGTATTTGACATTACTCCTTCCTGTTATAGCAGTACTAGAGGGGAAAAGATTACAAGATTAAACTGCAATTGGAAAGTGTAATGAGTACTATATATTGTATATCTTATGAACATCTAGGTTTTGACACTGACAGTGGGTGTCTGATGGAGTATGATGACCGTGATGTAAATATGGTGTACATGTATACGTACATGTATCTTTACAGAACAAATCAAGAAGAATGACAGAGAACTACGTAGAACAGAAAGAGACTTGGGTAGGGACAGAGAAAAACTGGAGAGGGAAGAGAAAAAATTGGTATGTATTAATGATGTGTTGATAATAAACTGAAACATCAACCACATGTACCGGTAAATCTAATTTGACACATTAATTGAGAGTAAATAAGCATTCTCCATCCATCATAATCAAACTTTGTGATTCCCAACTGAAATGATGTCAGAATTAAAGTGTTGCCTGGCCATGCCGTGTTTATACTATATATCATCATCATGATAAGGTGTTTTAGAAACTGGTTATACATACAGTATAGCCTTAAATTGACAGACATTGGTTCCATTAGGAAGGGATTGCATGTTACATTAATTATAAATTACAGCACTAGTTAGTATGAAATTTTGTTGTATATATAATTTTCATCATTCTAACATATGTACATATATAAAATAGGAAGAGCGACATAACACAATTACCACACTGCAGTTACTATTTTAACAACATGATTACCACACTGTAGTCACCATTATAATAACAGGATTACCACACTGTAGTCACTGTTTTAACAAATACTGATTGTAATGTGTGCACACTCACCTGCCCTTAATGAGTATGACTGAAGTATCATGAATATCCTCCCAGTCCTTTCTGAGAAAAGTGATGGAAACCTCGAGCTCCAGAGCAGAAGAAATGAGAAGAAACAAGAATAATAATAATGATAAGAAACAGAGCAAAAACAATATGTGGACATAATAACAACATTTCCAATTAAACTTGAGTTAAATGTAATGTTATTTCACATGCCTACAATGGAATATCCAATTTTTATCACAAAAATATTTACATTTATATATATTAATTACTTAATATCAAACAAATTAGTTCATTACATTATGAATTTACTTTCTCTTTGGTTTAATGTTGAAATAGGAATTAGAGATCAAGAAAGCAGCCAAACAAGGCAACAAGCAAGCAGCTACTGTTCTCGCCAAACAGCTGGTAAACATGAGGAAGCAGCGGACTAAGAGTTATTCTGTTGGTTCTAAGATACACTCTATAGGTACACAACAGAAGGTAGGCTTTCTGGTTGTTTAGTTTTATGATATGATATTTATTGGTCATAGATTTTATAGTTGTGAAGTAGAGACTTTAACATCATTGTTTGATGGTATGTGTTCATTACCTATTACCTAGTATTAACATGTAGAGTTTGACATGTTAGTGATATGTAAATCTAATATAAATAATCAAGATCTTAAAAACACAATGAAACCTTTTTATTAAGACCTTAGGGGTCTGAGTGAAAGTGGTCTTGATAGCGGGGTGATCTTGATACAGAGATGGACCAGATTTACCTCTGACAACCAACTTAAAATAAACCTTTTAAAATTTTCCGCCATTAGGTGATGCATTCAAATATGAAGATGGGAACTGCCATGGCTACGACAACTAAGGTAACTCTTTAGTCAATCTTCGCAAAGGCAGTTATCAATATTTATAATTCTACTTTTACTTTAGTATAGGATACTGGTGTACACTAGCTGAATCTATTGTCATATTACAACAAAGCTCATGTTGATGTAACAATATTCAAGGTTATATAACCTAAAACTACAATTTTTCTTGGTGTAATCTTCTCGGGTATCAAAACTGCTTTATCAATTCGTTTAAGCTCTAAACAGCATTTGAAGTCTCTTGAAATGTATATTAACAATAATATTTGATTTCCTGTTGTAAGCCCCTCCTGCTCACCTTGAAATGTATATTAACAATAATATTTGATTTCCTGTTGTAAGCCCCTCCTGCTCACCTTGAAATGTAGACTATCAGTAATGTTTGATTTCCTGTTGTAAGCCCCTCATGCTCACCTTGAAATGTATATTAACAATAATATTTGATTTCCTGTTGTAAGCCCCTCATGCTCACCTTGAAATGTATATTAACAATAATATTTGATTTCCTGTTATTAGTCCCTCATGCTCACATGAAAAGGTTATTTGCTTTGTTTATAGACAATGCAACAGATGAATAAGGTGATGGATCCAATGAAAACTGCAAAGACCATGCAGGACTTCACAAAAGAGTCAATGAAAATGGAAATGTCTGAGGAAATGAGTAAGTCATCATATTATCCGTTGCAGTAAATTTAAATGTATCAGTCTGTGCATTGCTATGTCTAGGAGATCTGTTCATAACATCTACCACTGCCAAAGTTACCACGTAACACTATTTAGTATGCAGAGTTATGTCCCCTCTGTCATTTATAATACTCTCTGTCTTGTTGTTAAAGAAAACATTTTTGTGCTGTTGTATATCAACACTTGTGTATTTGTAGTAAACGACACATTGGATGACATTCTGGGCGAGTCTGGGGACGAAGAGGAATCAGACGCCATTGTATCTCAGGTGTTGGATGAGATTGGCATTGATATGTCTGGCAAGGTAAAGGACACCTATTACAAAGTAGAAAGAGTGTACATATATATTTAATTGTTTGTTGTTTTCTTTCTAAACTTCTGTCTCTATTTCATGATTGATGTCTATCTGAGATCATTTATAATTTACTTGTGTCTTGATAAAGGGGCAGATTGCTTTGAAAATTCATTACTATCCAGTATCTTTTTTGGCCCAGACAATCTCTATAACTTATTATAGATAGATAGCATACACTGTACTTACATCTGGTAGTGTACGCTACACTGTACTTACATCTGGTAGTGTACGCTATACTGTACCTACATCTGGTAGTGTACGCTATACTGTACCTACATCTGGTAGTGTACGCTACACTGTACCTACATCTGGTAGTGTACACTACACTGTACCTACATCTGGTAGTGTACGCTATACTGTACCTACATCTGGTAGTGTACGCTACACTGTACTTACATCTGGTAGTGTACGCTACACTGTACCTACATCTGGTAGTGTACGCTATACTGTACCTACATCTGGTAGTGTACGCTATACTGTACCTACATCTGGTAGTGTACGCTACACTGTACTTACATCTTGTAGTGTACGCTATACTGTACTTACATCTGGTAGTGTACGCTACACTGTATTACATCTGGTAGTGTACGCTACGCTGTACCTACATCTGGTAGTGTATGCTACGCTGTCCTTACATCTTACATTTTATTTTTAATATGAAGGGAAACTCATGACAGATCCTCTATTAATTACACACCAACATAATTACAAATGTGACACCTGTGAAGCTGTTACAATGTCTTGTTTGTCTCTTACAGCTGGCTGATGCTCCGATACACAGAGGAAAGATAGGAGAGGCTTCCAGTTCTAATGCTGAGGCAGATATAGAGAGACAGTTAGCAGCCCTCAAAGACTTATAGTGATGATAATTAATTACATTGTACACAACATATCATTAGTTGCTACAAACTGTCCAGTCATTAGTGGGTCCTGTGACTGTTTTCATGGCTCCCAATTTATCACATTTTATACAAATCTCCACTATTTGTTAATGAGGTGTCTTTCTATGGTAGTCACATGAACCATTCAAAGTGCCTCTATTGTGATAACTGAGTGCTCTCTGCCTTGAATGAAATGAGATGTTTTCAGCAATGTTTTACTCACTCTCTCAGGAAATAAATATAGTTTGAAGCAAAATAATAATACATGTACATCAATTTTGACTTTCTCAAGAAACCAACACAATTGAACTGACAATTGTCAGTAACATGAAAAAAAAGTCATGTTTGTGGTTAATGATAAATAGATTTAGATTGATATTAAGATTTTGGAGCAAGCTGGGTAAATGAATCCTGCTGCCCAGAAATTCATGAGATGGTGTGGAAAGCTATCTAGATGGGTACGGGGACCACTAGGAAGTAAGACTAGGCTAGTGTACTGTTTAACCCTGTACTCATTGTAATACTGTCCTGTGGGAAGGGCAGTTTTAGTCAAATATCCACTGAGGAACTTTAAGAGAAATTCTGTATACAGTGAGAGCTGTAGAAAGTGTAGCTTGTTATATGGTGTAGTTTTAAATCCCCCCTTCTAATGGTGGTTACTGTTTAACAAACCCTAGGTTCTATCCATGGGTAGGATTTTTTTTACAGACATTTTACCTAATATTTTAGTCTTCATGATGACATATGATTAAGATTTTCGCTGTCCAATAGACTGTTGAGAAGTTCCACTAACTGTGGAGACCAGGGGAGGGGTCTAACTGTGGGAGTAGACCAGGGGAGGGGTCTAACTGTGGTAGGAGACCAGGGAGAGGGTCTAACTGTGGTAGGAGACCAGGGGAGAGGTCTAACTGTGGTAGGAGACCAGGGGAGGGGTCTAACTGTGGTAGGAGACCAAGGGAGAGGTCTAACTGTGGTAGGAGACCAAGGGAGAGGTCTAACTGTGGTAGGAGACCAGGGGAGGGGTCTAACTGTGGGAGTAGACCAGGGGAGAGGTCTAACTATGGGAGTAGACCAGGGGAGGGGTCTAACTGTGGTAGGAGACCAGGGGAGGGGTCTAACTGTGGGAGTAGACCAGGGGAGAGGTCTAACTATGGGAGTAGACCAGGGGAGGGGTCTAACTGTGGTAGGAGACCAAGGGAGAGGTCTAACTGTGGTAGGAGACCAGGGGAGAGGTCTAACTATGGGAGTAGACCAGGGGAGGGGTCTAACTGTGGTAGGAGACCAGGGGAGGGGTCTAACTGTGGTAGGAGACCATGGGAGGGGTCTAACTGTGGGAGTAGACCAGGGGAGGGGTCTAACTGTGGGAGTAGACCAGGGGAGGGGTCTAACTGTGGTAGGAGACCAAGGGAGGGGTCTAACTATGGGAGTAGACCAGGGGAGAGGTCTAACTGTGGTAGGAGACCAAGGGAGAGGTCTAACTGTGGTAGGAGACCAAGGGAGAGGTCTAACTGTGGGAGGAGAACCGGGAAGGGGTCTAACTGTGGTAGGAGACCAGGGGAGAGGTCTAACTGTGGTAGGAGACCAAGGGAGAGGTCTAACTGTGGGAGGAGAACCGGGAAGGGGTCTAACTGTGGTAGGAGACCAGCACACCTGGAGAAAACCATGTGGTTGGACAGGTGAGCCAATAGTGCTTACGAAGGGGAAAGGCTAGTGTGTTACTACTGTGCAAACCCGAACACCCAACCACCCAACCACCCAATGTCATAGCTGTAATTTGTGTCATATTATATGGCTTTATTAGGTTAAACATTATCTCATATATTACCAGTATGTGAGTTAAATGTGGTGTAAACATTATCTCCTATATTACCAGTATGTAAGTTAAATGTGGTGTGAGTCATTGCTGACTTGGTGTGCTTTTTATTACTAGGGCTGTCAAACCGGTCAGATTTTATTAATCGGTTATTTGAAAAATCTTCTAACCAAATAACCAATTAATTGGTAATTATGAAAAAAACTAAAACTGCTCATATATGAAAACTGTAATATTCAAATGTATTTTCACAACATTTACTGCTTGTATACATGATAAAGTAAGCGAACGTCGAACACTGGTACGGAAGTTAAATATGTACATTAAATGTTTTAGTTAATAGTAGTCACATAGACAACATCAAATGAGTAAACTCGCATGTTACATCACATGTTGTGACGTATCACACTCACATATAAAGCTGGTGACCATGTGGTGATCTCATTTTGGGTCTCGCTCAATTGTCTTGAACTTGGTGAATTAACAAACTCACTCATTAATGGTTGTTTCTCTTCCAAGGTTTCACTTATATCGGCAATATGTTTCTTCTTTAAATGATACAACATATCGGCTGATCCGCCTGTATAAGCCAGTTCAATCTGATAAAGATGACATTTTCACAATTTTGGCCTCTAGTCCTCTTTTAAAGTATATCCATGCTTTTGACAGTACTGGAGGCATGTTCTAGTTGTATGGAGCTTAACCTCAACACTGAAAAATTACAGCCATGCACAGCTTTATTAACGACCATTCGATAATAATTAGTGTTCACCTGTCTCGGATATCTTTACATATGTACCAACTAAGGTAAACTTATGGGCTCTTGATGTGGTAATAATATGTCCGATTAATCAGTTACCGATTGTTTTAACCAATTCACAGACTTCCGACAGAGTGACCGGTTAATTGTTGACAACCCTAATCATCACACATATCCTAACACACTTAATGCTAGTCATCATTGCTATAGCAGCGAGTTAGTCCTCACACAATATCATGTGTTCTGTGGTGATAGTAACTGTCTGTTCATATGGTGTACGGACAAATCCTCATTATATTTGATCAGAATTTCCTAAAATATATAAATAATTATAATCTCATTCTTTACACCAGCTACAGCCAGCAGAACTTAATATTTTACATTGTATCCTTCCATAAAGACATGTCCATGTGTGTGTTGGTCTATAAGTGTGTACTAAGGTAGAGATCAGTAGTCTAGGATACTTCTTTGAGACATATTGTATAATTTTGCTTTGTGCCATTTCATGGTATGTGTTAAAGAGCTTGTATGTTATTGTTTGTTTGGCGTTTTAGCCAAAACTGTCAAAATGTAATGAGAAAATGGTTACCTGAGGATATTCAGGATCAGATCAAATTGTCTGTGTATGTATGATACAGTATGTTTTAGAGCACTGATCAGAGAAATTGTAATTCTGTCGATGTTGGCCATGTACACAATGTGGTACATTTCCTGTCATGTGAGTAGATGAAATCTTTTTCCTTAGCTCATTGTGATTCTGTAGTAGATAAAATATAAAATTGTGAAATGAAGCAAGCCTGTGCATGTAAATAACCTCTGTTTAAACAATTTAAAATCTTATCAATGTACATGTACCTTGTTATTAATTTTGTACATGCATTAATTCAATTTAACATATTTTATGAAAATAAACAATGAAAATCTCACAATATTTCGAGTTGTTGTTACATGTATCTGGCGTCAACTTTTTATGCCCGTGCCATGACTCGTGTCTGTCACATCGCATCGCATCCCTGTCCTGATGCAATGTAACTAGCTAGTCTCAGGAACTGCTGATGTGATCCTCACCAAACTGTGTTTCAGCGTGGTAGTGGGCTATTTATGTCTTTTTATTCTATTTAAACTTCTTCTCAATCTAAGAGGCCCAGAGACCTAATAATGGGCCTGTAGCATGCTTGGATGAAGGGCTACCAAGTTTTGTCAAATGAATGACCTTGACCTTCATTAAAGGTCTCATGGGTGGAAAAGGCTTGAATCTTGCAACAATGATTTCTAAATAGCTAAGAGGCTCCAAAACCTGATATTAGGCCAATAGTATGCTGGACTAGCCTACTCTGATATTTGAATAAAGCTTAGTATCTGCATGCAGACCTATTAGGCCTCTTGTTTATTATCTTATACAAGAAGGCAACTAATATGTCTCCACAGGTCTCCACAAAGTCATGATCCTTGGCTGTCAAGTCCTTCGCTTTACCAATCGAGCTAAAGCAAGGGGAAATTCCCCAGAGCTAGAAGATGACCAAATCACTATACATTATGTATTTACATCTCTCCCTTTTTCAGCTTGGTAAACTCTTTCTGCGTTCATACCATCTTAAACGCAATGAAAATAGGCTCAATGGATTAACTGAAACGAAACGTCCACTCGACAGCGACATTTTGAAAGGAATGATCAATAAAATTTTAGGGTTTTCTTCTGTTACTTTATGTCTGTACTATAAAGCTACTGTCAAGTGTGTATTTTGTTAAAAACTCAACTGAATATTGTGGGTGCATATTTAACTTCTCCACGAGGTAGGCTAACAAGAAATGGCTGAAGCGTACAGCTCCTATAGAACATTCAACCACGTCGCTACTAAATCTGTGTCAATACACGCTATGCTTGACAACCATAGTAATAAAATGGTGGATTGTGAATTCAGTATATCAATTAAAAACCTAAAAGGCATAAAAGATGTTGAGTTGTTTCTTTTAATTTTGTTTACAATACCGGTGTCTTTACGTAAATTCACTGAAACCATATTATCTTAGCAACCACCGTCGCCACTCGTCCCAACTTTTATTTTATTTTTATGGGAGGCGTGCCTCACATTATAGCATCAGCTATAGGATTTCATTGCGGAACCAATCGTTTGGTACCTCAAGCGGCTATCTCCGTAATCACGGGAGACAACTCGTACATACCGACACAATACACAACCAATTTATCTCGATAGTAGATATATATTTTGAATGTTGTAATTGCATGAATGAGAAAATAAATAGATAAAGATGGATTTTTATTGAAGAGATAATATTTCAACCGCCACATAATGTGTTTATATTTTTATAGGGATGTTTACGCCTGCCATGTTACAATCACCTACGGGATGTGACGTCAAAACTTTTAGTAACAAAGAAACAAAGTTTCTTTTGGTTCATATATAATGTAGTTAAAACTATATATGCATTTATGAAAAATATCAAGACTTCAAATAAAGTGCTATTACGCGAAAAATTATATATTTGAGACTTCTGGTGGTAGCCTGTTATCAAAAATTCATCGCAGAGTTCCAAGTGTATTTCAATCATTTGTTTGATGTAAATATATGCATTGAACAACAGTGTTTTTATTGCGTTTACGGTGGTATGAACGCAATGGGATACAGACATATTCAATATAAAGTGTTACCGATACAATGTGACTTGGTTTTTATACATGTGACTTGGTTTGTGACATGCCGTTTCATTTGTTGCTGATAAAATAAAAAGAACATTTTCAAAATTTAACATATCCTTTATTTAATCATAAAATAATCTGTAATCAATAAAGACTGATGATTAAAAAAATGGTTAACATGATAACACTGACAACAAAATCTGGTGCCTGTAAACCAGTACATGGGGAATGCTGTACTCATAGCAATATAGTACACGAGAAATCTAAGAAAGGTTTGATATTAATACAATCTTCTTTAGTATACAAAATACCGGGTTGTATGAACTTCTAGTGCTTGTACAAAGTACTGCAATGATAGAAAAATAATTTTATTTCAAAACCTGTCAAAACAAAATGTACAAGTTTAAAATTATCTGCTGTGATATTTCTTTATATATGACAATTTTATCATTTTCAAAATCTGTAAATAAAAAAACCATCCCGAAACTAGTCCATATTAAGTGTTTATAGTGAGTACTGGAAGATAATGAGAGTTTGTCGGGAAAAAAAACTGACAGCCATAAACAATTTGGTCAAAATAAACAAATGTACACAAAAATTCCTGGTTTGGACCCTGCTCATAGCATATACATAGACACATGGGCAAATCAAGGGTCATCGGAGAATCTTAAGGCTTGAATCTCACAAAGAGAAAATGTTTTATTGCTTATTCCAAATTGACATTTCGACCATTTCACCTGAATTGCCTTGTTTATGGCAGATATCAAGCAACGTTTTCATCTTAAGATGTATTTACATACCACGAAATTAAAATATCAGGCTTGTTTATAACAAACCTTTTAATTGTGAATGTACAAATATTTCAATGTACAACCCCTTATTGCAGTCAGTATTTTAAACAAGCTATCTTAAATTTAGACAAAATTAAAAGCATTTAACCAACATTAAATTTACGCTATCTTAACATCTGTCTGATGTAAAGAACTGGATCAATGTTTACTTCCAGTGTTTCAGACCTGCATTCCCCTAATATCCTTGGTTCCCATCTTCCCTACACATCCTTGGTTCCCACCTTGCATACCCATCCTTGGTTCCCACCTTCCCTACACATCCTTGGTTCCCACCTTCCCTACACATCCTTGGTTCCCACCTTCCCTACACATCCTTGGTTCCCACCTTCCCTACACATCCTTGGTTCCCATCTTCCCTACACATCCTTGGTTCCCACCTTCCCTACACATCCTTGGTTCCCACATTCCCTACACATCCTTAGTTCCCACCTTCCCTACACATCCTTGGTTCCCGCCTTCCCTACACATCCTTGGTTCCCGCCTTCCCTACACATCCTTGGTTCCCACCTTCCCTACACATCCTTGGTTCCCACCTTCCCTACACATCCTTGGTTCCCACCTTCCCTACACATCCTTGGTTCCCAACTTCCCTACACATCCTTAGTTCCCACCTTCCCTACACATCCTTGGTTCCCACCTTCCCTACACATCCTTGGTTCCCACCTTGCATACACATCCTTGGTTCCCACCTTGCATACACATCCTTGGTTCCCACCTTCCCTACGCATCCTTGGTTCCCACCTTGCATACACATCCTTGGTTCCCACCTTCCCTACACATCCTTGGTTCCCACCTTCCCTACAAATCCTTGGTTCCCACATTCCCTACATATCCTTGGTTCCCACCTTCCCTACATATCCTTGGTTCTCACCTTCCCTTCACATCCTTGGTTTCCACCTTCCCTACACATACTTGGTTCCCACCTTGCATACCCATCCTTGGTTCCCACCTTCCCTACACATCCTTGGTTCCCACCTTGCATACCCATCCTTGGTTCCCACCTTCCCGACACATCCTTGGTTCCCACCTTCCCTACACATCCTTGGTTCCCACCTTCCCTACACATCCTTGGTTTCCACCTTCCCTACACATCCTTGGTTCCCACCTTCCCTACACATCCTTGGTTCCCACCTTCCCTACACATCCTTGGTTCCCACATTCCCTACACATCACTTGCCAATAGGCATCAGCGTATTTGTTAGATTAAGATGTACAGATACAGACATACAGGTGTCTGTTTTACATCAGAAATATAGGCAATCCTCTCTATAAATAGTGAAGACCCCAGTACTTTAAGTAAGAAAAGGGAATGTGAGGAACCTCTTTTGTCTTGATTAACCAGTATTAGGACCCAATAATGTATTTGAAATTTGAAGCATTCTTTAGGGATGGTTTTGAGGTCTAAGAGGATTTTATGTAAATGATTGCCCCATGTGTTAACAGTAGACAAAACATGGCAATTCTTAAAAGAGGAATCTTTGATTCTTGCTGAGTTTAGAAATAACAGTACCCAGGGTATTATCTGTAGATAAATTCATAACAGTGCGGAATTGTCCACAACTGGAACCCATCCAGTTAGTGTATTGTGGCTTCTATACAAATGTTGACTCATCAAAAATATACAGCCATTCCAACTCGTCTCAGCAGTATGTCCTTTATCAGAGAATCCTGATGATGGGCATTCTCAATTCCAGATCAAGCACCATTGTTCAACTTTATTGGAAATAAAAAATGATTGTCACCTTTTTCATAACATTACATTGTCATTTTATAACTGCTTATCTAAAAACGTGATTTATATCACATGAGAGTTAGCTCCCTTCAGCGGTATGCCTTGTGTTAGTTGGAATGGCTACAGAACATGGTAAAGCATAGAGGTCAAGGTCACCTCATACATAAACAGTGGGCAAGTTAAGCTTGGACAGAAAATGGAGGTCAAGGTTACTACAAAACCAGGATGACATTATAAACAAAGATGAAGTTAAACTCTGACACAAACAATAGCTATACTCTACTGAGCAGAACAATAAATGGGACTCTGTTAAACTTGATAAACAACATCATAAACACTATCAACAAGACAAAAGTCGTAACAAGGTACAATAATCACAAATATATATATATATATATCAACACTTTTAGTGAAAGGTAGCTGTAATAAATGGCTCCAGCTATATTACAGTATCTGAAAATGGCTTCATTCTGAATTTTGTATTGCTTTAAAAGATCCTATATACAGGATGGGGGATCAATATATCAAAGGATTTAAAGTGTTGTCTCTGAGAACACTACATCATGTCTATAATTCTATTAACCCAAGGACTGAGTGACCTCAGTGACCTCAGTGACCGGTGTAAGTGAGGAAGCTATATAGCTATGTAGATAGCGTATAAACAGTGTGTGAACATAGTTATCACACTTACACATCATGTATTACACCACTTATCTTTGGTTTCACTAGTTGTGCATTGTTTGGCAATACTGTGGAATCGTTCTACTTCTTCCAACATAAAATACTTTTTTAAAACAATGCTTAATATTGTTTTCACTGACATGTTAATATTACATACACCATTTTTCGCAATGTAAAGAAAGCAGATAATGCTTATTAAAACAAGACTAACATTCACTACTTTATACATGTTACAGCCTCAAGTTAATGGTCAAACAAAAAGTGTAGGTAAAATAAAACAAGAGGCCCAGAGGGCCTGAATTGCTCACCTGGCTATAATTAGAAATACTGTTTTTCTTGGTTTTGGATCTAACATTTAATACTGTACATATGTACAATTTTGAATCAACACCATCCAGGGACCAGTCAAATATGATGATATTCCTTGCTTAATTTCAGACAAGAAGTTGTTTATAGCAATATTGCTCCCTTTTGGCCCCCCTCCCCCAGTCCCTGGAGGGGGGGTGGGGGGTGGGGGGTGGGTGGGTGAGGGGGTCAGCCCTTTGTAGTTTTTGAATCCCCACCACTTACAGGTGCTTCCAGTAAAATAGGTTAAAATCCAATCAGTAATTCAGAATGTCGACGGACGCCACAGTATGGCATAAACTCACCTTTGTCCTTCGGAGCAGATGAGCTAATTATAGTCATGGCAGATATTCTAGAATTTCAATATTTTTTCGTTAATCAATATGGATACCAAATAGGCTGTAGTGTATGTCTTAGATAGTGTTAAATGTCTTGGATAGTGTTAGGTGTCTTGGATAGTGTTAGGTGTCTTGGATGGTGTTAGGTGTCTTGGATGGTGTTAGGTGTCTTGGATGGTGTTATGTGTCTTGGATAGTGTTAGGTGTCTTGGATGGTGTTAATGCCTTGGATAGTGTTAATGTCTTGGATTGTGTTAGGTGTCTTGGATGGTGTTATGTGTCTTGGATAGTGTTAGGTGTCTTGGATGGTGTTAGGTGTCTTGGATAGTGCTATGTGTCTTGGATAGTGTTAGGTGTCTTGGATAGTGCTATGTGTCTTGGATAGTGTTATGTGTCTTGGATGGTGTTAGGTGTCTTGGATAGTGCTATGTGTCTTGGATAGTGTTATGTGTCTTGGATAGTGCTATGTGTCTTGGATAGTGTTATGTGTCTTGGATTGTGTTATGTGTCTTGGATTGTGTTAGGTGTCTTGGATAGTGTTATGTGTCTTGGATGGTGTTATGTGTCTTGGATAGTGTTATGTGTCTTGGATAGTGTTATGTGTCTTGGATAGTGTTATGTGTCTTGGATGGTGTTAGGTGTCTTGGATAGTGTTAGGTGTCTTGGATAGTGCTATGTGTCTTGAATAGTGTTATGTGTCTTGGATGGTGTTAGGTGTCTTGGATAGTGTTATGTGTCTTGGATTGTGTTAGGTGTCTTGGATAGTGTTAGGTGTCTTGGATAGTGTTAGGTGTCTTGGATAGTGTTATGTGTCTTGGCTAGTGTTAATGTCTTGAACAGTGTTAGGTGTCTTGGATAGTGTTAGGTGTCTTGGATAGTGTTAGGTGTCTTGGATAGTGTTATGTGTCTTGGATAGTGTTATGTGTCTTGGATAGTGTTAGGTGTCTTGGATAGTGTTAGGTGTCTTGGATAGTGTTATGTGTCTTGGATGGTGTTAGGTGTCTTGGATTGTGTTAGGTGTCTTGGATAGTGTTATGTGTCTTGGATAGTGTTATGTGTCTTGGCTAGTGTTAATGTCTTGAACAGTGTTAGGTGTCTTGGATTGTGTTAGGTGTCTAGGTGTCTTGGATAGTGTTAGGTGTCTAGGTGTCTTGGATAGTATTAGGTGTCTTGGATAGTGTTAGGTGTCTTGGATAGTGTTAGGTGTCTTGGATAGTGTTAGGTGTCTAGGTGTCTTGGATATGAAGATCACCTATCTGTTGATTATAGCGATCTGTTGTATATATATAGTGATAAACTTATTTTAACATGTTTCCTATATTGTACTACATGATGTGAATTTTCATCACTTTTCTGACCTGTTATTTTTCCAGTACATCAATATGACACTGGCTAAATATCAATTATAAATCAGAGTGTGTCAAATATAAACATTTACAGTATCCTTGACCATCCTTATGATCCAAACAATTATTTTGTCAGTCTTCAACAATTTGTCCACTCTATAAGGGTGATACATACAGCGATATCCTAATATATCTGCCCAGTAGTTTGGACATTAAATGCTTACATCTTATACAAATGTCTTGAGATATCCTTAATGTCCATGTTTAATTGAGCCATCTCCAATGGCCAAAATAATCTTTTAAGATGTCTCTTGTATCCACACATAGATTTTTCCACACAGGTGACATTTCTGTATGAGAGAGTATATATAGTGTGAGAAATCCCTGGTCATACCAGACTCGCCTGTACATCCGAGTAGCCCGACACCAGGGCCTCACTGAGAGGGTAGACCTGTCCACGAGACCGTCCCCCAGGGGCCTTGGAATCCTGACCCCCTGGGATGCGACCATTACTGGCCCAGTATGCCTGCAGTTTGTTCTGTGTGAGATGAGAACAGTCCGAATTGGAAGCTTGGCTGAGATACGAGGCCTTGTTTCTGTTACAATCTACATAATTCCTGCTGTCTGTGAGGGCAATGTGAGGGTATATAGCCTTGGGCTTGTTTTTGAGGTTGTTTGCTAAGTCTGAGGCTGTCCCTGTGTAATACAGACGTGCTTCAGCACTACTGTATCCCCGCTCTACCGTGGCCCGCGGGTAGCTGATGATCACCTCTGCACTACTGCTCGTCCCCACAGGGCAGCCAGTCTTAGGTGGAATATTGACTGTTGTGTATCCTGCTGGAAGTGAACTGTCAGGGATACACCGAGTATTCGGAGAACTGGTCCCAACAAATGAACTGTATTCTGAAGGAGCTGAATTGTTTGTTACACATTGACTGTTAGAAGAACTTATTGCATCAGTTGGACTGTATCCTGTAGGAATTGAACTGTTTGAGACACACGGATTATTGTGAACACCTGACCCATCATGTGAGCTGCTACATGACACTCGCCGTGGTGGGCCATTTACTATAGCATACCCATCAGGGGTGGCCATTTTATTTCTGGTGAGATGGGAAGGATAAGGAACAAATTCATAACCCTCTGGAATGGTGTTGACTGTGGAGTATGGGACATCTGGACACAGGTCCGAGTCTATGGAATGGATAGATTCGTACTGCTTGAGGGGAGGAAGTGCCACTTGTAGACTGGAGTTTAGGGAGTAAATATCACTGGAACAGGAACTGTGTCGACTTGACCCCTGGGAGGACTTGCGTCGGTCTACCGGGTCACGGATGAGCTGGAGATACTTTGGTGTGCCCTGTGTGTGTGGGATGAGATAGTCTGTACATGCACTGTTCTGCATTGCAATTTGTCGATAAGTGAGTTCCATCTCATCACGTGGCTCAGGCATATCAAAGGACGTAGCATGTTGAATCTTTTTATACAGCACTTCATTGTCACCCTGTAAAGAAAATTTCAATTTCTTTTATCAAATCTGCAATTGATGCCTTAGAATTACTTTCCATATTGGTGGAGACAGTTTAAAGTACATCAGGAGAATTCCAATCAACATTATACATGTAAGCCTTAACCTTCAGATGTGACCTTGGGATCAGTGCCATGGTAACAAAGAAATAGATTAATCCCACATTGTACTGTCGCCTAGAAACTGTTGTAAGGGTCATAACCTTGATATTATACCTAGTTAATAACTATGTAATCAGGGTCCTGATCTAAAATGGACCTTATGACATGCAACCCGTGACCAGACAGGCCATGTGATGTTATACCGGCCTAGACATGTGGCCCAGACAGGTCATGTGATGTTATACTGACCTAGACATGTGGCCCAGACAGGCCATGTGATGTTATACCGACCTAGATATATATATAGCCCAGACAGGCCATGTGATGTTATACCGACCTAGATATATATATAGCCCAGACAGACAATGTGATGTTATACTGACCTAGACATGTGACCCAGACAGGCCATGTGATGTTATACTGACCTAGACATGTGACCCAGACAGGCCATGTGATGTTATACTGACCTAGACATGTGGCCCAGACAGGCCATGTGATGTTATACTGACCTAGACATGTGGCCCAGACAGGCCATGTGATGTTATACTGACCTAGACATGTGGCCCAGACAGGCCATGTGATGTTATACCGGCCTAGACATGTGGCCCATACAGGTCATGTGATATGTTATACCGACCTAGATATATATATAGCCCAGACAGGTCATGTGATGTTATACCGACCTAGATATATATATAGCCCAGACAGGCCATGTGATGTTATACTGACCTAGACATGTGGCCCAGACAGGCCATGTGATATTATACCCACCTAGACATGTGGCCCAGACAGGCAATGTGATGTTATACCGACCTAGACATGTGACCCAAGCAGATGACCTTGACATGTGGCCCAGGCAAGTGACCTTTACATGTGACCCAGTCAAGACCTGTGATATTACACTGACTTTTAATGACATGTGACCTCATCAGATTGTGTGACATAATACTGACCTTGTAATCAGGGTCATGTCCATGTGATAAGGTCCTCCGTCTCATTTTTCTCTCTCTTGGCTGACGATGACAAGTTGAGCCACCCACTACAATTATAATTGTCCACAATTAAAATCTGATTACAAGCATCAAACATGGCTGTTCAAATCAAGAGTTTGATTGCATTAAAGACATTAAAACAAATTATTCACCTCTACAAGATATCTACTACGGACTTTTCTTTTATGCAAATCCCATAATCATTGTGATGAACAACATTATCACTATAGAGGATTCTATATTTATAAGTAAATAATGTAAAGAAGACTTTATATATCATATTGTAGGTATATAAGATTATTTCAAATGATGCCATTTTGTTGACTGACTGACCTAAAAAGCCACCATATTTGAAATGTAATGATGTCCATGTAATAAAGAAATAGAAAACAAAGGTATATTATCAGTAATCATAATTAGTCAGTCCATGGAAACCAAGCATGCACAGCTCCAGAATGATGGTATTAATCTAACCGACATGAAACGAAGCATGCAATGATCCTCTGCCCAGTTGAATGTATGGTCATGCAGGGCCAACAATGAAACCTCTGTCCACACAGACTGTGTAGTCCTACTGGGCAAATGTCATCAACACCCCAGCAGGTCTATCAGTCCATAGAGATGTCCACATTGTGGACAAACTAATGTGGACAGACTTTACTATGTGAATCTAGCAGATACATGCATGAGGATGAATCACTGTGTTGTCATGGATCAGTAAATAACTCATTTTAAAAGTTTAATAATCAACAACAAGAGGTAATCTTACCAGTCAACAACAAATTCTCACAGCAAAAAACATAAACAATAACAGGTTTCAGTAAATGTCAATATCAGTCTCACAATAAGAGAGGCCAAACTGTGATCAATGGCAAACAAAATAAGTCACCAAGATTAAAAAAGATGAAAAAATGAACAACCACAAAAATCACTGAACAAAATGAAAAGAAGACATGAAAACGAGGTCCAGCAAGACAAATAAAGGTGTGCAGCCACAGGGCCAGCTGAGGGTGAGGCAGCTCCACGTTACCTATCCTCACGCACAACTTTGTTGAGTGATGAGGGGTGTACATCTTGACGGTTTCGCCAACTATTCCGGCGAGGAGTTTTTTCTTGGCTGTTGTTACCTCCCCCTTCAGGTCAAAGGTGACAAATTCATAACATTAAACCACTTCAATAATGTTTGTTGTCTCAAGCATACAGACACACATATCAACAATATTCAAATGGACCAGCTTCATCATCAATGTCTTCAATTATTGCTTCAGTTCAAATCAAATTCAGAGGACAAAGGTTGACAATCATAATGACAAAGATAAGAGCACTTTGTTCAAGTAAAGGATTTCTTCTGGTTTCTTAAAGACACCTCCTCAGGTAACATTCTTTATCACATTTTCCTCTTTTTTTTCAGTGCAAATTTCCATGACAACAGCTTAAAAGGTAAAACGTACTGAGGATATATTGCTGGATAATATTCAGGAATAATACAAAATATAATATACATGTCAACAAAAACATTCTGACTTCAGTGGTATCAACATATTTCACTTACAAAAAAACCTGAAATCAGTCTCATAATTCTATATACAGGTACAAATGTATATATAACACCATAAGTCTATACACAGGTACATATAAATATAATCCATTAATTCTAAACTCGGGTATATACAGCCCCATAATTGTATACACAGGTAAATATAACCCCATAATTGTATACACAGGTATATATAACCCCCTAATTCTATACACAGGTATATATAACCCCCTAATTCTATACACAGGTATATATAACCCCATAATTCTATACACAGGTATATATAACCCCATAATTCTATACACAGGTATATATAACCCCCTAATTCTATACACAGGTATATATAACCCCCTAATTATATACACAGGTATATATAACCCCCTAATTCTATACACAGGTATATATAACCCCATAATTCTATACACAGGTATATATAACCCCCTAATTCTATACACAGGTAAATATAACCCTATAATTCTATACACAGGTATATATAACCCCCTAATTCTATACACAGGTATATGACTGTGACAACATCCTCAGATTAAGCAATCAGTTTTAGTAACACATCAAAAACAACATTTTGAAAACTTGATTTAAGTACGAAGTCATAATCAAATTAATATTGTGTGCTTATTCTATTCAACAGACAGCTGACCACCTGACAGAAGACAAATAAATAGTCTGGATTATTAGTGGTGAGGTACAACTTTGGATCAAATCATTTTAGTTTTGGATACTCGGCAGTCTGTCATATACAAGTACAACAGTACTGTAGAAAGGAGATAATTTCAGACATGCAGGGTTACACAGATGACATACAGGTACACATGCGCAGGTAATGTGTTCATATAGATACACACAGGTGTTGTGTTCATATGGGTACACACAGGTGTTGTGTTCATATGGGTACACACAGGTGTTGTGTTCATATGGGTACACACAGGTGTTGTGTTCATATGGGTACACACAGGTGTTGTGTTCATATGGGTACACACAGGTGTTGTGTTCATATGGGTATACACAGGTGTTGTGTTCATATGGGTACACACAGGTGTTGTGTTCATGCAGGTACACACAGGTGTTTTGTTCATATGGGTACACACAAGTGTTGTGTTCATGCAGGTACACACATGTGTTGTGATCATATGGGTACACACAGGTGTTGTGTTCATATGGGTACAAACAGGTGTTGTGTTCATGCAGGTACACACAGGTGTTGTGTTCATGCAGGTACACACAGGTGTTGTGTTCCACAGAAAATAAAAACATGCTAGGCTTTAGCACAAACAGAAATACGTAACATTAATATACATGCATGTATTATTTGACTAAACACTTATCAACGTCCCCTTTAAGAGTCTTTAGGAGATGCCATATTATTTAATCAATTTAGGACAAATATTCATCCTCAATAATTTATGTTACATTGGTTGACTTTATCATATACAGTATACATGCTTTGTAAGTTTTTTTTATATAATAAATAACTTTCATTTGTTATTTAACTGTATATCTGTAGTTAGTCAAATATGACAGTGCTCTAGGTACTACATCCATTATATACCACACCAAAGCCTGCATCACCTGCTCAGGGCCTTGTAATATATGTGTCCATATGGACCTTCATGCAAATCAAAATAAGAAAAAAATGTTATAAATGCACCTACAATGCTGGTATTTTTACTTTAAGAGTCAATGTAATGTATAGGGTAACTACTGTCTGAGTCAATGTAATGTATAGGGTAACTACTGTCCGAGTCAATGTAATGTGTAGGGTATCTACTGTCTGAGTCAATGTAATGTATAGGGTATCTACTGTCTGAGTCAATGTAATGTGTAGGGTATCTACTGAGTCAATGTAATGTATAGGGTATCTACTGTCTGAGTCAATGTAATGTGTAGGGTATCTACTGTCTGAGTCAATGTAATGTGTAGGGTATCCACTGTCTGAGTCAATGTAATGTGTAGGGTAACTACTGTCTGAGTCAATGTAATGTGTAGGGTATCCACTGTCTGAGTCAATGTAATGTATAGGGTATCTACTGTCTGAGTCAATGTAATGTGTAGGGTAACTACTGTCCGAGTCAATGTAATGTGTAGGGTAACTACTGTCTGAGTCAATGTAATGTATAGGGTATCTACTGTCTGAGTCAATGTAATGTGTAGGGTATCTACTGTCTGAGTCAATGTAATGTGTAGGGTATCTACTGAGTCAATGTAATGTGTAGAGTAACTACTGTCTGAGTCAATGTAATGTATAGGGTAACTACTATCTGAGTCATTGTAATGTATAGGGTATCTACTGAGTCAATGTAATGTGTAGGGTATCTACTGTCTGAGTCAATGTAATGTGTAGGGTAACTACTGTCTGAGTCAATGTAATGTGTAGGGTATCTACTGTCTGAGTCAATGTAATGTGTAGGGTAACTACTGAGTCAATGTAATGTATAGGGTATCTACTGTCTGAGTCAATGTAATGTGTAGGGTATCTACTGTCTGAGTCAATGTAATGTGTAGGGTATCTACTGAGTCAATGTAATATATAGGGTATCTACTGTCTGAGTCAATGTAATGTGTAGGGTATCTACTGTCTGAGTCAATGTAATGTATAGGGTATCTACTGTCTGAGTCAATGTAATGTGTAGGGTATGTACTGTCTGAGTCAATGTAATGTGTAGGGTAACTACTGAGTCAATGTAATGTATAGGGTATCTACTGAGTCAATGTAATGTGTAGGGTATCTACTGAGTCAATGTAATGTGTAGGGTAACTACTGTCTGAGTCAATGTAATGTGTAGGGTAACTTACTGTCTGAGTCAATGTAATGTGTTGGGTATCTACTGAGTCAATGTTATGCGTAGGGTATCTACTGAGTCAATGTAATGTATAGGGTATCTACTGTCTGAGTCAATGTAATGTATAGGGTATCTACTGAGTCAATGTAATGTGTAGGGTATCTACTGAGTCAATGTAATGTGTAGGGTATCTACTGTCTGAGTCAATGTAATGTGTAGGGTATCTACTGTCTGAGTCAATGTAATGTATAGGGTATCTACTGTCTGAGTCAATGTAATGTGTAGGGTATCTACTGAGTCAATGTAATGTGTAGGGTATCTACTGAGTCAATGTAATGTGTAGGGTATCTACTGAGTCAATGTAATGTGTAGGGTATCTACTGTCTGAGTCAATGTAATGTATAGGGTAACTACTGAGTCAATGTAATGTGTAGGGTAACTACTGAGTCAATGTAATGTGTAGGGTATCTACTGTCTGAGTCAATGTAATGTATAGGGTAACTACTGAGTCAATGTAATGTGTAGGGTAACTACTGAGTCAATGTAATGTATAGGGTAACTACTGTCTGAGTCAATGTAATGTGTAGGGTATCTACTGAGTCAATGTAATGTATAGGGTATCTACTGAGTCAATGTAATGTATAGGGTATCTACTGAGTCAATGTAATGTATAGGGTATCTACTGTCCGAGTCAATGTAATGTGTAGGGTATCTACTGAGTCAATGTAATGTGTAGGGTAACTACTGTCTGAGTCAATGTAATGTGTAAGGTATCTACTGAGTCAATGTAATGTGTAGGGTATCTACTCAGTCAATGTAATGTGTAGGGTATCTACTGTCTGAGTCAATGTAATGTATAGGGTATCTACTGTCCGAGTCAATGTAATGTGTAGGGTATCTACTGAGTCAATGTAATGTATAGGGTAACTACTGTCTGAGTCAATGTAATGTGTAGGGTAACTACTGTCTGAGTCAATGTAATGTGTAGGGTATCTACTGAGTCAATGTAATGTATAGGGCATCTACTGAGTCAATGTAATGTATAGGGTATCTACTGAGTCAATGTAATCTATAGGGTAACTACTGTCCGAGTCAATGTAATGTGTAGGGTATCTACTGAGTCAATGTTATGTGTAGGGTAACTACTGAGTCAATGTAATATATAGGGTATCTACTGAGTCAATGTAATGTGTAGGGTAACTACTGTCCGAGTCAATGTAATGTGTAGGGTAACTACTGTCTGAGTCAATGTAATGTGTAGTGTGACTACTGAGTCAATGTAATGTGTAGGGTAACTACTGTCTGAGTCAATGTAATGTATAGGGTATCTACTGTCTGAGTCAATGTAATGTGTAGGGTATCTACTGTCTGGGTCAATGTAATGTGTAGGGTAACTACTGTCTGAGTCAATGTAATGTATAGGGTATCTACTGTCTGAGTCAATGTAATGTATAGGGTATCTACTGTCTGAGTCAATGTAATGTGTAGGGTATCTACTGTCTGAGTCAATGTAATGTATAGGGTATCTACTGTCTGAGTCAATGTAATGTGTAGGGTATCTACTGTCTGAGTCAATGTAATGTGTAGGGTAACTACTGAGTCAATGTAATGTGTAGGGTAACTACTGTCTGAGTCAATGTAATGTGAGCAATTAAGAGTAGATAAAATAAAATGTAAATTGAGGAGTAATTAAGGGTAGATAAAATGTGAATAGAGGAGTAATTAAGGGTAGATAAAATAAAATGTAAATAGAGGAGTAATTAAGGAGTAGATAAAATGTTGTCACTTTGATTTCACAATACTTTGTATATTGATGTTGATATAAACACAGGAACGCTGCATCTTCTAATATCTTATTGAATCCTATTAAGTGAGTTATCTCCCTTAAGTTAGCCATCCTGCCTGATTCATTCTAATCTTACTCTATATGCTACATTACTGTATATTGGACGATTTAGGTAGGTTATATCTGCCAGCTTATACTATTGATAAATTAAGATGGTGACCATATTTTTGCATACAGTAGAAAAGTCAACCTGACAAGTATAATATATATCTTTGTAAGTATAAGGCTAATGACAACAATATATATATTACAATATCACTATACAGGAAGTTCTACACAAAATATATAAGAAATTATACATAAACCAGCTTGAACATTGCACATATATGTACTAGGGTACATTCACTCTAGGCTTAAGGAGCATGCAATAACATTTTGTTATAAATCTAAAGTACAAAATATGTCATGCATATATATGAAATAAATTCACTTTTCTTTTCACACGGTAATTCTAAAGATGTGATACCAGGCATTGAGCCTCCCTACACAATACATATCAACTGATAAATGTACCAACCAGCATATAAACAAAGTCATCAACAATCAGAATACTGCCGTGAAGAAGACCGAAGTAGTGGTCAACTCAGGTTGTGTTACTGCATGCACTTACCGTCGGGGTTGATCGTGCGGGAGCGGATAGGGACAATGTAGTCAGCGAACAGCGACACACACTTGTCGTGGAATTCTTCAAGCTGTTGGAGGACGACTGAGAAGGAGGGACGATCCTCGGCCTCCACCCAACAATTTCTCATCATCTGGAATCTAAGGAAGAACAAGGCCAGGAATGTAAGTAATACATTTACTAAGCAACTCGATGTTTATTCAAACCATTGATGGATTCCATTCTTATATAAAGTTATGTACAGAAAAAATATTTGGATATTTGTCACTGCCCAGGACAAGGAATTATTTAATGAGCGGTGCACGACTTTTGGCTTCGTAGGGCATAATTTATTCGAGTTCAGAATACAACTACTTTTCCAACAGCTTTGTAAAAGTTCATCAAATTGTTATTCCATAAATACTTTTTTCAAACAGGAGAGAAGATAATATGAACTGTCTTTCCTGTTACATGTTTTGCTGGGAGAGTATAACACAGAAGTATGTCAGTGTTACTTACAGTTCCTCAGGACAACCTTCAGGTTGTTCTAGCTGGCCTCCTGATCGTACAAAATGTAGGACCTCAATGTTGGTTCGTGCAGGGTATGGTTGTCGTCCGAAGGTCATTACTTCCCAAATGAGAATGCCAAATGCCCTGTAATGTACAGATGTAACAGAGATCAATGTAAATTTATATCATGTTTACTTCCCCTTAATCCAAATGGAGGGTAATTGTCTCATCTCAATCACAGAGGAAGGTGACTCTCATCTCAAACAATCACAGAGGAAGGTGAATCTCATCTCAAACAATCACAGAGGAAGGTGACTCTCATCTCAAACAATCACAGAGGAAGGTGACTCTCATCTCAAACAATCACAGAGGAAGGTGACTCTCATCTCAAACAATCACAGAGGAAGGTGACTTTCTCATCTCAAACAATCACAGAGGAAGGTGACTCTCATCTCAAACAATCACAGAGGAAGGTGACTCTCTCATCTCAAACAATCACAGAGGAAGGTGACTCTCTCATATTAAACAATCCCAGATGAAGGTGACTCTCTCATATTAAACAATAGTGTGGAATAAGGAAGCTAACTCACCATATATCTGACTGTGTTGTGAACACCCCATCGACCAGCGCCTCTGGTGACATCCATCGTACAGGAAGTAGTCCCTCGCCTTCCTTTCTATAGTAGTCATTCTTGTAGATATCCCTGGCCAGGCCAAAGTCTCCAATCTTTACCACCATGTCTGCTGGTGTCTTACTAGAAACCAGACAATTCCTTGCTGCCAAGTCCCTGTCAATGTCAAATGCAAAAAGAACATGTATTACAGCTTGTTTGTCAACATTCTTACAGTGCCCATACATACTATCAACATTTATTTATTGTACTTTCAATATAATGTTCTCACGTGAAGAAACGTATGTGTGTTACCTGTGGACAAAGTGCATCTCCTCCAGGTATTTACATCCCCGAGCCACGTGGACACAAATCTTAACCAGGTCTGTTATACACAGGAATGCAGCATTGGTCTGAAATGGTCAGGGAAACCCAAGGTAATCATGTATAGCTCAACACTGAATGTATAAGTAACAGTTTATGACTAGTGCACTATCTACTATTGAAGGCCAACAAGACCTTGGCCTATGATTGAGGGCCAACAAGGCCTTGGCCTATGATTGAGGATCAACAAGACTTTGGCCTATGATTGAGGGCCAACAAGGCCTTGGTATACTACTGAAGGCCAACAAGGCCATTGTTTACTACTGAAGGCCAACAAGACCTTGGCCTATGATTAAGGGCCAACAAGAATTTGGCCTACTACTGAAAGTCAACAAGGCCTTGGTATACTACTGAAGGTCAACAAGGATTTGGCCTACTACTGAAGGTCAACAAGGCCTTGGTGTACTACTGAAGGCCAACAAGGCCTTGGCCTATGATTGAGGGCCAACAAGGCCTTGGCCTATGATTGAGGGCCAACAAGGCCATTGTTTACTACTGAAGGCCAACAAGGCCTTGGCCTATGATTGAACAAGGCCTTGGTGTACTACTGAAGGCCAACAAGGCCTTGGCCTATGATTGAGGGCCAACAAGGCCATTGTTTACTACTGAAGGCCAACAAGGCCTTGGCCTATGATTGAGGGCCAACAAAGCTTTGACTTACTGTTGAGGGTCGACAAGCACGGAGGAAGGAGAGCAAGTCACCACCCTCCATCAGCTCCAAGATGATGAATTCTGGGTCATTGTCCAGACACACACCCAGCAGACTCAGGATATGTTCATGCTTAAAGTTGCTCATGAGGACCGCCTCTTTGAGGAACTCCTCCTTTTCATGATCTGATGCACTCTTCCTCAAGGTCTGAAAGCACGGATACAAAACATATACTGCCTGGGCGCTCATTCTCAGGGTATTGGATATGTTTACAAAACTTTACTGTCTGAGAACACCTCAGGGCACTGGGCATGGTTTTCTTTTGATTCTATTAGGGATGACATTGACTCACCTTGACAGCCACCTTTGTTTCACCAGATGTGTCACTGAGAATGTTTTTGGCCAGACCCTCAAAGACTTCTCCAAATGCTCCACTGCCAAGGAACTTTGTAAGCATCAACTGATCCCGTCGGAAGTGGGGCAAGGATGCAATATCACTGTCGGTTGGAATTAAACTACAAGTACAAGTACAACAAATCTAGTGCTGTCTAAGTATTACATCATTACTCTCTGTCTGAGTGGTACATTATTACTCTACCTGAGTGGTACATTATTACTCTGTGAGTGGTACATCATTACTCTCTGTCTGAGTGGTACATTATTACTGTCTGTCTGAGTAGTACATCATTACTCTCTGTCTGAGTAGTACATCATTACTCTCTGTCTGAGTGGTACATTATTACTCTGTGAGTAGTACATTACTATCTGTCTGAGTGGTACATTATTACTGTCTGTCTGAGTGGTACATTATTACTATCTGTCTGAGTAGTACATCATTACTCTCTGTCTGAGTGGTACATTATTACTGTCTGTCTGAGTAGTACATCATTACTCTCTGTCTGAGTGGTACATTATTACTATCTACCTGAGTGGTACATTATTACTCTGTGAGTGGTACATTACTATCTGTCTGCGTGGTACATAATTACTGTCTGTCTGAGTGGTACATTATTACTCTGTGAGTGGTACATTATTACTATCTGTCTGAGTAGTACATCATTACTCTCTGTCTGAGTGGTACATTATTACTATCTACCTGAGTGGTACATTATTACTCTGTGAGTGGTACATTATTACTATCTGTCTGCGTGGTACATAATTACTGTCTGTCTGGGTGGTACATTATTACTCTGTGAGTGGTACATTATTACTCTGTGAGTAGTACATTATTACTATCTGTCTGAGTGGTACATTATTACTATCTATCTGAGTGGTACATTATCACTATCTATCTGAGTGGTACATTATTACTATCTATCTGAGTGGTACATTATTACTATCTATCTGAGTGGTACATTATTACTACCTGTCTGAGTGGTACATTATTACTATCTCTCTGAGTGGTACATTATTACTCTGTGAGTGGTACATTATTACTGTCTGTCTGAGTGGTACATTATTACTCTGTGAGTGGTACATTATTACTCTCTGTCTGAGTGGTACATTATTACTCTGTGAGTAGTACATTATTACTATCTGTCTGAGTGGTACATTATTACTCTGTGAGTGGTACATTATTACTCTGTGAGTGGTACATTATCACTATCTGTCTGAGTGGTACATTATTACTCTGTGAGTAGTACATTATTACTATCTGTCTGAGTGGTACATTATTACTGTCTGTCTGAGTGGTACATTATTACTATCTATCTGAGTGGTACATTATTACTGTCTGTCTGAGTGGTACATTATTACTATCTGTCTGAGTGGTACATCATTACTTTGTGAGTGGTACATTATTACTATCTGTCTGAGTGGTACATTATTACTGTCTGTCTGAGTGGTACATCATTACTCTGTGAGTGGTACATTATCACTATCTATCTGAGTGGTACATTATTACTGTCTACCTGAGTGGTACATTATTACTATCTATCTGAGTAGTACATTATTACTCTGTGAGTGGTACAGAAATATGCACACAAACCTGATAGCATACAAAGTGTTACTCTGTTGGTAGGCTGTGTGTGGCAGCTCCCTCAATGTCGCCAATTCTACATCAGGTCCTCGAGCTACTGCCACAAACTGAGGCCGCTTCTTCTGGAGGTCCTGTCTCTTCCATCTCACTGTAAAGACACAATACAAATTGTTAACAATGCAATTCACTGTAATAAAACATTACATGATAAAACACACCTCACTTAGTGACAGGTAAAGCAATAGATCTGCTTAGTAAAACAAATCAAATAGTTACATGTAGATTGTGTCTAAGAACAAAGATCCTAATCATCTAATCATCAGTTTGGTAGGTTTTTGTCACAGGGGATTAATAGACTGAAGTGACAAATAATAGACTGAAGTGACAAATAATGGGCTGAAGTGACAAATAATGGACTGAAGTGACAAATAATGGGCTGAAGTGATAAATAATGGGCTGAAGTGACAAATAATGGGCTGAAGTGATAAATAATGGGCTGAAGTGACAAATAATGGGCTGAAGTGACAAATAATAGACTGAAGTGACAAATAATGGGCTGAAGTGACAAATAATGGGCTGAAGTGACAAATAATGGGCTGAAGTGACAAATAATAGACTGAGGTGACAAATAATAGACTGAAGTGACAAATAATGGGCTGAGGTGACAAATAATAGACTGAAGTGACAAATAATGGGCTGAGGTGACAAATAATAGACTGAAGTGACAAATAATGGGCTGAAGTGATAAATAATGGACTGAAGTGACAAATAATAGACTGAAGTGATAAATAATGGGCTGAAGTGATAAATAATAGACTGAAGTGACAAATAATGGACTGAAGTGACAAATAATAGACTGAAGTGATAAATAATGGGCTGAAGCTGAAGTGATAAATAATGGGCTGAAGTGATAAATAATGGACTGAAGTGATAAATAATAGACTGAAGTGACAAATAATAGACTGAAGTGATAAATAATGGACTGAAGTGACAAATAATGGACTGAAGTGACAAATAATGGACTGAAGTGATAAATAATGGACTGAAGTGATAAATAATAGACTGAAGTGATAAATAATGGGCTGAAGTGATAAATAATAGACTGAAGTGATAAATAATAGACTGAAGTGACAAATAATAGACTGAAGTGACAAATAATGGACTGAAGTGACAAATAATGGACTGAAGTGATAAATAATGGACTGAAGTGATAAATAATGGGCTGAAGTGATAAATAATAGACTGAAGTGATAAATAATAGACTGAAGTGACAAATAATAGACTGAAGTGATAAATAATAGACTGAAGTGACAAATAATAGACTGAAGTGATAAATAATGGACTGAAGTGATAAATAATGGACTGAAGTGACAAATAATGGACTGAAGTGATAAATAATGGACTGAAGTGATAAATAATAGACTGAAGTGACAAATAATGGACTGAAGTGATAAATAATGGGCTGAAGTGATAAATAATGGACTGAAGTGACAAATAATGGACTGAAGTGATAAATAATGGACTGAAGTGATAAATAATAGACTGAAGTGATAAATAATGGGCTGAAGTGATAAATAATGGACTGAAGTGACAAATAATGGACTGAAGTGACAAATAATGGACTGAAGTGATAAATAATAGACTGAAGTGACAAATAATAGACTGAAGTGATAAATAATGGGCTGAAGTGATAAATAATGGACTGAAGTGACAAATAATAGACTGAAGTGATAAATAATGGACTGAAGTGACAAATAATAGACTGAAGTGACAAATAATAGACTGAAGTGATAAATAATAGACTGAAGTGATAAATAATAGACTGAAGTGATAAATAATAGACTGAAGTGATAAATAATGGGCTGAAGTGATAAATAATGGGCTGAAGTGATAAATAATAGACTGAAGTGATAAATAATAGACTGAAGTGATAAATAATAGACTGAAGTGATAAATAATGGGCTGAAGTGACAAATAATGGGCTGAAGTGATAAATAATGGGCTGAAGTGATAAATAATAGACTGAAGTGATAAATAATAGACTGAAGTGACAAATAATAGACTGAAGTGACAAATAATGGACTGAAGTGATAAATAATAGACTGAGGTGATAAATAATAGACTGAAGTGACAAATAATGGGCTGAAGTGATAAATAATGGGCTGAAGTGACAAATAATGGGCTGAAGTGATAAATAATGGACTGAAGTGATAAATAATGGACTGAAGTGATAAATAATAGACTGAGGTGATAAATAATAGACTGAAGTGATAAATAATGGGCTGAAGTGACAAATAATGGACTGAAGTGATAAATAATAGACTGAAGTGACAAATAATGGACTGAAGTGATAAATAATGGACTGAGGTGATAAATAATAGACTGAAGTGATAAATAATGGGCTGAGGTGACAAATAATGGGCTGAAGTGATAAATAATAGACTGAGGTGATAAATAATAGACTGAGGTGATAAATAATGGGCTGAGGTGACAAATAATGGACTGAAGTGATAAATAATGGGCTGAAGTGATAAATAATAGACTGAAGTGATAAATAATAGACTGAGGTGATAAATAATGGACTGAAGTGATAAATAATGGATTGAAGTGATAAATAATGGGCTGAGGTGACAAATAATGGATTGAGGTGACAAATAATGGACTGAAGTGATAAATAATAGACTGAGGTGATAAATAATAGACTGAGGTGATAAATAATGGGCTGAGGTGACAAATAATGGGCTGAAGTGATAAATAATGGGCTGAAGTGATAAATAATGGACTGAAGTGATAAATAATGGACTGAAGTGATAAATAATAGACTGAGGTGATAAATAATAGACTGAGGTGATAAATAATGGGCTGAAGTGATAAATAATGGGCTGAGGTGACAAATAATGGATTGAGGTGATAAATAATAGACTGAAGTGACAAATAATGGACTGAAGTGACAAATAATGGACTGAAGTGACAAATAATAGACTGAAGTGATAAATTTAATAGACTGAAGTGACAAATAATGGGCTGAAGTGATAAATAATGGGCTGAAGTGATAAATAATGGACTGAAGTGATAAATAATGGGCTGAGGTGACAAATAATGGACTGAAGTGACAAATAATGGGCTGAAGTGACAAATAATGGACTGAAGTGACAAATAATGGACTGAAGTGATAAATAATGGGCTGAAGTGATAAATAATCTAGTTGGAGTTAAAAAATCCAGGAAATGAGGAGAGCGTGTTACAGTATAAGAGTTAGTGTAAAACTTACCATAACAATAGGCTACAAGTATGACAATACTGATGAGGATGAGTCCAACAGGCAGGCCAATAGACACAATGATGGAGTTGTCTGTGGCCACAAGGGCCTCTGTAATATCAATTTAACATTGTAAGCATCAGGTTTGGTTTTGGTATCAAGTTCTAAATCTTAGTGTAAATCATACATGTATTATACAAGTACAAACATCCAACAATATATATACAGAGATTTTTTACTCCGTCAGACATGATGGCTGATAAATAGAAAGCATACCTATGAATGTGAAGGTCAGACTGGAGTTACTGGGAGGTCCCCAACCGATTTCATTTGTGGCCTTGACCCTAAATACATAGTCATGGCCAGGCGGTGTGACCTCCTTGTCGACGACCCAGCGCAGCTCTGTGCCGTTGTAGGCCTGTTCCCAGGTGTCGCTGTCCGTCTGTCTGTACTGGAGGCTATAGTGCGATATACTCTCTCCATTGACCTGCGGCTCCGTCCACACTACTACATACACCTGGGACTTAAGCTTCTGTACCTCTGGTGGGAAGGGCTCTAGGGGAGTTGATGCTGAAAGACAAAGACACTTCCTCATGTACAGCTAACATTTAATTAGATAACTTTTTCAATTAAATTCTTGCTACCTATATTTACAACCAAAATATCTCTTAATATTAATTGACTCAATATATGATTCTGTAAATCAGATAGGACAAACCAGAGATGTAGTATTACTTAGATTGTATAACAAACACTAGAACACATTGATGCTGCAGGCAATACCTTTAGTTCTAAAAACAAAGCGGTCATCGTCAGGCCAGTCGACACGCAGTAGACCAGTCAGAACCAGCCTAAGTTTGACGCTGTATTGGGTGTAGGGCTGGAGGTGACTAATCAGATATCTACACTGGCTGTAGATTTTGGACTTTTGGGGAAACTGGGTCTGGCTCATCTTTATCAATGACCCCTCAACCTCTTCTATCTGTAATAGATAATAAACAATGATCTTACAGTCATCATCTCACATTAATATTCTCATACGCATGAGTAAGGTGTCACTAGAGAAGATGTCATTTCACATTCTCATACACAAGAGTTAGGTGTCACTAGAGCCAATGTCATCTCACATTCTCATACACAAGAGTAAGGTGTCACTAGAGACGATGTTATCTCACATTCTCATACACAAGAGTTAAGTGTCACTAGAGCCAATGTCATCTCACATTCTCATACACAAGAGTAAGGTGTCAATAGCGACAATGTCATCTCACATTCTCATACACAAGAGTAAGGTGTCACTAGCGACAATGTCATCTCACATTCTCATACACAAGAGTAAGGTGTCACTAAGAGACGATGTCATCTCACATTCTCATACACAAGAGTAAGGTGTCAATAGCGACAATGTCATCTCACATTCTCATACACAAGAGTTAGGTGTCACTAGAGCCAATGTCATCTCACATTCTCATACACAAGAGTTAGGTGTCAATAGCGACAATGTCATCTCACATTCTCATACACAAGAGTAAGGTGTCACTAGAGCCAATGTTATCTCACATTCTCATACACAAGAGTAAGGTGTAACTAGAGACGATGTCATCTCACATTCTCATACAATATTTATGTATATACGTAGTTCCTAGGTACAAGCTGGACAATAGACTGCAGTATTACCGGGTAGTACATGAAGGTGACAGCATACACGCTCTTGTCCTGAGGGATGTCCCATGAAACATTTAAAGTATCTTCTGACTTGTCCAGCAGTTTGATGTCTCTCATGCCCTCGTAGGTCTTGGCCTTCACCTCAGCCGTCTCACTGTATAACAACTTCTCTTTGTTGGAAGCCAGGATCTGCATCAAAATTGATATAGAGACAAATACTAGCACATTTACATGAGTTGGGAAGAAGATTGTTTGTCTTTATACACCTAAACTTTGGTATTGATTGTTGGGCAATTGATGTTAATCTTGATTTTACTTTTGTATGTTTATATCTTTGATAACTGACCTTAAACTTGTTATTATGTGTTTATACTTATCTTCTGAACTTTGTACTCTGTATTTGGCCTTGACATAACTACTGTATTTAACCTTGACTCATGACCTTGACACTATTATTGTGTGTCTGACACTGTGTTCTGACCTTGGCATTCTGTTTAAATTTCTATACTCAGCTGGCCATTGTTATAGTATTAAACTTGACTACTGACCTTGACCTTATACTGGTGGTTAGGAAGCAGGTCAGTAAGGGTGACAATGTGAATAGGGACTCGAGTTATACTGGTGGGTAGTTCTATCTCAGGGGTCATCTCCATTTCCTGAGTCTGACCCTTGGTGACCACTGTCCATTTGACCTTGTATGTGATCTCCTCTAGGGGACCATTGGTGTGAAGTGGGGGTGACCATTTTACACTCATCTTGTCGAAGCTCAACACTTTAAGGATCACAGATGTTGCTGGAGAAGGCACTGAAAACAATACAAGGACATTATAACCCAATCCACAGAGTTAATGTCTTTTTAAACACTCTTAGAGCTATTAATTTTCTCTTTGTAACATTAAAGGTAGAGATCAGCATTTTATTATAAGATTTTCTCACCAATAACACAGTTATCATTATTTACAGACTTACCTCCGACCTTGGTACGAAACACATGGGGCTCACTCAAAACCTTATCCAGGTTTTCCGTGTAGTAGTTACTCACAGCTCCATGAACCACGTACTCCATATACGGCTCCAGGGTGGATATTGTCATCTGACGATTGTATGATGTCTGAGACAAGAGAAAAAAACTTCACCTATCTTAAACCATTCCTTCAGTGGATATTACTGGATTATCTGTTTTTCCTTACATTTATATATATATGTTTGTACTGATTTGTTTGTTATTGTTATTACCCTAGTGTAGGTATCTATACATTGTTGTTACCCTAGTGTAGGTATCTATACATTGTTATTACCCTAGTGTAGGTGTCTATACATTGTTATTACCTTACACATCTGTAGGTATCTATACATTGTTATTACCTTACACATCTGTAGGTATCTATACATTGTTATTACCCTAGTGTAGGTGTCTATACATTGTTATTACCCTAGTGTAGGTATCTATACATTATTATTACCCTAGTGTAGGTATCTATACATTGTTATTACCCTAGTGTAGGTATCTATACATTGTTATTACCCTAGTGTAGGTATCTATACATTGTTATTACCTTACACATCTGTAGGTATCTATACATTGTTATTACCTTACACATCTGTAGGTATCTATACATTGTTATTACCCTAGTGTAGGTATCTATACATTGTTATTACCTTACACATCTGTAGGTATCTATACATTGTTATTACCTTACACACCTGTAGGTATATATACATTGTTATTACCTTACACATCTGTAAGTATCTATACATTGTTATTACCCTAGTGTAGGTATCTATACATTGTTATTACCTTACACATCTGTAGGTATCTATACATTGTTATTACCTTACACACCTGTAGGTATCTATACATTGTTATTACCTTACACATCTGTAGGTATCTATACATTGTTATTACCCTAGTGTAGGTATCTATACATTGTTATTACCTTACACATCTGTAGGTGTCTATACATTGTTATTACCTTACACACCTGTAGGTATCTATACATTGTTATTACCCTAGTGTAGGTATCTATACATTGTTATTACCTTACACACCTGTAGGTATCTATACATTGTTATTACCTTACACAAATCGTAGGTATCTTACATTGTTATTACCTACCACTGTAGGTGTATTATACAGTGTGTTATATACAGTTATCCCTAGTGTAGGTTCTATACATGTATTACCTAAGGTATCTATACATTTATTACCTTACACACCTGTAGGTAGCTATACATTGTTATTACCTACACATCTTGTAGGTATCTATACATTGTTTTTACCTTACACTCTGTAGTTGTCTATACTTGTTATTACTTACACAATTGTATGGTATCTATTACATTTTTATTACCTTACACATGTAGTGTCTATACATTGTTATTTAACCTAGTGTAGGTATCTATAAATGGTATTACCTACAATCTGTAGGATCTATACATTGTTAACCTAGTGTAAGGGATATAACATTGTTATTACCTTTCACATCTGTATTATCTATTCATTGTTATGAACTAGTGTAGGTATCTATCCATTGTTATACCCTAGGTAGGTATCTATACATTGTTATTACCTTACACACCTGTAGGTATCTATACATTGTTATTACCTTACACATCTGTAGGTATCTATACATTGTTATTACCCTAGTGTAGGTATCTATACATTGTTATTACCTTACACATCTGTAGGTATCTATACATTGTTACTACCTTACACATCTGTAGGTATCTATACATTGTTACTACCTTACACATCTGTAGGTATCTATACATTGTTATTACCTTACACATCTGTAGGTATCTATACATTGTTATTACCTTACACATCTGTAGGTATCTATACATTGTTACTACCTTACACATCTGTAGGTATCTATACATTGTTATTACCTTACACATCTGTAGGTGTCTATACATTGTTATTACCTTACACATCTGTAGGTATCTATACATTGTTATTACCTAACACATCTGTAGGTATCTATACATTGTTATTACCTTACACACCTGTAGGTATCTATACATTGTTATTACCCTAGTGTAGGTATCTATACATTGTTATTACCTTACACATCTGTAGGTACCTATACATTGTTATTACCTTACACATCTGTAGGTATCTATACATTGTTATTACCTTACACATCTGTAGGTACCTATACATTGTTATTACCTTACACATCTGTAGGTATCTATACATTGTTATTACCTTACACATCTGTAGGTGTCTATACATTGTTATTACCCTAGTGTAGGTATCTATACATTGTTATTACCTTACACATCTGTAGGTATCTATACATTGTTATTACCCTAGTGTAGGTATCTATACATTGTTATTACCTTACACACCTGTAGGTGTCTATACATTGTTATTACCTTACACATCTGTAGGTATCTTACAGTACACAACAGTATATAAGTTGTACTTTACCTGTGATTGACAGTCATGGCCGTCCACTCCACACCGATCTCCATGGGAACCCTGTCTGAAGAAGACAGTGTACCTGGTATTTGGGTGAGAGATTGTGTCACACTCTGCTGGCCAGTCTACCTCCTCTAGGAGGAGCGAGAGGGAGGAATTGGTGTGGTGTACCATTACAATACTACCATTATATGGACCCGGATCCAGACATCCCAGACCTGTCACAACACAAAGCATTCTGGGAAATTATATGTGTAATGATAAGCAGTTGAAAGATCAGCAGTTTGACATGTGATATATAGATAGTGCAGGACCCTACAATATGGGACTCAACATTTACAAGTACCTCCAATATGACAACTGGACTGGTCACTGTAGACAGGTATTCTTACCTGGTAGTGGCTTGAGTGATCCCTGTAGACAGTTATACAAACTTGATAATAACTAGATTGGTCTCTGTAGACAGGTATACTTACCTGGTAGTGACTGTAGTGGTCTCTATAGACAGGTATACTTACCTGGTAGTGGTTGGAGTGGTCTCTATAGGCAGGTATACTTACCTGGTAGTGCCTGCAGTGGTCTCTATAGATAGGTATACTTACCTGGTAGTGACTGGAGTGGTCTCTATAGATAGGTATACTTACCTGGTAGTGGCTGGGATGGTCTCTATAGACAGGTATACCTACCTGGTAGTGACTGTAGTGGTCTCTATAGACAGGTATACTTACCTGGTAGTGACTGGAGTGGTCTCTATAGACAGGTACACTTACCTGGCAGTGGCTGAAGTTGAGACCCATAGGCCAGGAGGTCATTTACTCCAGGAACAGAGTGAAGAGTTACAGCATTGTTTGCCTTGTCTATAGCATACAACTGACCAGTTGCCTTGTTGTACCAGTAGATATAGAGGTGGTCAACCGAGAGCAGATCAGGGGGTGAGTCTGAGGACACACAGAATACAAATTATATAGATTTCCAAATTCTATATAAGGGATTTGACACAAAAATTTATATGCACATAGTCTATAAATACAGATACTACCAATAAATATATACACACTACCTATATAGACAGTATATATACAATGTATACTACAATGTACCTACAATTGTATATATACATATACTACCTACATATATGTATATATATACAGATACTACCTATATATAAAGACACTACCTATATATATAGATATTACCTTACACATCTGTAGGTGTCTAGATGTGTAAGGTAATAGATATTACCTATATATACAGACACTACCTATATATACAGACACTACCTATATATATAGATATTACCTATATATACAGATATAACCTATATAGACAGTATATGTATACTACCTATATAGACAGTATATATATATATATATGACCTATATAGACAGATACTACCTATAAACAGCCATCTATATGACACAGATTCATGACTGACCTGAAACACTACTGCCCGGAAGGATGGTCCTACAGTGACAGCCATCTATGTCAGCTGCTATAAGAGCCTTAGCACTCAGGTAGTACAGTATCATCTCCATCTTGTTGTTACTGGAATGGTCCACAGCCAGAGAGCTGCTTGTTGTCACTGTCATGGGGCATGTACATGGAAGGGAGGTAACTTCTCGACGCAACCGCCTCCGAATTGTGCTGAACACTGATACAGTATCAAGATTGGAGTTCATCTTGTAAACAGTATACTGATTTTTATTCAATCCTTCCTCTGTCCAGATTACATTGCTGAAATAGACATTCATGTTATCAGGGTATTAAAAAACAAACCCAAAAATCTATATCTTTTCATATTACTTTAAAACTTATATGTATCTATGAAACCTAAATGAAACACCACTCAAATCTAACACACAACCATTTCTACTGTTTAACACTGACCTGGTGTAGGGGTCAGCGACAATGGCCCCAATGGTTTGGGGCCGGTCCTGTAGGCCAAGGTACTGGCCCTGGTCAAGCTTGTAGGCCCTTAGGGAGCTGGTTCCTCGAGTACTGTCCACCTCCACGATATACAGAGTCCGACTGATCCAGTCAAGTGACAAGTCCACTCCAGAATTATTTAGCTTCATCAACTACATAAAAACAATGTATAAGAGTAAGATAAACAAAGTTTGGTGAGGATTGAATTACCTGAGATTAACTAGTTACATTGTATCGGGACGAGACAGACATGGGTAACACTACATGTCTCCACCATTTCATGGCGGGGACATTAAAATGTCCAGTTTAAACCTGATCTTTATCATTGAAATGTCAGAAAGTTTTGTAGGTATATTGTAACAATGGTTCTCACAGGGTGTTGGTCAGTATTCACAGATTCCATCAACATTCCATCCTCCGTGATCCAGAACTTCCGGTCATCCTGGGCCTGGTATGTAACAGCGCGAGACGCCACACTGGTGTCAATGGCAACAGAGAGATTAACCGAACTGTCTATCTCTGCCATTTTAATTGATGTAGCTGTGGCCAGCAGGAGTTTCGGGACAGGCCGCACAACTGGACAGAAAATAGGAAATAGAGATATCATATATGATAGAACGATAACACTATCAATTAGGCTTTAAAACTTTAAGTTTTGTCTTAAAGACACGAAAAAGAATGATGAATGAGGAACTTAATAGAATACAAATCACAACATACCATCCTGCTGTGCGACAATGACATCAGACTTCTCACCACAACCTATCAATGTACACGCACACACCTGAAACAAAAACCAAGCCTGATGACCTTGTCTAGCTCTACACAGAAACCAAGCCTGATGACCTTGTCTAGCTCTACACAGAAACCAAGCCTAATGACCTTGTCTAGCTCTACACAGGATGTTCATTTCATTAGATGATATTACAAATGTAATATATATGTATCTATTTTTGGTCAAGCTCATGCTATTCTTAATAAAGATAAAATGATGTCAACATGTCCATATTGAGCATGACAAGTATAAATACCTGGAAGGAGTAGGAGGCATTAGGGAGTAGGTTGTCAAGGATAAAATGTCGAGCAGTGGCTGGGCTGGTCACCACGAACACTTTACCATTCTCAACACTCATTGACCAATGAGAGATGTTGTAATGGCTGATTGGACCATTGGTGATGTTCGGTTTCATCCAGCGGAAGTCAGCAGCCAGTGCATGATGGGAAGTGAGAGCATCCTTGTAAGGGTTTACATACACGCGTGGTTGTAGTGGCTTACCAGGCACTGTTAAACAATGGAAAAAAACACATGTACAGCTATCAGGAAACCACAAGGACTACACAAAGGAGAAAATGGGCCTATATTTAAAGGTGGTTGTGTGTTGACAGCTCTGGAAGTTGAGCTTTAGGTATAAACTGTACATGTTGCTGTCAATATGTAGGGAATGATGTCCTTGGCATCAGTTCATACTCGTCAAACATCTACAGCAATATCCTCACCTGATGATAAATAATTAATTGACCACAAACAGTAAATTCAATCAGCCAAGAATTAATAAGAAGCACAGTATGTTCTGTTCTAGTCTTACCTGACATTGGTGAGTAGATGGTTACCGTGGTGACCGGTCCATTACCCCAGTAAGTATAGGCTCGTAGAGATACAATGATCTTGCTGTATGGGGGCAAGTTTGGCATCTTGTACCAGGTATCTTCCATTTTCTGAAACTGAAATACACTGAGCTATGTAGATGACTTTTCTACGACCTCTCCTCACCACTGTAATTCGTCTGATACTAGTAGTATATACAGTGGTCAACACAAATCAACAAAAGGTACAATGAATATCTGAAGTCAACTAACTCACCCTCATCATACAGATTAAAGAAATACATGGCTGGGTAACAGAGAAACTTCATCTCCTTAAATAAATAATGCTTTGGACAAATCAGGGATAATAAATACCATTCAGTATATAACGGATATTTTACCAGCATTTTCTTGTTGGAAGTTTGTGGTACTTCAATGGACACTTCGTAGAAGATCTTGCCATAAGTGACGGTGGCTGGACTCCATGTGAGGTTGAAATCTGCCCAGTGACCTTGACATTGGATGGTTTCCATGGGAACAGCCTTTGGTATGATAATCAGGGTGGACTCATTCATACCAACTGATAAAGCAAAAAGCAAAGTTTCTTGTATATACATGTAAATCATGTATGTTTAAATTCATGCAGAATTATCACTGTTGCCCTTAAGAACTAATTTGTGCCACATTGGTAATAAGTGATGTAAGGCACCTTCCATAATCTGTGAAAATGTAACATATACCTGGGTACGGCTGGAGGGACCGATGTAGCACCGTGAATCCATTCACTTTGTATTTATAGACATCTGAGGTGTGGTTACACTGCATATCTCCTACCACCATCATATTGTCACTGTCCTTCCAGAACAGTCTGTGTGAGTAGTAGTGCAGTACGGACATCCTGAGAAATTTATACCACTAATTAAATTCAATTAATTCAATAATCAAGACTAAGGCAATCAATAATCATCATTTAGGCAATCAGTTAGGCAATCAATAATCATCAGTTCAGTAATCAATAATTATCAGTTAGGCAACAATGGCAATTGATAATCAACAGTTAGGCAATTATCAATAACTAGAACTGTCGCCAGGATGGCTGACTAATACCCCTGCAATCTGCACAAGTCAATGGTGAATTGGAACTGTTAATTAGAGGCTTACTAAGATAACCCAGTAATATAGTGACCAGTTGCCATAGCAACCATAATTAAAAAAAAAAGAAAGAAAGTGGCATGCATATCTAAACATGGTCCTCTATATTTGTGTGAAATTTCATTGAAATCGGCCCTTGGGTTTAGGAGGAGTTGTCCAGACAAACTTAAAGTTATGGTTCTTATCAGAAAACCTGTTTATAGTGACCAGTTGCCATAGCAACCATAATTTTGAAAGAAAAGAAAGTGGCATGCACATCTACACATGGTCCTCTATATTTGTGTGAAGTTTCATTGAAATCGGCCCTTCGGTTTAAGAGGAGTTGTCCGGACAAACTTAAAGTTATGGTTCTTATCAGAAAACCTATTTATAGTGACCAGTTGCCATAGCAACCATAATTTTGAAAGAAAAGAAAGTGGCATGCACATCTACACATGGTCCTCTATATTTGTGTGAAGTTTCATTGAAATCGGCCATTTAGTTTAGGAGGTGTTGTCCGCACAAACTTAAAATTATGGTTCTTATCGGAAAACCTGTTTATAGTGACCAGTTGCCATAGCAACCATAATTTTGAGAAAAATAAAGTGGCATGCACATCTACCCATGATCATTAATATTTGTGTGAAGATTCATCAGAATTGGCCCATCGGTTTAGGAGGAGTTGTCCGGACAAAATGCGTCTACAGACAGACGGATGGACGGACAACACGATTCCAGTATACCCCCCTAACTTCGTTGCGGGGGTATAATCAACAGTTAGGTAATCATGGAAGTGAGACAGGGGAATCTCAATCTTCGGAGTAAGATTATTAAGCTGCCAAAAACTCAACAAGCCCCGTGTTTAGCAACTTAAGAATCTTCTCCCTCAGGTTGAGATCCCTGTCTCACTCCCAAAGGATGAACAATTCTATTAACTACCATTAACATGCCCTGCTGACTTACTCAGAAATACTGGTGAAGCTTCCAATGAAGGTGTAAGGTTGTGCTGGATCATGATCATCACCATTTTGGACCAGGTTGGTCATATACAACTCTTGCTTTCTATAGCCCCTGACATACCACAGCACCATACCCATGTCCAGGTTTAGAGTGAGGCTGATCACATGTTTACCAGAGAAGAAGGGGATTGAGAAGTGGAGGTGATGGTCTTCCCCATTGAGAGCAGCTGACTCGAGAGTGTTGGTGGTGCTCCAGTACAGCCGGCCTGCTACAGAGTCCACAGCCATGTGGTGGGCCGTCCCCTGGGTCACAAACTCCACAGACCCACCATCTACTGATGACCGACGGATCTGTATAGGACAGAAAAACAATGATAGGTTGGCTCACGTTTACTTTCAATCCTAAGATATATCAAGATTTGAAACACATCTATACATGTCATCCATCCTGTTACCAATTGTCGTATTACTACAGACAGATGGATTGGGGTTCTTTAAATATACCTTACAGTGTTTCATTCAAGATACACCACTTCTAACAAGACTTACCACCCCTAGGTTGGAGATGGACCAGTAGAGTTTCTGCCCGAGCCAGTCATACGTGATTGCTGAGACGGACTCTCCTGTAAAGGCAACTTGACTGAAGGAGCCGAGTGTGGCTCTGTCACAAGTGTACACACCTCCATCATTGGCTGTCCAGTAAACGTCTTTATTGCTCCAGGCAAAATCTGAATTAAACAAAACAAAGGCTTCATCGAAAATTTATAAATATATCATTGTGATAAGAATCAATGGAAGCTTTGTGGTGTTGGATTTGTGAGCTAAGAACATACCTTCACTAAGACAAAGTCACATACCTTTGAACTTTGCAGTTGAATCAATAGCAGCCATCTTGATTTTTTCGCCATACATGTTAACCTCAAACAGTCTATTTGACCTGCCCAGCCACCAGGAAAACAGCAATGTGGCATCAGACGCGGCTACAATGTCAATCAAACAGGCATCTTATGATAGAGCGGGTATATATACTGATATCATACAATGTCAATCAAACTAATATATACTGATATCAACACTTTAAAAATCAACCTGCTTATAAACTTGTAACAACTAAAATATCTGTACAATTGTTTTTCCTCACACCTATGACCCTTACCTGTGGGCAGAGTTCGACCAACAAACTCGCTGGACCATGGCCCACACCCCAGCTTACAGCAGGCTCTGGCCTTGATGGTGTACTCTTTGTTAGGAACCATGTCCACCTGCTCAAGGGATCGTTCATCAATGCCGCTTAAGATTGTCTCCTCATGGGTCTCCACCATCATGATGCTTACCTCGTACTGCCACCGCGCCCATGCCCCCTTACCTTGGTATGATAACTTTTGTGGTTTAGACCACTTGACCTTGACCTTTGTAGAGGTAAACAGGGCTTGTAGATTCTGGGGTGGGCTATGTGGAACTGTTCGTAAGAGAATTGAGAGAGATGTAGTCATACCAAATAAAGTGTAAAAGGATACCAGATAAACAAAATTTACATCTCTCTTTTTAACTTTTGCTGAAATATGTCAATTAAACTTCTAGGGCAAAACTGTATGATAATTCATTGTATAAAAGGCCCATACTTTAAAATGTTACTATGTATGTACATGTATATGTAATAATTGATATAGCTTTATGTACCTGGTGGTGGTTGAGTGGTCGGCAGGTAAAGGTTAAAGGAAGTGTAGTGGTGTGTAAAGAACAGCAGGGGGTTAAGGTAGAACATGTCACTGTTGACATCGTAGTCCTCCTTCATCACAGTGGTGCCATTCGTCCACCAGAATGTACCATTGTAGAAAACCATGCTGGTGATATTACGGTAGATTGGCCGCACGACCTTGCCCTTACGCAGGTCCAATAGACCACTTCCATCAAGGAAAGATGTGAGCATGGTGTTCTGCGAGTCATTGGGGAAATAAAGCTGCATGTTGCCATGGTCTATAAAGAATGCCCTGAGATGACAAAATATCACTAGTTTTGGTTTAGCTGGCACGGAGAAATGACCCAACTTCCTGATGTAACCTGTGTCGATCCTGTAAAGGCCTGCATTGTCCCCGCTCTGGGTGAAGTACAAAAACCTACAGAAAACAATAATGCAACATGTTACAATGGTGTGTAGGTGGTTGCCATGAAATCCTGTTTTTCCAAGAATATTTCTGAAAACAGCTTTTCATAATTGAGGTTTTTGGGCTTAACTATAACATCTTAACTCTCAGTTACATCATACTATTGTAATTTGATAGACGCGATGCAGCAGCACGACTGTCTGCTCTCTAAGATCTAGATTAATCAACACGGTTGTGTTACATCTGATAAATCATGGCAATGTTCTCCGCACAAGTACCAGTATATAAATATTAGTTCAGGAAGGTTGAAAAACAAGGTCCTTATACATACTTCATTGAGAATTCAATACATGAAACATCTTAGATATGGAATTATCATGTCCTGCTCTCATACATCTTATCCTGGATGGGCATCTCTGCCTTAGTAACGGTAACTATAAGGCTGTCGTCTGCTCCATTACATAATACTCTTGTGTCGCAGTCAGCATCAAATTCTTTCATTATTTTACATATTCTATAGAAGTGAGGCGTATTGTGATCGTCTATAGACAAGCCTGCCAGTCACCAAATTACAATAAATGGAATTTCTAGTGATGGTACTACCACTCCTGTCTACAATTTACAGCCAATCTGAAGTGGATTTAAGAGAATCTCTTTAAAACCACGATGTATTGCTGCTTTTCTCATATGATTTTATACAGTTTGAAGTAAAAGTATCATTATCAAGAGTAAATTTGTTTCAATCTGCCTGCATTGAATTCACATTCTCCTCCCTGTGCAGTTGTCTATAAATCTGTTTGTGCATGCAGGTGTCAGGGAGAATTGTTCTAGACAATGATAATACAAACCCATTTAAGGGATCAATTTCCAGGTCTGTGGCAGTGGTAGTCAGGGGGCCTGATGCTACTGTGTTGCAGGAATTGGCATCAATCTCACACTGGTAGATCTGCAATCGTCCATAAACTAGATATTATAAACAATGTAACGCAATGGTCTGTTTCTTCAGAAAATAAGTGGTACAATTGTGAACAACCAATCTTGTTTCCCACCCATACTTTAGACCAGGCTTCTTTGTAATATTCACATAACTATCAACCACATTAGCAATATGAATTCAGTTTTAGCATCCTTGATGCACTAACAGTACTGAGGATACAGGATTGTTACAGGGGACTAATATTAGTGGATACAGGATTGTTACAGGGGACTACTATTAGTGGATACAGGGGACTACTATTAGTGGATACAGGATTGTTACAGGGGACTACTATTAGTGGATACAGGGGACTACTATTAGTGGATACAGGATTGTTACAGGGGACTACTATTAGTGGATACAGGGGACTACTATTCGTGGATACAGGGGACTACTATTAGTGGATACAAGATTGTTACAGGGGACTACTATTAGTGGATACAGGGGACTACTATTAGTGGATACAGGATTGTTACAGGGGACTACTATTAGTGGATACAGGATTGTTACAGGGGACTACTATAAGTGGATACAGGATTGTTACAGGGGACTAATATTAGTGGATACAGGGGACTACTATTCGTGGATACAGGGGACTACTATTCGTGGATACAGGGGACTACTATTAGTGGATACAGGGGACTACTATTAGTGGATACAGGGGACTACTTTTAGCGGATACAGGGGACAACTATTAGTGGATACAGGAGACTACTATTACTGGGTACAAGGGACTACTATTAGTGTATACAGGGGACAAATATTAGTGGATACAGGGGACAACTATTAGTGGATAAAGGGGACTACTATTAGTGGATACAGGGACAAATATTAGTGAATACAGGGGACTATTATTAGTGGATACAGGGGACAACTATTAGTGGATACAGGGGACTACTATTAGTGGATACAGGGGACTACTATTACTGGGTACAGGGGACTACTATTAGTGGATACAGGATTGTTACAGGAGACTACTACTAGTTGATACATGGGACTACTATTACTTGGTACAGGGGACTACTATTAGTGGATACAGGGGACTACTATTAGTGGATACAGGGGACTACTATTAGTGGATACAGGGGACAAATATTAGTGGATACAGGGGACAACTATTAGTGGATACAGGGGACTACTATTAGTGGATACAGGGGACAAATATTAGTGGATACAGGATTGTTACAGGGGACTACTATTAGTGGATACAGGGGACTACTATTAGTGGATACAGGGGACTACTATTAGTGGATACAGGGGACTACTATTAGTGGATACAGGGGACTACTATTAGTGGATACAGGATTGTTACAGGGGACTACTATTAGTGGATACAGGGACTACTATAAGTGGATACAGGATTGTTACAGGAGACTACTACTAGTGGATACAGGAGACTACTATTAGTGGATACAGGGGGTACTAAAATTTACTACAAAATTTAATAAGTATATATGTTGTTTTTTTTATAGCAGTCCAAACAGAATGACCTGTCCTAATAAATTCTACCATGAATATTGAAGTTGTGTAATTACATTTAGCTTCAGATATTAACACAAATGATTTGTAAGGTAATTGTTGGCTGCTCTAACTTCTAGGTTGCTTATAGACTGTCCTGTAATCAATATTGTATTTGAAGGTCACAATGACAAGTTATTTTGATTTACCCGGAGGTCGTCCACAATATAGACCAGATCACTGAGCCAGTCGACAGAGATAGCCGTGGGATTGGTCAGCGTCGGGTAGATGTCACGCCTCAGATTCTCTGGCTCATTGATGTCGATGTAGTGGACCTGTTTGACAGTATCACTATGCACACTGACTACTAGGACCTCCCGGGCGATGTGTACTCCAATACCTGTAGTCAGTGGGCAAAAGTCAATCAACACCTGTATAACTTAAACAACACTAACACATATCCTTCTGATAAAACACATTAAGATGGACAGCAGAAACTTCCCTTTTTCCTAAAAATCATATAACCAATCCCACTTAAAGGCAAGTCAAGTTTTTTTCTTTTTTTTGTTCTCTTGAAGTACTTTTACTTTTATGGCTCTCATTTTTTTGGCAATTTGTTTTTTCTCCCCTGGAAAATAAGTATATAAATTGTAAAACACAATCAAACCTTTCATATAGGTTTTACTTCAAGGCAGATCAAGTGGGACTGCCATGTTGTTCAGTGTTCATATAAATAGCTTCTATATGTAGACTTTTACTGGGGATTACAATCTGATTACAATGGTTACGTTATCAACATTAATGAAACCATTATACACTTAACCTCTGACAATTCACAACTGTCAGAAAATTCCTAAATTGTTTCTTAGAAGAATCATGTTATCACCAAAACATCAGAAATTATGCGGTACTTAAATCAAAAGATTTTAAGTACTGGACTCTTTTATTGATTTATATGTAGACGAGCATATAGTTTTCTGTATTGAAATTTAACAACATTTAAAGAAAACTATCCAAATGTAATACATAGAAATTCAAAAAGAAGCAGTATTGATTTTAGTAAACTGTAGGTCTTATATAAAATGCATGTCATCAAATAAGTTCAGTTCTGTGTCTGCTGAGGAAAAATGTCCTCAAATTAGCTAACTTTCTGTGGCTGCTGAGGAAAAATGTCCTCAAATTAGCTAACTTTCTGTGTCTGCTGAGGAAGCATGTCCTCAAATTAGTCAACTTTCTGTGGCTGCTTAGGAAAAATGTCCTCAAATTAGCCAGTTCTGTAGCTAATGCTAAGGAAGCATGTCTTCAAATTAGCCAGATACTTGAGCTTTTTTGAGCAACAAGATATGAAAATTGATGTTGTGAAAATCAAGTGCCAAATAAAGCTACATATCACAGACAGAACCTCGAGTGTCATTGCCAGCGTAGCCATTTAATCAATATCAACTTCAGCACCGTTATTCCTCTTAATGATTATGCCTGTAAACATAACACCATATTCATAATGAAATTGCAAAAAATAATAATTTAAAAATGTTCAATCATATACGACATTTCTTAAATCAAAAAGAATTCTTTGCTAACTTTGCACAATAAACAAGTTTATTATCTCAAATTACCTATCAAACAAATGAATTATGTTTTTTTCCTAATCCTTCATGAAAGGCACATCATATCTTTTGATTGAGACACAGAACACACTACCAAACACAATAGCGACGGAATCGACTCATGTAACATGCAGGAGAAATCAACATCATGCACGATCCTCATTGTTAATCTGACCATTACGATTACTCAAAAACTCGAGGTTAAGGAAACCGTGATGAATCTGATTATTAGTAACATGACGTCTGTTATTGTAACAATGAAGAACATTTCCTATCATACAGTTTGAAATACTTTACCACTACACCCAGCTTTTCCCATCCTTCAACTTTATCATTTAGCTAGCATTATATATATAGCTTTACCAATTTGTCTGAAATTCCTCATTCATTTTTAGATTGATCTTGAGCGTAAATGACGAGATTTAACTGTAAACCAAACTTTGGATTCACAATACCGCTGGAATAAGTCCCCTCCATGAGACAAGGAAGAGCTGGGCCACAGCCTCCAGTATGGTCACATGATTTGTGAGCATCAGGCTAAACCATAAGCAATAAAAGGTCGGGGTACAACAGGACGGACAGTAAACACAGAAGGTCGTTCTCCTAGCTTTACAACATTTATAGAGATTTTGAACATTAAATTATCCATTTACCAAAATATTCACTCTGCTAAATTACAACATTTATTGATTTTAAAAAAATAATCATGAGATGTTTTCTGAAATGAGTTAGAAACAATCTGTCAGATAACTGGTAGGTGGGACGACTGAGGGAAAAATCAAGGTCAAAGTTCAAACCAGACAATACAGTAAAATAAAATAATCCACAAAAATGACAATAAAAAAAAAAAAAGAATACAAGAAAATATTGAATACAGGCAACCAATCACTGAACAGGCATGATGATGAAGATGAGGATGATGTGTGATGTTACCATAGTTACCTTGTATGTCCCCCGAGGCATTAAACAAAGCCTGGGTCCCTTGTGGTAGCAGAAATAAAGAGACAGATAAAGAACATAGCAGAAAAGAACATTGCTCTCAGAAAAATGTTATTCTCTATTACAGGATAAAGACATTATGTGTATGTAAGTGTTTGTTTAAAAGTTTTATTCAAAAAGTGCAATACAAGTACAGCTGTATATCCTTGGAGCAAGCTTTATTTCTTAATCAACAGAAGACCAGAATTGTTCAAATGAATTGCCCTAGGTAGCTGCATTAAAAGTTTCATAACACAGAGAGTGACTTGTGTAGGTGTCAAAGTGAACTGATCATCAACACATTACGATATGAGAGATGAGTCTGTTCCAGACTAAACACCTCCTGTTTCACTTTCTCATCAGAGCTATGTAGACAGGTATAACACTAGAAATGTCAACACCTAACAAGTGACATTTAATGCCTGAAAGGAGTGTCATTATGGTGACAATGTTAGTGGGTGGATCTGTCTTTTGGAAGAGACAATATTGCCACCTTAAAGAGATTTGTCTAACATCAACATGCGATTAGATTTGTGGTGCAGACAGTTCATAATACACCATACTAGTGATGTCACTACAGATACCACCCTGTAGTTTACAGTGGCCTCAGCAATCTGACATCCTAGTAATGTCACTAAAGATACCACACTGTAGTTTACAGGGACATCACAAACCTGACATCTTAATGATCTCACTAAAGATACCACACTGTAGTTTACAGGGGCCTCACCAATCTGACATCCTAATGATGTCACTATATATAACACACTGTAGTTTACCAGGACCTCACCAATCTGACATCCTAGTAATGTCACTATAGATACCACACTGTAGTCTACAGGGGCCTCACCAATCTGACATCCTAGTAATGTCACTATAGATACCACACTGTAGTCTACCAGGACCTCACCAATCTGACATCCTAGTGAAGTCATTAAATGACACAATGCTATAATCATTTATGTTATCAAATATCTGATGTTCAGATATCATTATCAATGTCTCCTTGATATTGCCTAGTGGTCCCTATTTATACTGTATTTATAAACTTTGACTCTATAGCTAGAGTGCTACTCTATACAATGACCATGTCGAGAACTTCTGTCTCATTTCACATAACCTAATATGTGGTGAGAAAGGCAAGATGGGACAAAGCTACCAAATTGTTCCTTAATATGGACAAAACCCACTTATTAGATTTTCAGTAACAGATAGAAGATATTGTTTTAGGATGAGGTGGCCAGAGCTTGGATGCTAACCTCCTGGGTCTGCCAGATATCACACTGACACATCAGGCGTCCCATAGATTGAACCATTGATTGGTGCCTTTACAAACAAATTATCCAATTCACAAAGGACACTGAAACAAGTCCACCCTTCATACGGGTCCATTCAGCTTGGCTCAAGGCATCAAGGGAGAGAACTCCTTCAGACCATACCTCACATGTCTGGATTTAATCAATAAAAATTTCAAAGCATTTGATCTAAAATAATGAAATACATCCCAACATTATTTTTCATTGAATCAATCCTTTGTACTTATAACATTATATTTCTCTGCATAAAGATGATTTTGGAACAGAAATATCGAGTTAGGTGTGTTGTAATTTGATGTGCGTGTCTACAGATCCCTGGCAGAGATAGTCGAGGAATCAATCAGGAGGCCTGCGCAAGCTGAATTTGAAGAAAACTTGTAAAAATGGAGTTATATATTAGACAACCCTACTACAGAGACCATAAACAAAGGAGGCTGTCGTCTGCTCACAGCATCTCCCCTATCAGACAATGATGATTTATGCCCACTAAGTCTTGGCTTCCATTACTGGTCTGATCCATTTTTGGAAGAAAGTTAGTGTTGCGGCCATCTTCCTACACCTCCTGGTCTCTATCACAACACACACTCAATACTTCTATCAAAATGTCTGCTTTATTTTTAAAGATGGTGTCAAACATTGCTAGCTGGCAGTGATTGAGAATTACTGACACTTTCTGATACACTGTAATTATACACTTCTGCAATGTATAAAGGATAAAATGCTGTGAAGACAAATTTGTATGTGTGGATTTTCCTTTTCGGGGTGTTGATGAGAAGGGGTGGTTTGTTTCTGTTGACCAGCTCTATGGGTGGGTGGGGGTGGCAATCTGTTACATGTAGATGTAATTACACATCAATTTCATTGGAATAGTCATTATCCCATATATATATTGGTAAGGGAGTGTTCATTACCCCATATACAATGTAGGGGAGTGGTCATTATCCCAGGTACATTTGTAGGAGATTCCATACTTGAGTGTTCAATATCCCATATACATAGTAGGGGATAATTCATTATCCTATATACATTGTATGGGAGCAGTCATTATCCCATTTACATGAGTAGGATTTTTTTTATTGTCCTGGATTGCTGGGATACATACCTGAAAGGAACAAGCTCCCTGACTCTTCATGGAGTTCATGAGGTTTGGAGAAGAGCCACTCCTCCATGTTTTGTTTGAGCACCACATTCTCCTCTCCAAGTATCAGGTACGGCATTCTGTCCTCCGTCACTGTTAGAACAAACATAGACTGAATTAAGATAAAAACAGACTTTATTCATTACTAATATCAGTAATGTCTATTATGATGAATATAATGTACTTAAAACACCTATGTTTCAAGACTTTGAAATGAAATTATCTCAGGCAATGACAAAGAAGCCATCAACAAGCATAGAGCCTCTGGCTCATTCAAAACTGTAAGGATGTATCCAGACTAGGTAATTCCATTTTTCCTACAAGCTGTTTTACAGACACCAGCATTTTATACAAAAACCCTCTCATGTCTTTGTGACAATGGTAAGTACCTCAGGGAAAGTTTTGTGTGTGACATGTGATGGACTTCAATGTCTGCATGCCAACACTGTCTCTGTACCTAGCTACTTCGAGAGAAATTGTACAACAATTGTACAACAAAAGGCTCTAGATACATGTACTACTAAATGCAGGAACATTTTATTTGTTCAAACTAAATATTTTATCCTGACTTTAGCTATTGCAGAAATGTAAAAACAATTTAACATAGATTTGTTGTGCAATATTTATTCTAGCAATAGAATTTTGTTTTGAAACAGTTTTCGTGTTTGCTTTTTCAGCAGGACATGTGGAGTTACAAGGCTTGAGTAGTAATATTTATTGATTTTCTGAGTTTCCATAATTTATTTGACTCATGACGCATAAATAAAAACATCTTCTCAAATGTTGCTCATGAGGTACTTTCAAGCTAACTGTAGGTTCATTTTGAAGAGTTCTACAGCATGATATGAAAACCAGATTTTTTGTCAAGTTGTAAAATATTTTTATCTTAGTTTTTCCTTGGTAGATAGAGGCAAATAAATTGTGGTCTGAGACCATGTAATCATTACATATGTTGTTCCCTTTTGCATATCATTACAGGAGTTGCCCCCCTTCAGTGATAGACTCTTGTTGTGGAGCACTTCTCTTATGTTCATCACTACACAGCCTCTATCAACACCTCCCTCTTTTTTCTGTATCTCTCCTGTCTATTCTTTCATTTCCTGGTTCACAAGCTGGATTTCCTTGACTATTTTAATATTCACACACTAGGCCCCTATCACACCACACCCTTTTTTCAGGGTGTTGGTTTTGATACTGATTTATGTAGTAGGAGAACTGAACATTCTGTAGATGTCACCTCCCCCTAGACTGGGGCCCTAAAATGGCAATGCCTGTATGTCAATACATGTGACAAGTTATATACTTTTACTCCAATATCAATTCAATGTTAGAATATTAATAACTGGTATAAAATTGTCCAGCTGCTATCAACCATCATAAAGTGATGATCAATGCTCTCCTAGACAATGATTATTATATGTTTTAATTCCATGTCTGTATACTTCTGTAGTTGGGACAGTATCTGCCTCATGGTATCACTCTGTGAGCTGCCATCCCCCACACATGTTCTAGCTCATTCCCTTTGACAAAGTTTGGGTGACAAGGTCCCTACCAGTGCCCACAGCAGACCCAGCAGCGTGGGAACAGAGTAATCGGAGCCCCATCCCTTCCATACCTCCTCCTAGTCAACTCACTTTCTAACCCGGCTGGTGGTTAATGTCTTGAGCACCTTACCATTTCTACTAGTCTGTTGTATTACACTAGCTTGGCACCCCTGTAAGGCTAAATCATACACACAATTATATTTTACATTCAAATCTCTAAAACCTCTCAAACCAAAATTTCAACAATTAAGTTAACTGGAGCCTGAGTTTTTTTAGTGTTAAAACATTTAGAGAAACATCACCAATTTAATACTGTCCAGCAGAGCACAGACCATGTTCACTGCTTATCAAAGTGACCGTTGACATCCATTTTAAAAGAGAGGATTATAAATGCCCCCTTCTTTCCTCTGGTTAATCAGTCCTTACTATTGATGTACAGACTTATGCCATATTTACTGCTGGTAAATTCATCCTATCCAATCCCGTTCCCCTAGTCTAGTATTGAGCTATAAGCCTTGTATATCTCTAACACTGGCCAGACACTGGCCATTGACACCTCACCTCCTGTTTCAGTAGCACTACAGATAAACATTTAAGGTCTCTGTTATAATCCCTTTTTGACTTCCTAAACAACTCAAGGCAAATGCTCCCTGTTGGTCAAAGCCCAAGACCGCTCCTCCCAATCCTTACCTATAGTCTAGCTTAATTCTGACCAGACCCCTCTTCCCCTCAATCTTAATCCATGTACAGATATCCCAGATAAAACACCTATGTATTAATATCCATCATCAAACACCCATGTACCAGTATCCCACACCAAACACCCATGTACCAGTATCCCACACCAAACACCCATGTATCAATATCCCACACCAAACACCCATGTACCAGTATCCCACACCAAACACCCATGTATCAATATCCCACACCAAACACCCATGTACCAGTATCCCACACCAAACACCCATGTATCAATATCCCACACCAAACACCCATGTACCAGTATCCCACACCAAACACCCATGTATCAATATCCCACACCAAACACCCATGTACCAGTATCCCACACCAAACACCCATGTACCAGTATCCCACACCAAACACCCATGTATCAATATCCCACACCAAACACCCATGTACCAGTATCCAACATCAAACATGTACAATGGATTAGCATAGTTAGCTTGTAACAGTTGTCTCCCTTTATGCTAGACTGCATATTCTATATAATGTTAAATATCTTTTTAAAATTTGATTTCTTCATAATATTGAAATTTGTGAATAAAAGAATTATAGACAATGTGGCATCAACCATGTACAGAAAATGCGGGTTCAAGTATGTATATACAATGCCACTGGCACCAATCATGTGGCATCAATAATGTAGAGACAATGTGGCATCTACCACATGTCTACTTATCCAAAGACTAATGATATCCTCCCACAGAGAGTTATCTCTCTGTAATTATTTTTCTTACCACCAGGGGGACACCACTCAAACAGTAATTTGAATTTGACTATATTTTGAAAAGCTTACAATGACAAGAGTAAGCAAGCCGGTACCCCTGACTGTGGCAGTAGTCCACACATGTGTTAACTCTGCCTTCCCAGATCTTATCTGGCAGACCATCCTTCTTTCAGAAGCATATCAGGATCAATTTAGCTTCCTGATAGTGTGTGTAACATGAAACGAATGGAAAAATAAAAACCCCTTCATTTAAAAAAACCTGTATCACCATTTAGACAAATGTAGGGGAATTGAAACCCAATCATTGAAAAGAATTGTATCACCATTCAAACAAATGAAAATGAAATACCATCATTTAAAAAATCAGATTTTCTTAACTTTTTTCAGGATTTTCAAACATTTTTACAACCCTTTTTAAATATATACATATATTCAAAACTGCAGCAGAAAAGTAGAATCAAGTTTAAGTTTTAAAAGCCAATGACAGTATTTTATACATCTTGTACAATCTACTAGCTTGCAAAGATCACAAAATTACAACTTTTATTTTTATTGTTAAAATAAAAGAAAACAGTAAAATGTGTGCCAATGACACTTGCTTCAGAACAACCTTGAAACAGCTGCCACAAAAAATGTCCAAGCTTTACTTCTACAGAGCATCTGGTGAAAACTTGTGTGATGAGGATGCTGACAGCTATACATATGTTTTCTGCCAGGGGTTAGAGGTTAAGGGTCAGAGTTTGCCTGTCCCAGCAGTATGGTGGTGATCATTTGTACGTATAGCCTAATACTACCTCATAGACCCGCATGTGTTCCATCTCACAAATTGGTCCAAGAATTACCTCATCAACGTTCCGCGCCATGATGCAGGCGATTCCTTAACAAATTATACCTCATGATGCAGCCTAGACCCGCTACTGATGCTGAAGAAACGTACCCAATATTGGGACAGCCAATTACTAAACAAATCATAAACTGTTATGGAGGAAATTTTAAGTTTCTCAAGAGTCGAGTTTGAATATTTTAAAAGGTCATGACCTATTTGTACATGAAGTGAGCTTGAATTGTTTTCACATTTTACAATGCGGGAGTTGGGTGATCGTCGCATTTCATGGTCATTAGGTATATATTATATACTTGTGTCTAGTGAAGACGTGCAGGTGCCAAGGAAATATCTGTCCTCTCTTTGTATTTGTTACTAAGACATACACAGGATGTTTATGTGTATTTACTATTTATACATCAAATATCTTCCTTCTCAACAGACATACAGAAGATTTCTCCTCTCTATCTACTGGTAAGACACAAGATTTCTCCTCTCTATCTACTGGTAAGACACAAGATTTCTCCTCTCTATCTACTGTTAAGACACACAAGATATATCCTCTCTATCTACTGGTAAGACACACAAGATACCTCCTCTCTATCTACTGGTAAGACACACAGGATAACTCCTCTATATCTACTGGTAAGACACAAGATACCTCCTCTCTATCTACTGTTAAGACACAAGATACCTCCTCTCTATCTACTGTTAAGACACACAGGATAACTCCTCTCTATCTACTGTTAAGACACAAGATACCTCCTCTCTATCTACTGGTAAGACACACAGGATAACTCCTCTCTATCTACTGTTAAGACACACAGGATAACTCCTCTCTATCTACTGTTAAGACACACAGGATAACTCCTCTCTATCTACTGTTAAGACACACAAGATCTCTCCTCTCTATCTACTGTTAAGACACAAGATACCTCCTCTCTATCTACTGTTAAGACACACAAGATATATCCTCTCTATCTACTGTTAAGACACACAAGATACCTCCTCTCTATCTACTGTTAAGACACACAGGATAACTCCTCTCTATCTACTGTTAAGACACACAAGATATATCCTCTCTATCTACTGTTAAGACACACAAGATATATCCTCTCTATCTACTGTTAAGACACACAGGATAACTCTTCTCTATCTACTGTTAAGACACACAGGATAACTCCTCTCTATCTACTGTTAAGACACACAAGATATATCCTCTCTATCTACTGTTAAGACACACAAGATATATCCTCTCTATCTACTGTTAAGACACACAGGATAACTCCTCTCTATCTACTGTTAAGACACACAGGATAACTCCTCTCTATCTACTGTTAAGACACACAAGATACCTCCTCTCTATCTACTGTTAAGACACAAGATACCTCCTCTCTATCTACTGTTAAGACACAAGATATCTCCTCTCTATCTACTGGTAAGACACAAGATATCGCCTCTCTATCCACTGTTAAGACACACAAGATATCTCCTCTCTATCTACTGGTAAGACACAAGATCTCTCCTCTCTATCTACTGGTAAGACACAAGATACCTCCTCTCTATCTACTGTTAAGACACAAGATATCTCCTCTCTATCTACTGGTAAGACACAAGATCTCTCCTCTCTATCTACTGTTAAGACACAAGATACCTCCTCTCTATCTACTGTTAAGACACACAGGATAACTCCTCTCTATCTACTGTTAAGACACACAAGATACCTCCTCTCTATCTACTGTTAAGACACAAGATACCTCCTCTCTATCTACTGGTAAGACACACAAGATCTCTCCTCTCTATCTACTGTTAAGACACAAGATACCTCCTCTCTATCTACTGTTAAGACACACAAGATATATCCTCTCTATCTACTGTTAAGACACACAAGATACCTCCTCTCTATCTACTGTTAAGACACACAGGATAACTCCTCTCTATCTACTGTTAAGACACACAGGATAACTCCTCTCTATCTACTGTTAAGACACACAAGATACCTCCTCTCTATCTACTGTTAAGACACACAAGATACCTCCTCTCTATCTACTGTTAAGACACACAGGATAACTCCTCTCTATCTACTGTTAAGACACACAAGATACCTCCTCTCTATCTACTGTTAAGACACACAAGATACCTCCTCTCTATCCACTGTTAAGACACACAGGATAACTCCTCTCTATCTACTGTTAAGACACACAGGATAACTCCTCTCTATCTACTGTTAAGACACACAGGATAACTCCTCTCTATCCACTGTTAAGACATTAAAATACAAAATCTCATGATATTTATTTTTAACAGCCATGATCTCTGTAATTCAGCTGACAATGTCAGTGTATGATATATATGTAATGAGCCATTACAATTTGTCACAAATTCAAAGTGACAGTAAAAATATTGACATTTGATTGAAGGGTCAGCACACTCCAGAGTGTAGAGAAGCATGTTTGTGACATCACAGTTGTTCCCTGACAAGCATATCAAAATTATTTTTTTACAAAACAAGACCTTCCCCATTAATTACAGCAGTCGATTACAGGATGCAAGACATTATTGACGGATAATATGATTTTGTCGATACTGTTTCCTTGGACTACATCTAGACAGTCCTTTAGGAATAATTGGTGAGTGATCAATATCCTTGGAGGGACTGGGAGCTGTCCAAAACAAATCTGACATCTATGTCATCCTTTATATAGATATATGCAGTCATTTCTGGGGATGCCCCTAGCAGCCAGAGTGACATTTAGATGTGATTATTAGCCTAAAACAGCCTGGTACAACTCGGGAATGTATAGTGATATGTAAAGGAAACAGAGAATTAAATGATGAGTTCTAGCTTGATAAGGTTCTGATTAGAGTAAATCCTATGTGGACTTGTGATGAGTTACTAGGGACAACAGTAGTGTATGTGGATGTTAGTGTGTAGATGACAGTGATGGGACTGACCCCAGTGTACAGAGCTCGGTTCTGGGACTGACCCCTGTGTATGGAGCTCGGTTCTGGGACTGACCCCTGTGTACAGAGTTCAGTTCTGGGACTGACCCCTGGGACTGGGGCCTGTGTATAGAGATTGGTTCTGGGACTGGTGCCTGTGTATAGAGATTGGTTCTGGGACTGGTGCCTGTGTATAGAGGTCAGTTCTGGGACTGGTGCCTGTGTATAGAGATTGGTTCTGGGACTGGTGCCTGTGTATAGAGATTGGTTCTGGGACTGGTGCCTGTGTATAGAGATTGGTTCTGGGACTGGTGACTGTATACAGAGGTCAGTTCTGGGACTGGTAACCTTGTACAGAGGTCAGTTCTGGGACTGGTGACCTTGTACAGAGGTCAGTTCTGGGACTGGTGACTGTGCATAGAGGTCAGTTCTGGGACTGGTGACTGTGCATAGAGGTCAGTTCTGGGACTGGTGACTGTGTATAGAGGTCAGTTCTGGGACTGGTGACTGTGTATAGAGGTCAGTTCTGGGACTGGTGACTGTGTATAGAGGTCAGTTCTGGGACTGGTGACTGTGTATAGAGGTCAGTTCTGGGACTGGTGACTGTGTATAGAGGTCAGTTCTGGGACAGGTCATGTACATGATCTCCGAGGTGTGTATGGTTAGGAAGGGAAAACTAACCAGTATAATATGTGAGTTAGAAGTATACATTTTGATAAAAGGTAATGGATGCTTTAGTTTTCATTGGCAATGACTTACATCAGTAAAGCTATGTTAAATGTCATGTGCTACCAAACATTTTATTTCTTACTATGGGTGTTTTATTATACACAAACCACCATAGGAAAATTTATGGTGGTAAACAGCCTAATGCCCGTCACCTTGTTCCCATTACCAGCTAATGTAACTCTGTCTGAGGCGATGTGGTTTGGTTTGAAAAATGAAACACAATCACACCAACTAAAAGTGAAAAACAATTTGTACCAAACCTCCATTACTTAAAGAAACACTTAACATTGATTCATCTTAGAAATAAAACAATACAATATTCTACACCAGAATAGAGTTGTCATTTAGAGGAGGAATTACGCATTCTACAATGTCACGTCTGTACGGTGAGGACACCCCTATAACTATACAGTGTCACGTCTGTACGGTGAGGACACCCCTATACAGTGTCATGTCTGTATGGTGAGGACACCCCTATACAGTGTCATGTCTGTATGGTGAGGACACCCCTATACAGTGTCATGTCTGTACGGCGAGGACACCCCTATAAAGTGTCATGTCTGTATGGTGAGGACACCCCTATACAGTGTCATGTCTGTATGGTGAGGACGCCCCTATAACTATACAGTGTCACGTCTGTACGGTGAGGAGGCCCCTATAACTATACAGTGTCACGTCTGTATGGTGAGGACACCCCTATACAATGTCACGTCTGTATGGTGAGGACACCCCTATACAATGTCATGTCTGTATGGTGAGGACGCCCCTATACAGTGTCACGTCTGTATGGTGAGGACACCCCTATACAGTGTCACGTCTGTATGGTGAGGACACCCCTATACAGTGTCATGTCTGTATGGTGAGGACACCCCTATACAGTGTCACGTCTGTATGGTGAGGACACCCCTATACAATGTCACGTCTGTATGGTGAGGACACCCCTATACAATGTCATGTCTGTATGGTGAGGACGCCCCTATACAGTGTCACGTCTGTAAGGTGAGGACACCCCTATACAATGTCATGTCTGTATGGTGAGGACGCCCCTATACAGTGTCACGTCTGTATGGTGAGGACACCCCTATACAGTGTCACGTCTGTATGGTGAGGACACCCCTATACAGTGTCACGTCTGTACGGTGAGGACGCCCCTATAACTATACAGTGTCACGTCTGTATGGTGAGGACACCCCTATAACTATATAGTGTCACGTCTGTATGGTGAGGACACCCCTATAACTATATAGTGTCACGTCTGTATGGTGAGGACACCCCTATACAGTGTCCCGTCTGTATGGTGAGGACACCCCTATACAGTGTCCCGTCTGTATGGTGAGGACACCCCTATACAGTATCATGTCTGTATGGTGAGGACACCCCTATACAGTGTCACGTCTGTATGGTGAGGACACCCCTATACAGTGTCACGTCTGTATGGTGAGGACACCCCTATACAGTGTCACGTCTGTACGGTGAGGACGCCCCTATACAGTGTCACGTCTGTATGGTGAGGACACCCCTATACAGTGTCACGTCTGTATGGTGAGGACACCCCTATACAGTGTCATGTCTGTATGGTGAGGACACCCCTATACAGTGTCACGTCTGTATAGTGAGGACACCCCTATACAGTGTCACGACTGTACGGTGAGGACACCCCTATACAGTGTCACGTCTGTATGGTGAGGACACCCCTATACAGCGTCATGTCTGTATGGTGAGGACACCCCTATACAGTGTCACGTCTGTATGGTGAGGACACCCCTATACAGTGTCACGTCTGTATGGTGAGGACATCCCTATACAGTGTCATGTCTGAATAGTGAGGACACCCCTATACAGTGTCATGTTTGTATAGTGAGGACACCCCTATACAGTGTCAGGTCTGTACGGTGAGGACACCCCTATACAGTGTCATGTCTGTACGGTGAGGACACCCCTATACAGTGTCACGTCTGTATGGTGAGGACACCCCTATACAGTGTCACGTCTGTACGGCGAGGACGCCCCTATACAGTGTCACGTCTGTATGGTGAGGACACCCCTATACAGTGTCATGTCTGTATGGTGAGGACACCCCTATAACTATACAGTGTCACGTCTGTATAGTGAGGACACCCCTATACAGTGTCACGTCTGTATAGTGAGGACACCCCTATACAGTGTCACGTCTGTATAGTGAGGACACCCCTATACAGTGTCATGTCTGTATGGTGAGGACACCCCTATACAGTGTCACGTCTGTATGGTGAGGACACCCCTATAACTATACAGTGTCATGTCTGTATGGTGAGGACACCCCTATACAATGTCACGTCTGTATGGTGAGGACACCCCTATAACTATACAGTGTCACGTCTGTATAGTGAGGACACCCCTATACAGTGTCACGTCTGTATGGTGAGGACACCCCTATACAGTGTCACGTCTGTATGGTGAGGACACCCCTATACAGTGTCACGTCTGTATGGTGAGGACACCCCTATACAGTGTCATGTCTGTATAGTGAGGACACCCCTATACAGTGTCACGTCTGTACGGTGAGGACACCCCTATACAGTGTCACGTCTGTATGGTGAGGACACCCCTATACAGAGTCACGTCTGTATGGTGAGGACACCCCTATACAGTGTCATGTCTGTATGGTGAGGACACCCCTATACAGTGTCACGTCTGTACGGGGAGGACACCCCTATACAGTGTCATGTCTGTATGGTGAGGACACCCCTATACAGTGTCACGTCTGTATGGTGAGGACACCCCTATACAGTGTCACGTCTGTATGGTGAGGACACCCCTATACAGTGTCATGTCTGTATGGTGAGGACACCCCTATACAGTGTCACGTCTGTATGGCGAGGACGCCCCTATAACTATACAGTGTCCCGTCTGTATGGTGAGGACGCCCCTATACAGTGTATATTGTGCTGCAGATATGGACAACATCCCGTTTTAAAATTAGGGATATGTTGAAGAAGAGCCCACCATGTTTCTTGTATCATAATAAGGTATGGTTAATAAAGCTCCCTCTTTCGTCTAAGCTCTTAAGGCAGTCTTCAGTTAAACTGAATGTTAAAGGAAGCTACAGTTCTATGAAAAGTTAAACAGAATAAGGATAAGTACGAATTCCTTGGTCTATAGCCTGATATAAAATTAATCATCTTTAGACAATGTTTGATACAGGTTTGCTTTGAGAGTACTGGTTGTTACAATGATCTAAGCATAGCATTACAGTATGCACTTAAATGTACGAGGACAGACTGGGGCTATACCATACATAATTGCCACTGAATGTCCTTTAAAAGTGATCACACATGGTGTGTTACGTAGGAAATATGTGACTCCTTAATGTAAATACTTGTACCAATGTAGTGGCCTGATCCTACAAAAGCCATCTTCTGCTACATCAACTAGACAGCAGGAATCCCAGGCATAAATGGCTGCCATGTTGTTTCGCTTTTCTTTCTCATTTAGGAGGACAAGGAGAAAATGTGTAACTCACCTTCTGTACATAAGGGGGGGGAGGTGGTGACTCCGGTAAGGGGAGATCATAAATATCCCTACCCTCAACATCTACCCCAGACAGGAGGGTAGTACTTCAGGGTAGGGCGGGGGAGATCAATACAGTACCCGCTACCCCTCCCATATACAGGAGGGTGGTACTTCAGGGTAGGGAGGGGGGATCAAAACAGTACCCCCTACCCCTCCCATATACAGGAGGGTAGTACTTCAGGGTAGGGAGGGGGAGATCAATACAGTACCCCCTACCCCTCCCATATACAGGAGGGTAGTACTTCAGGGTAGGGCGGGGGAGATCAATACAGTACCCCCTACCCCTCCCCATATACAGGAGGGTGGTACTTCATGGTAGGGAGGGGGGATCAAAACAGTACCCCCTACCCCTCCCATATACAGGAGGGTAGTACTTCAGAGTAGGGAGGGGGGATCAATACAGTACCCCCTCCCCCTCCCCATCTACAGGAGGGTGGCACTTCAGGGTAGGGAGGGGGGATCAATACAGTACCCCCTACCCCTCCCATCTACAGGAGGGTGGTACTTCAGGGTAGGGAGGGGGGATCAATACAGTACCCCCTACCCCTCCCATCTACAGGAGGGTAGTACTTCAGGGTAGGGAGGGGGGATCAATACAGTACCCCCTACCCCTCCCATCTACAGGAGGGTGGTACTTCAGGGTAGGGAGGGGGGATCAATACAGTACCCCCTACCCCTCCCATCTACAGGAGGGTGGTACTTCAGGGTAGGGAGGGGGGATCAATACAGTACCCCCTACCCCTCCCATATACAGGAGGGTAGTACTTCAGGGTAGGGAGGGGGAGATCAATACAGTACCCCCTACTCCTCCCATATACAGGAGGGTGGTACTTCAGGGTAGGGAGGGGGAGATCAATACAGTACCCCCTACCCCTCCCATATACAGGTGGGTAGTACTTCAGGGTGGGGAGGGGGAGATCAATACAGTACCCCCTACCCCTCCCATATACAGGTGGGTAGTACTTCAGGGTAGGGAGGGGGAGATCAATACAGTACCCCCTACCCCTCCCATATACAGGTGGGTAGTACTTCAGGGTAGGGAGGGGGAGATCAATACAGTACCCCCTACCCCTCCCATATACAGGTGGGTAGTACTTCAGGGAAGGGAGGGGGAGATCAATACAGTACCCCCTACCCCTCCCCATCTACAGGTGGGTAGTACTTCAGGGTAGGGAGGGGGAGATCAATACAGTACCCCCTACCCCTCCCCATCTACAGGTGGGTAGTACTTCAGGGTAGGGAGGGGGGATCAATACAGTACCCCCTACCCCTCCCATATACAGGAGGGTAGTACTTCAGGGTAGGGAGGGGGAGATCAATACAGTACCCCCTACCCCTCCCCATATACAGGAGGGTAGTACTTCAGGGTAGGGAGGGGGGATCAATACAGTACCCCCTACCCCTCCCCATCTACAGGTGGGTAGTACTTCAGGGTAGGGAGGGGGGATCAATACAGTACCCCCTACCCCTCCCCATCTACAGGAGGGTAGTACTTCAGGGTAGGGAGGGGGGATCAATACAGTACCCCCTACCCCTCCCCATCTACAGGTGGGTAGTACTTCAGGGTAGGGAGGGGGAGATCAATACAGTACCCCCTACCCCTCCCCATCTACAGGTGGGTAGTACTTCAGGGTAGGGAGGGGGGGGGGATCAATACAGTACCCCCTACCCCTCCCCATCTACAGGAGGGTAGTACTTCAGGGTAGGGAGGGGGGATCAATACAGTACCCCCTACCCCTCCCCATATACAGGTGGGTAGTACTTCAGGGTAGGGAGGGGGATCAATACAGTACCCCCTACCCCTCCCCATATACAGGAGGGTAGTACTTCAGGGTAGGGAGGGGGATCAATACAGTACCCCCTACCCCTCCCCATATACAGGAGGGTAGTACTTCAGGGTAGGGAGGGGGATCAATACAGTACCCCCTACCCCTCCCCATATACAGGTGGGTAGTAATTAAGGTTTAGGAGGTGGGGATCAATACAGTACCCCCTACCCCTCCCCATATACAGGTGGGTAGTAATTAAGGTTTAGGAGGTGGGGATCAATACAGTACCCCCTACCCCTCCCATCTACAGGTGGGTAGTACTTCAGGGTAGGGAGGGGGGATCAATACAGTACCCCCTACCCCTCCCCATATACAGGTGGGTAGTACTTCAGGGTAGGGAGGGGGGATCAATACAGTACCCCCTACCCCTCCCCATCTACAGGTGGGTAGTACTTCAGGGTAGGGAGGGGGGATCAATACAGTACCCCCTACCCCTCCCCATATACAGGTGGGTAGTACTTCAGGGTAGGGAGGGGGGGATCAATACAGTACCCCCTACCCCTCCCCATATACAGGTGGGTAGTACTTCAGGGTAGGGAGGGGGAGATCAATACAGTACCCCCTACCCCTCCCCATATACAGGTGGGTAGTACTTCAGGGTAGGGAGGGGGGGATCAATACAGTACCCCCTACCCCTCCCCATCTACAGGTGGGTAGTACTTCAGGGTAGGGAGGGGAGATCAATACAGTACCCCCTACCCCTCCCCATCTACAGGTGGGTAGTACTTCAGGGTAGGGAGGGGGGATCAATACAGTACCCCCTACCCCTCCCCATCTACAGGTGGGTAGTACTTCAGGGTAGGGAGGGGAGATCAATACAGTACCCCCTACCCCTCCCATATACAGGAGGGTAGTACTTCAGGGTAGGGAGGGGGGATCAATACAGTACCCCCTACCCCTCCCCATCTACAGGTGGGTAGTACTTCAGGGTAGGGAGGGGGGATCAATACAGTACCCCCTACCCCTCCCCATCTACAGGTGGGTAGTAATTAAGGTTTAGGAGGTGGAGATAAATATACCACTCCCAACGGGAGTTGGATGTTAACTTGATTCAGGACAAAGTTGTCATTATTAAAATCAACATCAAATAAAGGCACTACTGAGGATGGTAATAATCAACTATAGAATATAATATGTCTGAGTTATATATAGATTTACCAGGAATCCAATTGATTTCTGTATCCAGACAATTTACCTGATACTACATCATATTTAAATGGTAGATCCCCACTCCTGTTAAAGATCTGTGTGGAGGTTACCTGTCAGAGTGATCTATCATAGCATATTAAAATTTACCCTGTGCTGTAGTATTACTTGAGCACTACAATCCACCCTATTTTTATAATTTGTGAAAATGCCAACAGTAATAGACTAAATAAACTCTATACACTGGGAACAACTCAATAATTTTTTCAAAATGTATTTGCCCTGATGCCCTTTCAAAATCCTTCCAAAGGAAAAGGTCATTTATTGGGAAATGAAAAATTTCTTGTCAGAAAGTATTTGTCTGATAACCTTTTAATTTGAAGTCAAAGATAAGAAAATTAATGAAATAATGTTGAAATTCCTTTATCAAATTAAACGGAACAATGGAGAAATTCCTTTAGAAAAATAAATGAAATAATGTTGAAATTCCTTTATCAAATTAAACGGAACAATGTAGAAATTCCTTTATCAAAATAAATGAAACAATGTAGTTTAATTTTCTTTGATCTAGAGATGATCTTTTCCAGTAAATATCCATACAGTGTATATAGTTTAACCTTTGACCTAGAGATGATCTTTCCAGTAAATATCCATACAGTGTATATAGTTTAACTTTTGACCTAGAGATGATCTTTCCAGTAAATATACATACAGTGTATATATTTAACCTAAATTGACCTAGAGATGATCTTTCCAGTAAATATACATACAATGTATATAGTTTAACCTTTGACCTAGGGATGATCTTTTCCAGTAAATATCCATACAGTGTATATAGTTTAACCTTTGACCTAGAGATGATCTTTCAAGTAAATATCAATACAGTGTATATAGTTTAACCTTTGACCTAGAGATGATCTTTCCAGTAAATATACATACAATGTATATAGTTTAACCTTTGACCTAGAGATGATCTTTTCCAGTAAATATCCATACAGTGTATATAGTTTAACCTTTGACCTAGAGATGATCTTTCCAGTAAATATCCATACAGTGTATATAGTTTAACCTTTGACCTAGAGATGATCTTTCCAGTATATATCCATACATTGTATATAGTTTAACCTTTGACCTAGAGATGATCTTTCCAGTAAATATCCATACAGTGTATATAGTTTAACCTTTGACCTAGAGATGATCTTTCCAGTATATATCCATACATTGTATATAGTTTATATTCTGGATGGGAATTGCTATACAGTGTATCGTCAACCTATCGCCACTCAAATCTACCGCCACCCTCACATACAGCCACCCTCACATACCGCCACCCTCACATACCGCGCCTTAGGCTCTGGAATGGATTTCCCTCCTATACTCGTTAAATCTGCCACCCTTTCATAACGCCATCCGCCACGTTTGTTAAAATACAAACAACACGAATCGCTATATATTTCCCTCGACAATATCGCCATTTTGTTCTGTTTTCGGTGATCAATGAACTCTTTAGTGTTCTATTTATAGACATAGGACATTTACCATTTGTACAGGTGACATAGCTTTACGATTGGATGATTTTCTATCGCTGATGTAGATCGATAATCGGATGTTATTATTATGTCACATCCACCGACACTTATGGTTTGGTTTGGAATAAAAGCATGATTGTTTTCTACTCACTTTGTGTTCCTATTGTGTATGGTATGAACGTTTGGCTTCATCAGTCTAGGTGGAAAAGTTTGACAGATATTTAAAATAACGGATGGCATGCGGCAAAAGCAATCAATGACTATTTCAAGAAATTTGTAAATACAATACTCTTTTAATTAATGAAACGTTGGTAATGCAGTCACTTATACAATTTCATTGTTGAAATTTTCATAATTTGATACCGTTATACCGCCATAACTGCTATGGACGAAATGTGGCAATATAACGAGGGTAGACTATGATATTTGCTGCATCTTCTGGATTGGAATTGCTACTTAGATTTTCTCTAGCTTTATTTCAAGACAAGTCTTATTTGAAAAAATCAATTACAGTTAAAACATTACCACCAAAAGATGTTATTGAAAGAAGAATACATGTGGTAAAATATGTTTTGAATTAGAGAAAAACAGGAACTTATCAGTGGGGGTAATGAATCAATAATAGGATTAGATCCTTTCTACTGGATTTCCTCCTGTAATGAAGGTCTATAGACAGTGAATAGGTAGGAAAACAAGCCGGGCCATCAATACCAATTTTCTCATTAGCGTTAATGCAACACGCAACTCAACATTTGTTCAGTGCATTAAAATTTGCTAAAAATTCCATACTTTTTTCCTTGTCAAATTTGATCAAAGTTTGTAACTGGAACTCATGACTTTTCTAAAAATACAGGCATTACCAAGGTAACAACATTTATTACCTTCAACCAGATCACCGTAACTAGATCCCCGCAACAATGGCAGCAAAAAATCAGAATAGATTGGTTAAGAACAGTGAAGGTAGTACTGCTATGTGGGTTTCTGAATTACTGTATACCACACGACCTTTCCTGTGAATTACTGTATACCTCACGACCTTTCCCATGAATTACTGTATAGTACCTCACGACCTTTCCCGTGAATTACTGTATACCACATGACCTTTCCCATCGATTACTGTATACCACAGGACCTTTCCCGTGAATTACTGTATACCACACGACCTTTCCCGTGAATTACTGTATACCACACGACCTTTCCCGTGAATTACTGTATACCTCACGACCTTTCCTGTGAATTACTGTATACCACACGACCTTTCCTGTGAATTACTGTATACCACACGACCTTTCCTGTGAATTACTGTATAACACAGAACCTTTCCCATGAATTACTGTATACCACACGACCTTTCCCATGAATTACTGTATACCACACGACCTTTCCCATGGATCACTGTATACCACACGACCTTTCCTGTGAATTACTGTATACCACACGACCTTTCCCATGAATTACTGTATACCACACAACCTTTCCTGTGAATTCCTGTATACCACACGAGCTTTCCCGTGAATTACTGTATACCACAGAACCTTCCATGAATTACTGTATACCACACGACCTTTCCCGTGAATTACTGTATACCACACGACCTTTCCCGTGAATTACTGTATACCACACAACCTTTCCTGTGAATTACTGTATACCACACGACCTTTCCTGTGAATTACTGTATAACACAGAACCTTTCCCATGAATTACTGTATACCACACGACCTTTCCCATGGATTACTGTATACCACACAACCTTTCCCATGAATTACTGTATACCACACAACCTTTCCTGTGAATTCCTGTATACCACACGAGCTTTCCCGTGAATTACTGTATACCACAGAACCTTCCATGAATTACTGTATACCACACAACCTTTCCTGTGAATTCCTGTATACCACACTAGCTTTCCCATCAATTACTGTATACCACACGACCTTTCCCGTGAATTACTGTATACCACACGACCTTTCCCATGAATTACTGTATACCACAGGACCTTTCCCGTGAATTACTGTATACCACAGAACCTTCCATGAATTACTGTATACCACACGACCTTTCCTGTGAATGGTGCTAATGATGGCACTAATGTGTAGATATACTTCACATTAAATGACTGAGACATGAAGGTCAGATACAAGTTTGTTTCTTATAAAAAAAGAAAGATTTCGCTGTACCTTCACTGATAGTATCTGACATGCCTGGCCCATGATGTGCCCCGGGTCATATGTCGAGGACCCCCCAGTACTCCTTAGGGACCCAGTGGTTTTCTGACCACAACTTGTCAGAGTTTTACATTTCTATAATCAACATCAGATGTTCAACAAAGTTTGAGTTTCACTGCCAGATTTTTGTCTCCATAGTAATGATGTTTACCCAATACAGTGTGGTGGAGCTTATTTACACAAAAACAAGTTGTTTAGCTGCAAGTGAGGCAGTCTTCCATTGAATGACAAACATCTGTACTAAGTATGACCTCTATAACAAACTATCCTACATCTGTCTCTTTTTCCTCAAAAACATACCTAATTAATTTGGATGCCACAATCATAAAAATCTAATATTGTTCTAACCACTCCCTTGCGTATGGTCTTTGTAATATGAAATCTTGTTCAAAACACATAAAGGCTTACTTAATCACTGATCAATTTCAATGAATTTGTATCCAAACATTTAAAGAGTCAAATTGTAAGACAAAACACATTAATACACCTTACCTACATCAGTTGAAGCAATTTCAAATAATTTCAATTTTCCTGTAAAGCAAATGTTCCCTTATGACAGAAATAATGGGATTGTAGGTCAGCTATCTTATGGATGTGTTTTTCTTGACATAGTTCTGATAAAAGCATTCATTTAATTTTTATCTAACTTCTTACAAAATTTACATAGTACACCAGATTTTATATAACAACTTAAATTTCTAGTTCTACAACTTCTATATTATGGTTGCAGTCTTCCTTTCTTTTCCATTTTTTATTGAACTCAATATCTAGTACACCTATAATACTTTGATACAAATGTCCTCGGATTGTCCTCCTCCAACCATCCTCCGACTGCCCTCCACCTACCATCCTTCGACCGTCCTCCTCCAACCGTCGCCTCCAACCATCCTCCTCAAACCATCCACTGCCAACCATCCTCCTCCAACCGTCCTCCTCCAACCATCCTCCTCCAACCGTCCACCTTCAACTGTCCTCCTCCAACCAACTTCCAATTGTTGCCCTCCATCAATCCTCATATTGTCGCCCTCCAACCATCGTCATATCGTCTTCCTCCAACCGTCCTCAAACCCTCCTCCTCCAACCGTCCTCCTCCAACCATCCTCCTCAAACCATCCACTGCCAACCATCCTCCTCCAACCATCCTCCTCCAACCGTCCACCTTCAACTGTCCTCCTCCAACCAACTTCCAATTGTTGCCCTCCATCAATCCTCCAATCATCGCCCTCCAACCATCATCAGATCGTCCTCCTCCAACCATCATCAGATCGTCCTCCTCCAACCATCATCAGATCCTCCTCCTCCAACCATCATCAGATCCTCCTCCTCCAACAATCCTTTGGCTGTCCTCCTCCAACCACCCTCTGATCATCCTCCTCCAACTATTTCTTGACTGATTTCCTCCAACCATCCTCCGATTGTCCTCCTCCAACCATCCTCCGACCGTCCTCCAACCATCCTCCGACCCTCCTCCAACCATTCTTCGACTGCTCTCCTCCAACCATCCTCCGATGACCATTCTCTGACCATCCTCCTCCAGCCATCCTCTGACCGTCCTCCAACCATCCTACAACTGCCCTCCTCCAACTATCCTCTGACATTCCTCTTCCAACCATCATCTTACCATCCTCCTATTGCTGATTTGTACCAATCCTAGGTTTGTACACTGGATAAATTTCGTCATTGCAATAGAGAAAGAGGAAGAAAGCAAATCCATCTTTCGCATATAGTGATATGCCGCACCTTTCCATACATCTTTTAATAGAATTCTAATGTGTAATCGCCCACATTGTCCCTGCACTGATATCAAATATCATTTCGTTTTTTTCTGTGTTCTAATAATGATAAATGCTACAGTATTTCCTTAGGCCTATTAGTCAATTTTACCTTAAATCATAGCAAATGTCATTCAAGGTGAATGTGTAATAATACAGATTTAGATCACAAGTATATTAGTATTGATGACGTCTGTAGAGCTGTCATTCTCCCACAGATAATGACACAGGATACCTCCATCAATGGACACAGAGGCAATGCTGGGGACCAGGTGTCTCTGTTTATTCTAAACTACTGGCTTCCCCTTGTCTGTAGTAATGATATCGTAGTGGTATTCTAACCTACTGGCTTTCCCTTGTCTGTAGTAATGATAGCGTAGTGGTATTCTAACCTACTGGCTTCCCCTTGTCTGTAGTAATGATAGCGTAGTGGTATTCTAACCTACTGGCTTCCCCTTGTCTGTAGTAATGATGTACTATCCTTTAGACAGCTTGTGTATAGAGGCTCCATGGCGAACAATCTAAGCCACAACTACTTAAGTGAGCGATACTTTTCACCTTTATCACCTTTGTGGACTGATATTGATATCTAGATATACTAAGTAGTGCTAATACAGAGTTACCTCCTCCTACACAGAATTACCTCCCCTTCTCCGCCCTCTTCTCTACCATTAATTGATCCTATTCATTGCTGCACTCTTACCCTTGTACCCACAATTAGTACTGTAACTCCAGTACTCAGTGTTCAATGCTATCTGGTGATGCTGGAAGTGGTCCAGCCAAATTAACTGGAGTGCTGCCAAGAAGGAAACCGACACCTTTGACAAAATACCTATAATGTAGGTATATAGAGGTATTCACTAAATGTGCTTTTAAATAAGCAATGAAAACCATACAGACCAGGCACACATTGTATTAGAGAGCTCAGGTAATACTATACAATTGATAGCTATCTGACATCAGTCAATTTTGCCTGGCTAAGAAAACGCATTATGAACCTCATAAAAAACATCCCGTTCGTAACAGTAAGGCACTCCATGCTAATCATCTTATTTTTGGTTAGGTGGAATGATAAAAAGGCTCATACAAATAGGTATCAACCTCATAATGAATGAATAACTATCACATGTAAGTTATTACCAACAATGCATGACCTATGATCCCTTCACTTGTTTGGGACCCAAGAAAATACATGTGACCACAGGGTATCAACTTGTCAAACTTCGCATGTTAAAGCTTCACAAAGTTACAGCCTAAAACTACCTCTCCATAATGTGCAGTCATCAATTCTCAGCATGTGAAAATCTAGCTTATTATTGAGCCATGTACAATGCCAGTACATGGAGTGTATGTAATGCCAGTACTGAGTGTGAAGCAGTGCAAACATCTTCATCCCACTACCAGGCAGTACTTCCTTGCCAGATTCTATTGTATGTGTATACAATGCCAATAACCAGTTTACATTGGTATAACTATGTTAGCTACTTGTCCTGTCCCACAGAGTCAGTTACTTGTCCTGTCCCACAGAGTCAGTTACTTGTCCTGTCCCACAGAGTCAGTTACTTGTCCTGTCCCATAGAGTCAGTTACTTGTCCTGTCCCACAGAGTCAGTTACTTGTCCTGTCCCACACAGAGTCAGTTACTTGTCCTGTCCCACACAGAGTCAGTTACTTGTCCTGTCCCACAGAGTCAGTAACTTGTCCTGTCCCACAGAGTCAGTTACTTGTCCTGTCCCACAGAGTCAGTTACTTGTCCTGTCCCACAGAGCCAGTTACTTGGCCTGTCCCACAGAGTCAGTTACTTGTCCTGTCCCACAGAGCCAGTTACTTGTCCTGTCCCACAGAGTCAGTTACTTGTCCTGTCCAACAGAGCCAGTTACTTATCCTGTCCCAGAGAGAGTCAGTTACTTGTCCTGTCCCACAGAGTCAGTTACTTGTCCTGTCCCTCAGAGTCAGTTACTTGTCCTGTCCCTCAGAGTCAGTTACTTGTCATATCCCTCAGAGTCAGTTACTTGTCCTGTCCTACAGAGTCAGTTACTTGTCCTGTCCCACAGAGTCAGTTACTTGTCCTGTCCCACAGAGTCAGTAACTTGTCCTGTCCCACACAGAGTCAGTTACTTGTCCTGTCCCACAGAGCCAGTTACTTGTCCTGTCCCACAGAGTCAGTTACTTGTCCTATCCCACAGAGTCAGTTACTTGTCCTGTCCCACAGAGTCAGTTACTTGTCCTGTCCCACAGAGTCAGTTACTTGTCCTGTCCCACAGAGCCAGTTACTTGTCCTGTCCCACAGAGTCAGTTACTTGTCCTGTCCCGCAGAGAGTCAGTTACTTGTCCTGTCCCACAGAGTCAGTTACTTGTCCTGTCCCACAGAGTCAGTTACTTGTCCTGTCCCACAGAGAGTCAGTTACTTGTCCTGTCCCACAGAGTCAGTTACTTGTCCTGTCCCACAGAGAGTCAGTTACTTGTCCTGTCCCAGAGAGTCAGTTACTTGTCCTGTCCCACAGAGTCAGTTACTTGTCATATCCCACAGAGTCAGTTACTTGTCCTGTCCTACAGAGTCAGTTACTTGTCCTGTCCCACAGAGTCAGTTACTTGTCCTGTCCCACAGAGTCAGTTACTTGTCCTGTCCCACACAGAGTCAGTTACTTGTCCTGTCTCACACAGAGTCAGTTACTTGTCCTGTCCCACAGAGTCAGTTACTTGTCCTGTCCCACAGAGTCAGTTACTTGTCCTGTCCCACAGAGTCAGTTACTTGTCCTGTCCCACAGAGTCAGTTACTTGTCCTGTCCCACACAGAGTCAGTTACTTGTCCTGTCCCACACAGAGTCAGTTACTTGTCCTGTCCCACAGAGTCAGTTACTTGTCCTGTCCCACAGAGTCAGTTACTTGTCCTGTCCCACAGAGTCAGTTACTTGTCCTGTCCCACAGAGTCAGTTACTTGTCCTGTCCCACAGAGTCAGTTACTTGTCCAGTCCCACAGAGAGTCAGTTACTTGTCCTGTCCCAGAGAGAGTCAATTACTTGTCCTGTCCCACATAGTCAGTTACTTGTCCTGTCCCACAGAGTCAGTTACTTGTCCTGTCCCACAGAGTCAGTTACTTGTCCTGTCCCACAGAGAGTCAGTTACTTGTCCTGTCCCACAGAGTCAGTTACTTGTCCTGTCCCATAGAGTCAGTTACTTGTCCTGTCCCACAGAGAGTCAGTTACTTGTCTTGTCCCACAGAGTCAGTTACTTGTCCTGTCCCACAGAGTCAGTTACTTGTCCTGTCCCACAGAGAGTCAGTTACTTGTCCTGTCCCACAGAGTCAGTTACTTGTCCTGTCCCACAGAGAGTCAGTTACTTGTCCTGTCCCAGAGAGTCAGTTACTTGTCCTGTCCCACAGAGTCAGTTACTTGTCCTGTCCCACAGAGAGTCAGTTACTTGTCCTGTCCCACAGAGTCAGTTACTTGTCCTGTCCCACAGAGTCAGTTACTTGTCCTGTCCCACAGAGTCAGTTACTTGTCCTGTCCCAGAGAGAGTCAGTTACTTGTCCTATCCCAGAGAGAGTCAGTTACTTGTCCTGTCCCAGAGAGAGTCAGTTACTGGTCCTGTCCCACAGAGTCAATAACTTGTCCTGTCCCACAGAGTCAGTTACTTGTCCTGTCCCACAGAGTCAGTTACTTGTCCTGTCCCACAGAGAGTCAGTTACTTGTCCTGTCCCACAGAGTCAGTTACTTGTCTTGTCCCACAGAGTCAGTTACTTGTCTTGTCCCACAGAGTCAGTTACTTGTCCTGTCCCACAGAGTCAGTTACTTGTCTTGTCCCACAGAGTCAGTTACTTGTCCTGTCCCACAGAGAGTCAGTTACTTGTCCTGTCCCACAGAGTCAGTTACATGTCCTTGTAGATCTTTGTTACAGACAACAGTCTGACCTGGTAGATCTATGTTACAGACAACAGTCCAGCCTGGTAGATCTATGTTACAGACAACAGTCTGACCTGGTAGATCTTTGTTACAGACAACAGTCTGACCTGGTAGATCTATGTTACAGACAACAGACTGACCTGGTAGATCTGTGTTACAGACAACAGTCTGACCTGGTAGATCTATGTTACAGACAACAGACTGGCCTGGTAGATCTTTGTTACAGACAACAGTCTGACCTGGTAGATCTGTGTTACAGACAACAGTCTGACCTGGTAGATCTATGTTACAGACAACAGACTGACCTGGTAGATCTATGTTACAGACAACAGTCTGACCTGGTAGATCTATGTTACAGACAACAGTCTGACCTGGTAGATCTTTGTTACAGACAACAGTCTGACCTGGTAGATCTGTGTTACAGACAACAGTCTGACCTGGTAGATCTATGTTACAGACAACAGTCTGACCTGGTAGATCTATGTTACAGACAACAGTCTGACCTGGTAGATCTTTGTTACAGACAACAGTCTGACCTGGTAGATCTATGTTACAGACAACAGTCTGACCTGGTAGATCTATGTTACAGACAACAGACTGACCTGGTAGATCTATGTTACAGACAACAGTCTGACCTGGTAGATCTATGTTACAGACAACAGTCTGACCTGGTAGATCTATGTTACAGACAACAGTCTGACCTGGTAGATCTATGTTACAGACAACAGTCTGACCTGGTAGATCTATGTTACAGACAACAGTCTGACCTGGTAGATCTATGTTACAGACAACAGTCTGACCTGGTAGATCTATGTTACAGACAACAGTCTGACCTGGTAGATCTATGTTACAGACAACAGTCTGACCTGGTAGATCTATGTTACAGACAACAGTCTGACCTGGTAGATCTATGTTACAGACAACAGTCTGACCTGGTAGATCTATGTTACAGACAACAGTCTGACCTGGTAGATCTATGTTACAGACAACAGTCTGACCTGGTAGATCTATGTTACAGACAACAGTCTGACCTGGTAGATCTATGTTACAGACAACAGTCTGACCTGGTAGATCTATGTTACAGACAACAGTCTGACCTGGTAGATCTATGTTACAGACAACAGTCTGACCTGGTAGATCTATGTTACAGACAACAGTCTGACCTGGTAGATCTATGTTACAGACAACAGTCTGACCTGGTAGATCTATGTTACAGACAACAGTCTGACCTGGTAGATCTATGTTACAGACAACAGTCTGACCTGGTAGATCTATGTTACAGACAACAGTCTGACCTGGTAGATCTATGTTACAGACAACAGTCTGACCTGGTAGATCTATGTTACAGACAACAGTCTGACCTGGTAGATCTATGTTACAGACAACAGTCCAGCCTGGTAGATCTATGTTACAGACAACAGTCCAGCCTGGTAGATCTATGTTACAGACAACAGTCTGACCTGGTAGATCTATATTACAGACAACAGTCCAGCCTGGTAGATCTATGTTACAGACAACAGACTGACCTGGTAGATCTATGTTACAGACAACAGACTGACCTGGTAGATCTATGTTACAGACAACAGTCTGACCTGGTAGATCTGTGTTACAGACAACAGTCTGACCTGGTAGATCTATGTTACAGACAACAGTCTGACCTGGTAGATCTATGTTACAGACAACAGTCTGACCTGGTAGATCTATGTTACAGACAACAGTCTGACCTGGTAGATCTTTGTTACAGACAACAGTCTGACCTGGTAGATCTATATGTTACAGACAACAGTCTGACCTGGTAGATCTATGTTACAGACAACAGACTGACCTGGTAGATCTATGTTACAGACAACAGTCTGACCTGGTAGATCTATGTTACAGACAACAGTCTGACCTGGTAGATCCATGTTACAGACAACAGTCTGACCTGGTAGATCTATGTTACAGACAACAGACTGACCTGGTAGATCTATGTTACAGACAACAGTCTGACCTGGTAGATCTATGTTACAGACAACAGTCTGACCTGGTAGATCTAATATGTTTCAGACAACAGTCCAGCCTGGTAGATCTATGTTACAGACAACAGTCTGACCTGGTAGATCTATGTTACAGACAACAGTCTGACCTGGTAGATCTATATTACAGACAACAGTCCAGCCTGGTAGATCTATGTTACAGACAACAGTCTGACCTGGTAGATCTATGTTTCAGACAACAGTCCAGCCTGGTAGATCTGTGTTACAGACAACAGTCTGACCTGGTAGATCTATGTTACAGACAACAGTCTGACCTGGTAGATCTATGTTACAGACAACAGTCTGACCTGGTAGATCTATGTTACAGACAACAGTCTGACCTGGTAGATCTATATTACAGACAACAGACTGACCTGGTAGATCTATGTTACAGACAACAGACTGACCTGGTAGATCTATGTTACAGACAACAGTCCAGCCTGGTAGATCTATGTTACAGACAACAGTCTGACCTGGTAGATCTGTGTTACAGACAACAGTCTGACCTGGTAGATCTATGTTACAGACAACAGTCTGACCTGGTAGATCTATGTTACAGACAACAGTCTGACCTGGTAGATCTATGTTACAGACAACAGTCTGACCTGGTACAATGTAGATCTAAGATACCTTAAGGTACATATACAAAAACACAACAAATATTCTAGGCCAGTCAACAAAAAATTAGAAAACTCCTGAAGAGACTGAAGCCGTGCACTTTCAGCGCCCCAAACATTTCACCACAAAGAACCACGGTGCTATCTCATCTATCTCTGACCTAAATGCTATGGTAATTAGCAAAGACAGATAGCAGAACTATCCCTTACGAAACAGAAACAAGGCTAGAATTCTACTTTTGTTTTTCTATGTCTCTCATTCTGTCTAGTTCCAGGGTCACATCCTTTTGATGTCAATAGAGAAATTTAAATCAAATTCAAATGTTTCAATTACGTTTAGTAAGATTTGGCAGAACTAAAGATGTGTTATCTCCACTGTCAATTACCTGGGTCTCTTTGCAGATACTGCACCCCTGCAGGCTAGCACAGGCTCATGCAGGCTCGTGCAGGCCTACATCATGCAGCCTTCATTCATCAGTGTTTATAGCATTCATCTAATTTATTTTAATGATAGGTTTAACCACTAGCACACTTTTATATTAACAAAACAGAAATCAAAAATCACTTTAAACCTGATGTCTTAACCAAAGGATTAAGTGAATGAATTTGCAGATTACAGTTTGAAGGTTTTTTGTGTCTAACTTAAGGCGAAGGTATCCTCTTTATCCATGACACCGACCTTCCCATTGTATACATCAAAGATGTTGATACAAATCTTTAAATCAGTGCTAATGAAAAATTATTGAAAACTTAATTAAACTTAAAATGTATGCTTGAGTAGGCTTCTACACATGTTCCAAATGATTTTCATATTCTCTGCTATTGTCTAGATCTGATAATTCAGATGTTTCTACAGGTGAAAAAAAATTAGATGCATCAAACTGACATGGGGTGTATCTGATGCTCCATGCTCCCTCCAGCTGATTGGTTTGTTAATAGATGTCACCATGGGAAGGAATGAAGACATTTTTGTCAGTGAAATGATAGTCTGTCAGAATGTCTGGATTAAAGCTCTGAACAGCAGGCTGATTTGTCACCAGCTATAAACTCATTTAAAAACAGCAGAGTTGATGAGTGAGGTGGGACTTGGTTCTACAATATCAGATTCTTTTCAGCATATTGTCAGTAACCAATGGAAACTGTATTATCATTAGTCTTCCAAACAAGTTCCTAAATCAAACCCTGGTACAGAGCCAGAGATGTCATGTCTCCAAACCAAAACCATTATACAGAATCCGCAGATGTCATGCCTCCAACAGAAACCATTATATAGAACCAGACAAAACGAAGAGTCTGACAAAACATATAGTCTAGCTGAGAAAAGGAAGATTCAGACAAAACGAAGAGTCAGACAAAACGAAGAGTCAGACAAAACGTATAATCTGAGAAAAGGAAGATTCAGACAAAACGAAGAGTCAGACAAAATGAAGAGTGAGACAAAACAAAGAGTGAGACAAAATGAAGAGTCAGACAAAACGAAGAGTCTGACAAAACGAAGAGTCTGACAAAACGAAGAGTCAGACAAAATGAAGAGTCTGACAAAACGAAGAGTCAGACAAAATGAAGAGTCAGACAAAACAAAGAGTCAGACAAAACGAAGAGTGAGACAAAATGAAGAGTCTGACAAAACATATAGTCTGACAAAACGAAGAGTATGACAAAGCAAAGAGTCAGACAAAACAAAGAGTCAGACAAAACAAAGAGTTAGACAAAACGAAGAGACAGACAAAACGAAGAGTCAGACAAAACGAAGAGACAGACAAAACAAAGAGTATGACAAAACAAAGAGTCAGACAAAACGAAGAGACAGACAAAATGAAGAGTCAGACAAAACAAAGAGTTAAGACAAAACGAAGAGTCAGACAAAACAAAGAGTCTGACAAAACAAGGAGTGAGACAAAACGAAGAGACAGACAAAATGAAGAGTCTGACAAAAGGAAGGGCAGACAAAATGAAAATTGCCGTAAATAAAATGAACAAAGGGTGAGATGTAATAAGAGACAATGATAAGCTGGTGGTCATTTTGAAGATTGATCAATGCTCTTTGATTTAATACCTTTTGATTTTGATCAATGATCTTTGATTTTGTAACCTTTGGTTTTGAGACAGATACATTTGCTTTAGAACAATGATTGTTCCTATTGTTGTACCAATAGACCATAATGATAGATAATGTGTAACGTGTCAAAGTGTCTGGTAGATATTCCCACAATTCTAACTATTTTATCTCATGGATGAGCTGCAATAATTCTGAGTATCCATTGTAAAATTGGTGTTGACTGATAAAGTCTGACTTAGCACACGTCCCCATCCTGTCTAATGGTTGGTCGTTCCCATCCTGTTTAATGGTTGGCCGCCTGTAATGGAGGCTATAAAACTCACATCAGCTCAGTTATGGCCGTCCAAATAACTCCACAAATCTCCCAACAGTTTTCAAATGGAAATCAACAATATAAATAGATTACCTGACAATTAACTGAATCACCCCAGAATAACCCAGACAAATTATTACCTGAATCACCCACCCAGACAAATAATTACCTGAATCACCCAGAATTACCCAGACAAATCATTACCTGAATCACCCACCAAGACAAATAATTACCTGAATCACCCCAGAATTACCCAGACAAATTATTACCTGAATCACCCAGAATAACCCAGACAAATTATAACCTGAATCATCCAGAATTACCCAGACAAATCATTACCTGAATCATCCAGAATTACCCAGACAAATTATTACCTGAACCACCCAGACAAATTATTACCTGAATCACTCCAGAATGACCCAGAAAAATTATTACCTGAATCACTCCAGAATTACCCAGACAAATTATTACCTGAATCACTCCAGAATAACCCAGACAACTTATTACCGGAATCATCCAGAATTACCCAGACAACTTATTACCCGAATCACTCCAGAATGACCCAGACAAATTATTACCCATCCATTAACTGAATTACATACCCCGGGGCCAGAATAACCCAGACAAATTATTACCCATCCATTAACTGAATTACATACCCCGGGGCCAGAATAACCCAGACAAATTATTACCCATCCATTAACTGAATTACATACCCCAGAATAACCCAGACAAATTATTACCCATCCATTAACTGAATTACATACCCCAGAATAACCCAGACAAATTATTACCCATCCATTAACTGAATTACATACCCCAGAATAACCCAGACAAATTATTACCCATCCATTAACTGAATTACATACCCCGGGGCCAGAATAACCCAGACAAATTATTACCCATCCATTAACTGAATTACATACCCCGGGGCCAGAATAACCCAGACAAATTATTACCCATCCATTAACTGAATTACATACCCCAGAATAACCCAGACAAATTATTACCCATCCATTAACTGAATTACATACCCCAGAATAACCCAGACAAATTATTACCCATCCATTAACTGAATTACATACCCCAGAATATCCCAGACAAATTATTACCCATCCATTAACTGAATTACATACCCCAGAATAACCCAGACAAATTATTACCCATCCATTAACTGAATTACATACCCCAGAATAACCCAGACAAATTATTACCCATCCATTAACTGAATTACATACCCCAGAATAACCCAGACAAATTATTACCCATCCATTAACTGAATTACATACCCCAGAATAACCCAGACAAATTATTACCCATCCATTAACTGAATTACATACCCCAGAATAACCCAGACAAATTATTACCCATCCATTAACTGAATTACATACCCCAGAATAACCCAGACAAAAATTATTACCCATCCATTAACTGAATTACATACCCCGGGGCCAGAATAACCCAGACAAATTATTACCCATCCATTAACTGAATTACATACCCCAGAATAACCCAGACAAATTATTACCCATCCATTAACTGAATTACATACCCCAGAATAACCCAGACAAATTATTACCCATCCATTAACTGAATTACATACCCCAGAATAACCCAGACAAATTATTACCCATCCATTAACTGAATTACATACCCCAGAATATCCCAGACAAATTATTACCCATCCATTAACTGAATAACATACCCCAGAATAACCCAGACAAATTATTACCCATCCATTAACTGAATTACATACCCCAGAATAACCCAGACAAATTATTACCCATCCATTAACTGAATTACATACCCCAGAATAACCCAGACAAATTATTACCCATCCATTAACTGAATTACATACCCCAGAATAACCCAGACAAATTATTACCCATCCATTAACTGAATTACATACCCCAGAATAACCCTCCAAAAATTATTCTCCATATTAGGGACAGATCAACTGTTATAGAGGCTTTCCCATCTCCTCTTTAGCATTTATGGTAATGTAGGTTTTGATAGTAGTTTTATCTCCTTACTTGGAATACAACAGATGGTATTTCCATACATCAGGATACACTGTGCTTTAATAGCATTACAGGCAGACGCAGATTCCCTCCGCAATATGCATATCATTATGTCAGAATCAGAGGCCTCCTCCAGGTACATATCATGTCAGAATCAGAAGCCTCCTCCAGGTACATATCATGTCAGAATCAGAGGCCTCCCCCAGGTACATATCATGTCAGTATTGGAGGGCACCCCCAGGTACATATCATGTCAGAAATGGAGTCCTCCCCAGGTACATATCATGTCAGTATTGGAGGGCACCCCCAGGTACATATCATATCAGAATCAGAGGCCTCCTCCAGGTACATATCATGTCAGAATCAGAGGGCACCCCCAGGTACATATCATGTTAGAATCGGAGGGCACCCCCAGGTACATATCATGTCAAAATCAGAGGGCACCCCCAGGTACATATCATGTCAGTATTGGAGGGCACCCCCAGGTACATATCATGTCAGTATCGGAGGGCACCCCCAGGTACATATCATGTCAGAATCAGAGGCCTCCCCCAGGTACATATCATGTTAGAATCGGAAGGCACCACCAGGTACATATCATGTCAGAAATGAAGGGCACCCCTAAGTACATGTACAAATCATGTCAGAATCGGAAGGCACCCCCAGGTACATATCATGTCAGAATCGGAGGGCCCCATAGGTATATATGTCAGAATTGGAAGGCCCCATAGGTACATATGTCAGAATCGGAGGGCCCCATAGGTACATATGTCAGAATCGGAGGGCCCCATAGGTACACATGTCAGAATTGGAAGGCCCCATAGGTACCTATCATTATGGAAGAGGTCGTATTTATCAGGACACAAATCAGGAGCAAGGAAGATAAAGATCAGTTTTCTAATGGTCATTGAACAAAAAATGATCAAAAACTCCAATCAATATAAGAGTCTATGTTTACTGTACCTTGGTACCCTAAACCTTATACACAGATCACCCTACCTCAGGCCTCTCCTTTATGTCAATTTAGGTACAGAATTCTAAAAATAATAAGTTCCTTCATCAGACATGTACTTATTATACATGATCCTTTTGTAGTAACAAGTCACCATTAGGTACTGGATTCCTCTTCCTTATCATCACCAGAAAGATGTGTACAGAATCCCAACATTCCTATTGTAAAACTCTAGTGTAAAACCTAGTGCTGGACTAACAGGTGACAGTTGGTGGCCTGTCAGATGTACACTGTGATTGCCTGTAGTCATAAAAAGACACATTTTTTTCGGAGCTTTTCGGAGCTAATGAGAGCACCAATACTGTCTCCCTCCACTCAGCACCACCTTAATTAACTGTTAACATTTGAACACTCAACAAATCATAGCCATTTTACTTTCAGAAATTAATTTTCCACTAATTTCTCATTTGTAGCAGTCTGAGGTGTTAACTTCACAAAAATGTGTTGATGTCAAATATTTGAAACTGAATGCACCAACCCCTCCTAGTTCTGAAAATAATGATTTTTAAAGTGCCATCCTTTTACATACCAAACTAACTCACCTCAAAAACATGTATACCAGTATATAGATGTTTAGCCTGTGCTTTCTGATGATGTAAAGTTTTGTCTACATCATAAAACATGGACAACAGAACATTTTCAGTAACACCAACATTTGTTTACACACAAGTGTAGTAACTTTACTTTCATTACAACTTTAGTCTTAATTTTGTTTGTAAAGGAGTCTCATCCCAATCACAATGGAAATGTCAAACTGCCACAGCTGTAGCAATTACTAAGTCAGCCATATTAATTCTAGTAAATGAAAATCTCCAGCCTATTTGTAGAAATTCATCAAGAAATGCCCATTATAATACAACAGCCTTGAGATGTCACATAAAAAATCACTATAATTCAATTCAATTCAAAATTTCAGGATTAAAATGGCCTCCATTCATACCATTTCCAAATCAATATTGATTTTTTTCCCCCTTTGAGTACAGAAACCTTCATTAATGGAATATCAGATAGCCAGCTAAACATCAGGAACAGGAAGCTTGATGGGAGGTCATGATGACAGGAACAGGAAGTTTGATGGGAGGTCATGATGACAGGAACAGGAAGTTTGATGGGAGGTCATGATGACAGGAACAAGAAGTTTGATGGGAGGTCATGATGACAGGAACAGGAAGTTTGATGGGAGGTCATGATGACAGGAACAGGAAGCTTGATGGGAGGTCATGATGACAGGAACAGGAAGTTTGATGGGAGGTCATGATGACAGGAACAGGAAGTTTGATGGGAGGTCATGATGACAGGAACAGGAAGTTTGATGGGAGGTCATGATGACAGGAACAGGAAGCTTGATGGGAGGTCATGATGACAGGAACAGGAAGTTTGATGGGAGGTCATGATGACAGGAACAGGAAGTTTGATGGGAGGTCATGATGACAGAAACTTGAAGTATGTTGGGAGGTAATGATGTCAAAAACAAGAGGCCAAGGGTTGTCAGAAATGTCATAAAGACAGAAACAGGAAGTCCATCAAAAATGTCATGATCTCAGAAACAGGAACTTGACAGCATTTAAGGTCGCTTAACAAATGAGACATTTTATAGGACTATGCCTAGGGTTGCTGCTGGGACACTTTTGAGCAAAGTATCATAAAACAATTTGTCCCTACTCAATCTGATGGGCGATTAACAACATTCCACTTAAGTTATTGAGTGTATGTATTACAAGTCTTATGTGATGAAACATTGATATGAAATTGAGGTTGCATACACACATTCCCATTGTTATTAAACAGCTTAAAAAGACACTTACAATTACCAGCGTTTGGTGTGGTGATGTTGGCCGAGTCCGCTGGCCCCTCCCCATCACTATTCCATGCAGATACTGTGATGTAATACAGCTGTGACGACTGTAGTTGTTGTAGCGTCCATGATGTCACATTGCCAGGTACTTCACGATTCACCTGGTGCAGATTGGGATGATTGACAGGGTCAAGGTTCAAACGGTAGCTGAGTATCGGTCCATTGGTGAAGGTGGGAGCTTTCCAAGAGATGGTGATCACGGATGGAGTTGGTGCTGACACATCCAAAATATACGGTGGTGAGGATGGTGCTTAAAATAAAAGATAACATCGAAATTAGGTACCATTACAAAACGATATCAACAGAATAGCAATACAAACACTGGGTGTGAAGTGTTAAACAGGAAAGGTCATCACAGGATGATCAATGAGGTCATCACAGGATGATCAATGAGGTTATCACAGGACGATCAATGAGGTTATCACAGGACGATCATCGCGGTTATCACAGGATGATCAATGAGGTTATCACAGGATGACCAATGAGGTTATCACAGGATGATCAATGAGGTTATCACAGGACGATCAATGAGGTTATCACAGGACGATCATCGCGGTTATCACAGGATGATCAATGAGGTTATCACAGGATGATCAATGAGGTTATCACAGGACGATCAACGACCTGAAGGTTATCACAGGACAATCAATGAGGTTATCACAGGACGATCAATGAGATTATCACAGGATGATCAATGTATCACAGGACGATCAACGACCTGAAGGTTATCACAGGACAATCAAAGACCTGAAGGTTATCACAGGACGATCAACGAGGTTATCACAGGACAATCAACGAGGTTATCACAGGACGATCAACGACCTGAAGGTTATCACAGGACAATCAATGACCTGAAGGTTATCACAGGACGATCAACGAGGTTATCACAGGACAATCAATGAGGTTATCACAGGACAATCAACGACCTAAAGGTTATCACAGGTTGATCAACGACCTGAAGGTTATCACAGGATGATCAACGAGGTTATCACAGGACGATCAACGCGGTTATCACAGGACAATCAACAAGGTTATCACAGGACGATCAACGACCTGAAGGTTATGACAGGACGATCAACGAGGTTATCACAGGACGATCAACAAGGTTATGACAGGACAATCAACGAGGTTGTCACAGGACAATCAACGACCTGACTTTTATCTTTCATCACATACAAAATATGGGGAATCAGAGATTGTTTCTGTGTCGACAACTGACACTGTTAAATGTAGTAAATAACACCTACTTCTATGGTAGGTGAGAAGATAGGAGAAATACAGAGAGCCTAAAATGATGCTACACTAATATATGAGATATTTACTCATTTTTTTCTGCACTTTATCCCTAAAATCTGACTTTGGACATCATTACTCAAGCTACTTATCGGCAGCACTGAAGCCTGGCCACCAGTACCCTAGTGATAATGAAGCCGTTTACTCTGCCACCTCACAACAGTGCATGGGCGACACACCAACATGTACTTTAACAACACTTCCCTAATGAGATAGGTTCCCCATTCATCTTCTACTCCATCATTTATTACAATCCTATTGGAAAAGTTTTGGAAAGAAAAGAAGTTCCAGATTTCAGTAGCATTGAATAATGTTTAGAATGAAGACAGACTTGTAAACATCATCTGTTTTGATTAAGATGAGAATGGTTCATCTATCAGTTGGAAAGGGATGGGTTAATAAACGACGTCGTATCAGAAAGCTCCTGTGGTGATCTATGGGGACTTTTTTCATTCCAACCCTGTTTTACGGGGTCTTCTACAAATCTCATATATTTCCAAGATGTTTTTTTTTTGGTCAAGTAAATGAGAATTCTCCTTTTAGAAAAACATTCAGTTCAAGGGATTGATATGCTTGAGACCATTTTGCATGAATAATGTTTGTTGTATTATATACTGTGTATTATATTCTGTGTGGTTGTGTGTTGTATAGCATGTGTTGTATTCTGTGTGTTGTATAGCATGTGCTGTATTCTGTGTGTTGTATTCTGTGTGGTTGTGTGTTGTATATCATGTGTTGTATAGCATGTGTTGTATTCTGTGTGTTGTATAGCATGTTTTGTAAACCATGTGTTGTATTCTGTGTGTTGTAAACCATGTGTTGTATTCTGTGTGGTTGTGTGTTTTATATCATGTGTTGTATAGCATGTGTTGTATTCTGTGTGTTGTATAGCATGTTTTGTAAAACATGTGTTGTATTCTGTGTGTTGTAAACCATGTGTTGTATTCTGTGTGGTTGTGTGTTGTATAGCATGTGTTGTATTCTGTGTGTTGTATAGCATGTGTTGTATTCTGTGTGGTTGTGTGTTGTATAGCATGTGTTGTATTCTGTGTGGTTGTGTGTTGTATAGCATGTGTTGTATTCTGTGTGTTGTATAGCATGTGTTGTATAGCATGTGTTGTATTATGTGTAGTTGTGTGTTGTATAGCATGTGTTGTATATCATGTGTTGTATACTGTGTGTTGTATAGCATGTGTTGTATAGCATGTGTTGTATTCTGTGTGTTCTAAACCATGTGCTGTATTCTGTGAGTTGTATTCTGTGTGTTGTATATAGCTTGTGTTGTATACTGTAAGTTGTATATAGCTTGTGTTGTATACTGTAAGTTGTATACTTTATGTTGTATGCTGTATGATGTATATAGTGTGTGTTGTATACTGTGTGTTGTATATAGCATGTGTTGTATACTGTGTGTTGTATACTGTAAGTTGTATACTTTATGTTGTATACTGTATGTTGTATACTGTGTGTTGTATACTGTGTGTTGTATACTGTATGTTGTATACTGTATGTTGTATACTGTGTGTTGTATACTTTGTGTTGTATGCTGTGTGTTGTATACTGTGTTTTGTATACTGTATGTTGTATACTGTGTGTTGTATACTGTGTGTTATATACTGTGTGTTGTATACTGTATGTACGTTGTATACTGTGTGTTGTATACTGTGTGTTGTATACTGTATGTTGTATACTGTGTGTTGTATACTGTGTGTTGTATACTGTGTGTTGTATACTGTATGTTGTATACTGTGTGTTGTATACTGTATGTTGTATACTGTATGTTATATATATATTGTATGTTATATATATACTGTGTGTTATATACTGTGTGTTGTATACTGTGTGTTGTATACTGTGTGTTGTATACTGTATGTTGTATACTGTATGTTATATATATACTGTATGTTGTATACTGTATGTTATATATATATTGTATGTTATATATATACTGTATGTTGTATACTGTATGTTGTATATTGTGTGTTGTATACTGTGTGTTATATATATACTGTGTGTTGTATACTGTATGTTGTATACTGTGTGTTGTATACTGTATGTTGTATACTGTGTGTTGTATACTGTGTGTTATATATATACTGTGTGTTGTATACTGTGTGTTGTATACTGTGTGTTATATATATACTGTGTGTTGTATACTGTATGTTGTATACTGTGTGTTGTATACTGTATGTTGTATACTGTATGTTGTATACTGTATGTTGTATACTGTATGTTATATATATATTGTATGTTATATATATACTGTGTGTTGTATACTGTGTGTTGTATACTGTATGTTATATATATATTGTATGTTATATATATACTGTGTGTTGTATACTGTGTGTTGTATACTGTATGTTGTATACTGTGTGTTGTATATATATTGTATGTTATATATATACTGTGTGTTATATATATATTGTATGTTATATATATACTGTGTGTTGTATACTGTGTGTTGTATACTGTGTGTTGTATACTGTGTGTTGTATACTGTATGTTATATATATATTGTATGTTATATATATACTGTGTGTTGTATACTGTGTGTTGTATACTGTGTATTGTATACTGTAAGTTGTATACTTTATGTTGTATACTGTATGTTGTATACTGTGTGTTGTATACTGTATGTTGTATACTGTATGTTGTATACTGTGTGTTGTATACTGTGTGTTGTATACTGTATGTTATATACTGTGTGTTATATATATATTGTATGTTATATATATACTGTGTGTTATATATATATTGTATGTTATATATATACTGTGTGTTGTATACTGTGTGTTGTATACTGTGTGTTGTATACTGTATGTTATATATATATTGTATGTTATATATATACTGTGTGTTGTATACTGTATGTTGTATACTGTATGTTGTATACTGTGTGTTGTATACTGTATGTTGTATACTGTATGTTATATATATACTGTATGTTGTATACTGTATGTTATATATATATTGTATGTTGTATACTGTATGTTGTATACTGTATGTTGTATACTGTGTGTTGTATACTGTATGTACGTTGTATACTGTGTGTTGTATACTGTGTGTTGTATACTGTATGTTGTATACTGTGTGTTGTATACTGTATGTTGTATACTGTATGTTATATATATACTGTATGTTGTATACTGTATGTTATATATATACTGTATGTTGTATACTGTATGTTATATATATATTGTATGTTATATATATACTGTGTGTTGTATACTGTATGTTGTATACTGTATGTTGTATACTGTGTGTTGTATACTGTATGTTGTATACTGTATGTTATATATATACTGTATGTTGTATACTGTATGTTATATATATATTGTATGTTGTATACTGTATGTTGTATACTGTATGTTGTATACTGTGTGTTGTATACTGTATGTACGTTGTATACTGTGTGTTGTATACTGTGTGTTGTATACTGTATGTTGTATACTGTGTGTTGTATACTGTATGTTGTATACTGTATGTTATATATATACTGTATGTTGTATACTGTATGTTATATATATATTGTATGTTATATATATACTGTGTGTTGTATACTGTATGTTGTATACTGTATGTTGTATACTGTGTGTTGTATACTGTATGTTGTATACTGTATGTTATATATATACTGTATGTTGTATACTGTATGTTATATATATACTGTATGTTGTATACTGTATGTTGTATACTGTATGTTGTATACTGTGTGTTGTATACTGTATGTACGTTGTATACTGTGTGTTGTATACTGTGTGTTGTATACTGTGTGTTGTATACTGTGTGTTGTATACTGTATGTTGTATACTGTATGTTATATACTGTATGTTGTATACTGTATGTTGTATACTGTATGTTGTATACTGTATGTTGTATACTGTATGTTGTATACTGTATGTTATATACTGTGTGTTATATATATATTGTATGTTATATATATACTGTGTGTTGTATACTGTATGTTGTATACTGTATGTTGTATACTGTATGTTATATATATATTGTATGTTATATATATACTGTGTGTTGTATACTGTGTGTTGTATACTGTATGTTGTATACTGTATGTTGTATACTGTATGTTGTATACTGTGTGTTGTATATTGTGTGTTGTATACTGTGTGTTATATATATACTGTATGTTGTATACTGTATGTTGTATACTGTATGTTATATATATATTGTATGTTATATATATACTGTGTGTTGTATACTGTGTGTTGTATACTGTATGTTGTATACTGTGTGTTGTATACTGTATGTTGTATACTGTGTGTTGTATATTGTGTGTTGTATACTGTGTGTTATATATATACTGTATGTTGTATACTGTATGTTGTATATTGTGTGTTGTATACTGTGTGTTGTATATATACTGTATGTTGTATACTGTGTGTTGTATATATACTGTATGTTGTATACTGTGTGTTGTATACTGTGTGTTGTATACTGTGTGTTGCATATTGTGTGTTGTATACTGTGTGTTATATATATACTGTATGTTGTATACTGTAAGTTGTATACTGTGTGTTGTATACTGTGTGTTGTATACTGTGTGTTGTATACTGTGTGTTATATATATACTGTATGTTGTATACTGTGTGTTGTATACTGTGTGTTATATATATACTGTATGTTGTATACTGTGTGTTGTATACTGTGTGTTGTATACTGTGTGTTGTATACTGTGTGTTATATATATACTGTATGTTGTATACTGTATGTTGTATATTGTGTGTTGTATACTGTGTGTTATATATATACTGTATGTTGTATACTGTATGTTATATACTGTGTGTTGTATATTGTGTGTTGTATACTGTATGTTATATATATACTGTATGTTGTATACTGTATGTTGTATATTGTGTGTTGTATACTGTGTGTTATATATATACTGTGTGTTGTATACTGTGTGTTGTATACTGTGTGTTGTATACTGTGTGTTGTATACTGTATATTATATACTGTATGTTGTATACTGTGTGCTGTATAGCACGTGTTATATTATATGTGTTGTATATAGCATGTGTTGTAGTATGTGTGTTGTATATCATGTGTTGTATACTGTAAGTTGTATACTGTGTGTTGTATACTGTGTGTTGTATACTGTATGTTGTATACTGTATGTTGTATACTGTATATTGTATACTGTGTGGTGCAGTGTACCGCAGTGTGGTGCCCAGTCACCTGACAATACTATGGTGTTTGTAACACGGTCAACAAACATAAATTCCATCAGTGTTTTTCGTTAAGGAAATAATGAACTCGGCCTCACCAACAGTGCTAGCGATGTCTAGCTTGTATCCAGTATGTCCTCATTAATATAACCCTAAATACATTCTCTCCTTATTTCTGTCCATGCTCTAGCCATTTCCTATTTAACAAGAATGTTTGTGTAATCCTACGGTACACTCAAATAAAGAATTATAAAGAGAGACACACAGTTAATGTATCCTGTGACTTCCTAATGATTGCTCGTCTCCAGACTAAGTGTTTGGTATCTGTCTTGTGCTGGAGACCTGTCTGGGCAGTGTGAGGGGGACAGCCTGTCAGCATGGGATGATGGTTGGAGACAGACATGAAGATTCATTCTGTCAATCATTCTGACATTTCAATCTCTCTACTGTCTGTCCCTCAATCATATGTAGTGAAGGACAGGTCAATTTTTAAGCTCCAACTCAAAAACGATTCCCCAGATATAGGTATGCTAGGATCCCAAGATTAAGTCGCCTTTTAAAAAATACTTCCTTAACAACACAAAAGTGATTGGCATCCATCTTCTTTGATTTGCAGCCATTTTCTTGATTATGTCATTGGCAGACATCTTCTTGGTTATGTCAATGGCAGCCCTCTTGCTGATCATATCAATGGCAGCTATATTCTTGGTAATGCCAATAGTGGCCATCTTCTTCTTGGTTACGTCATTGGCAGCCATCTTTTTCTTGGTTATGTCATTGGCAGCTTCCTGGTTACGTCAATGACAGCCATCTTCTAGGTTATATTGCCAACTGTTGGTTTTACAAGCATCAGTTTATGATCACATGATCCTCTGAGGCTCAGCATACCATGTCTTGTCCAATCCCGATAGACCATTTGACACCTATGTATTGTGGAGCTCTCTGTACTGACCAGCAGTCTATGGTATAACACCTATGTATTGTGGAGCTGTCTGTACTGACCAGCAGTCTATGGTATAACACCTATGTATTGTGGAGCTGTCTGTGTTTACCAGCAGTCTATGGTATAACACCTATGTATTGTGGAGCTGTCTGTGTTTACCAGCAGTCTATGGTATAACACCTATGTATTGTGGAGCTGTCTGTGTTGACCAGCAGTCTATGGTATAACACCTATGTATTGTGGAGCTGTCTGTGTTGACCAGCGGTCTATGGTATAACACCTATGTATTGTGGAGCTGTCTGTACTGACCAGCAGTCTATGGTATAACACCTATGTATTGTGGAGCTGTCTGTACTGACCAGCAGTCTATGGTATAACACCTATGTATTGTGGAGCTGTCTGTACTGACCAGCAGTCTATGGTATAACACCTATGTATTGTGGAGCTGTCTGTGTTTACCAGCAGTCTATGGTATAACACCTATGTATTGTGGAGCTGTCTGTGTTTACCAGCAGTCTATGGTATAACACCTATGTATTGTGGAGCTGTCTGTGTTGACCAGCAGTCTATGGTATAACACCTATGTATTGTGGAGCTGTCTGTACTGACCAGCAGTCTATGATATAACACCTATGTATTGTGGAGCTGTCTGTGTTTACCAGCAGTCTATGGTATAACACCTATGTATTGTGGAGCTGTCTGTGTTTACCAGCAGTCTATGGTATAACACCTATGTATTGTGGAGCTGTCTGTGTTTACCAGCAGTCTATGGTATAACACCTATGTATTGTGGAGCTGTCTGTACTGACCAGCAGTCTATGGTATAACACCTATGTATTGTGGAGCTGTCTGTGTTTACCAGCAGTCTATGGTATAACACCTATGTATTGTGGATCTGTCTGTGTTGACCAGCAGTCTATGGTATAACACCTATGTATTGTGGAGCTGTCTGTACTGACCAGCAGTCTATGGTATAACACCTATGTATTGTGGAGCTGTCTGTGTTTACCAGCAGTCTATGGTATAACACCTATGTATTGTGGAGATGTCTGTGTTGACCAGCAGTCTATGGTATAACACCTATGTATTGTGGAGCTGTCTGTACTGACCAGCAGTCTATGGTATAACACCTATGTATTGTGGAGCTGTCTGTGTTTACCAGCAGTCTATGGTATAACACCTATGTATTGTGGAGATGTCTGTGTTGACCAGCAGTCTATGGTATAACACCTATGTATTGTGGAGCTGTCTGTACTGACCAGCAGTCTATGGTATAACACCTATGTATTGTGGAGCTGTCTGTACTGACCAGCAGTCTATGGTATAACACCTATGTATTGTGG